>NC_133663.1:7252384-7552384 GCF_037893015.1 Macrotis lagotis | reverse complement strand
CTTTGCATTTTTTACATTAATTCCCTTGATATGTTTGACCTTTTGTTTCTCCATATGGATTTAGTTACTATTTTTTCTAGCTCAGTGAAGTGATTTTTTATGTTTGATTGGTATGGCACTGAATAAATGATTTTATTTAGGTGGGTTTGTTTTATTATATTAGCTTGGCCTACCCTTGAGCAACTGACATTTGCCTAGTTATTTAGATCTGATTTTGTGTGAAAAGTGTTTTATAATTATTTTCATATAGTTTCTGAGTCTGAGGTAGATTCCTAAATATTTTAAGTTGTCAGTCATTTTAAATGGAATTTCTCTATCTCTTGCTGCTGTATCTTCTTAGTAATATACAGAAATGCTGAGGATTTATGTGGGTTTATTTTATAACCTGCAACTTTCCCAAAGTTACTAATTGTTTCCTGTTGTTTTTTAGATGATTTTCTAGAATTCTCTAGGTATACCATCACATCCTCTGGTTCTAATTCCTTCGATTTCTTTTTCTTCTCTTCTTGCTAACGTTAACACTTCTAATACAATACTGAATAATAGTGTTGATGATGGGCATCCTGGTTTCTTCCCTCATCTTATTGGGACTGCTTCTAGCTTATCCTTCTTATATAAAATGATTGTTGATAGTTTTAGATAGCTATTGCTTAGTGTTTTAAGGAACATTCCTTTCATTTTTATGCTCTCTAGTGTTTTTTAATAGGAATGGATGGTGTATTTTGTCAAAAGCTTTTTCAGCATCTATTGAGATAATCATGATGTTAGATTTGTTATTGATATGGTCAATTATGCTGATAATTTTCCTAATCTTGAACCAACCCTGAATTCCTGGTATAAATCTTGCTTGATAATGGTGTATTATCCTAGTGATAACTTCTTATAATTGCTTTGCTATTATTTTATTTAAAATTTTGCATACATATTCTTGGAGAAATTAGTCTATAATTTTCTTTCTCCATTTTGACTCTTCCTGGTTTAAGTATCATATTAATGTCATGTTAGGAATTTGGCAGAACTTCTTCAACTATTTTTCCCAAATATGTTTTGCAGGAAATGGAACTGTTTCTTGAATGCTTGGTAGTATTCACTTGTGAATCTATCTGGCTCTGGAGATTTTTTCTTAGAGAGGTCATTGATGACTTGTTCAATTTCTTTTTCTGAGATAGGGTTATTTAAGTATTTAATTTCCTCTTCTTTTAAGCTGGGAAGTTTACATTTTTGTGAATATACACTCATTTCATTTAGATTGTCAAATTTATTGGCATACAGTTGGGCAAAATAGTTCTGAATTACTATTTTAATTTCTTCCTCATTGGTGATGAAGTCACCCATTTTTTTCATTTTTGATATTGGTTATTTGTTTTTTTTGGTTTTGTTTTTGCAAGGCAGTGGGGTTTTATGATTTACCCAAGGTCATATAGCTAGGTAATTATTAAGTGTTTGAGGCTGGATTTGAACTCAGGTCCTCCTGACTCCAGGGCCAGTGCTCTATCTACTAGCTGCCCCCTACCTCTGATTTTTTCACCTCAGCTGAGGTATAAGATATTCTGCTCCAGTCTTTCCCCTTTACTCTGTGGGTATCTCTTTGCTTCAAATGTGTTTCTTTTAAGTAGCATCTTTTAGGATTCTAGTTTTTAATCCACTCTGCTATCTACTTCCTGTTACATGGGAGAGTTCATCCTATTCACATCCATCATTATAATTACTCTCTCTCTCTCTCTCTTTTTGTTTTTTTTTAAGATTTTTCAAGGCAATGGGGTCAAGGGCTTGCCCAAGGCCACACGGCTAGGTAATTGTTAAGTGTCTGAAGTCGGATTTGAACCCAGGTATTCCTGACTCCAAGGCTGTTGCTCTATCCACTACGCTACCTAGCCGCCCCATAATTACTCTCTTTATCAACCTCTAGGCTATCTCCCCTCCGTTTGTATTTCTCCCCTCCTTTCAAATTATGGCTCCTCTCCAGTGTTTTGCTTCTGAATACAGCCTCCCTCCATGTGTCTCCCCTTCTATCCATCATGATCCCTTTTCTTCCCTCTTTCCCTTTTCCCCTTCTTCCTCCCCCTCCCCCCCTTCCCCTCCTAATACTGGAGAGGTAAGATAAATCTCTAGAGGCCACTGGGTGTGTGCATTAATCCCTCTTTGAACCGAATCCGATGAGGGTAGGCTCCAGGTGGTGCTGCCGTCCCTCCTGGCTTCTTCCCCTCTGTTGCAATAGGTCCTTGGGGGCCTCCTGGGGGACACAATGTATCCCATCGCCCCTCCCCGTCCTGCCTTTACCTCCCTGGGCCCATACTGGCTAATGTCCTCCTTTTCCCATCATTCCATCAGAGTCCTGGGCGGGCCTGGAACCTCCACACCTCCAACCAAGCACATTCCCTCCATGCAGGGTGGCCTCTCCAAAGCCCGGAGGGGCTTCGTCCCAGCTGTGGCTGCCCCAGCAGATCTTAATGGGGGCGCCCCCCACTTACCTTCTCAGGGACCTCTGGGATCTGCTTAGAGCCAACTGTCTCCTCTGCTCTGCTTTTCCAGCAAGGTGGTCCCAAAGCCGCCTGTCTCCCTAAGTGTCAACTCCCCCCTCCTCATTTTGCTCTCTTTCCTTGGGGGCTTTTTGTTGCGGGGGCAGTCAGCATCTCCGGGGCTTCCTCAGGGCCCACCGGGAGGGAGCCCAGAAGCTTCCTCTGAAGGGGCTAGGCTGGGGGTCCCCAGCCCCACAACCCAGTCACGGGCTAGGACCTCAGGGCTGCAAAGGCCAGAGGGTCTCTGCAACGGTCAGAGTTGGGGGGTCCCGGCCCCTACCAGGCCTGGTTCTGTGTGTGTATGCAGAGACAGCCTTGGGGGGGCCCTGGCAATGCGGCAGTGCGGGTCCATTGGGGGTCCTGGGCAGCCCTCGGCCGGGGGTGGGGGCTCCTAGGCCGCCGCCCACCGCACCTGCGCATGCACGGAGCATTCAGCTAAGTCTGCGGCCTGCCGCCCCCTCCCCCGCGCCAGGCCCCCGCCCCGGCCCAGGCCCCATCCCCGCCCCAGGCCCGCAGGCCTCCCCGGCAGACCCGGCTGGAAGGTGCTGGACTCTGGTCTTTGGCGGGGCCTGTGCCCCCGGAATCCGCCCTGCGCCCCGGGCCGAGCCTCCTCCGCGTGCCCGAAGGCCCGGGGCCCCCTTCGAGCCTGCGAGCCCCCTCCGAGGCCCAATCCCCGCCTCTCCGGAGAAGCGCCCGGAGCAGGCCAGAGCCGCGGTCAGGCCGGCCAGGCCGGCCGGGAGTCCGGAGGCCCCGAGCTCACAGCTGGGTTCAGGGTCACAGGGCCCCGCACACCGCGCCCCGCACACCGCGCCCCGCACACCGCGCCCCGCACACCGCGCCCCGCACACCGCGCCCCGCACACCGCGCCCCGCACACCGCGCCCCGCACAGCGCACACCGCGCGTGGGACTGAAAAAGCAAAAGCCATGCCTAGCCGTGACGATGTGTGGAAAGTGGGGGAGCCTCTCAACAAGGCTGAGGGGAGCTGCTCCAGTTGTCCCTAGGTTACAGATGAGGAAACTGAGGCAGACGGCGGTGCCGTGATAGCCCAAGAGCTAGCCAAGGTCCGGAGCTGGATGCACCGGCAGTGAGACTGGCTCCATGCCACCTTGGTGGTGGCACACAGGGCACAGTGGCAGGCGTGGAGGATCAGAGTTCATCCCCCAGCAGACAGGCGTAAGCTAGATGACCTGAGGCTTGGAAACCCGCCCTGAGAACCACAGGTACCCGAGTGAACTTTCAAGGTCCCCCTTTCAAGGTCCCCCCCCCCCATAGGAGGACCAAATGGGACAGTGCGCAGAAAATAACTTTGCAAACTTTTCCGTACTATATAAAGGTCAGCTGTGATGAACTCAGCTCTTTCATTGGAGAGAAGCTGAGTGACTTCCTCCAGGTGGCACAACTGCTAAGGACAGGATTAGCGAGGAATGCTGCAAAAGTTATTGGGATGGTGGGGGCAGTCTTAGTATGAGTGATCAGTGCCTTGGATGACCAATCAATGAATATTACTTATATAACCTACGATATATTCAGCACTATGATAAACATGGGAGAAATAAAAAGAAGCAGAAGATACTCCCTACCCTCAAGGAGCTTAAAAACTACTGAGGGGAGAGCATGAAAATAAATATTTGCAAATTGGTTATCTATAGGATAAATAGGAACTATTTAACAGAAGGAAAGAACTGGAATCAAGAGGGGTTAGCCTCCTAAGGAGGGTGAGATTTTAGCTGAGACTTAACAGAAGCCTTGGGATAACTGGGTAGAGCAAAATCAAGAGACATTCTAGGCTTGGGGAGCAATCAATACAAAAAAAAATGAGTCTGCAATAGAGAGCTGGAGTGTCTTTTTTTAAAAAATAAAAATAGCTGAGAGGTCAGGGTCATTGACCAACAAAATAAAATGCAATCTTATTTAGAATAATGAGGGGTACCACTTCCAGGCACTGAAAGATGACAGTCACTGGGTCCTGAGAGACATCGTCTGGAAGATTTTGCTAAGTTCTGAGCACATGGGTTTAAGGGGCATTGAGAAAATGGCCACTGTTCAAGGAAGGGCCTGGAATCTGTACCACATAAGCATAGATAAGAGGATACCCATTTCCAGGATTATGTTTGATGTGAATCTTCAAGTATCTGGAGACCTGTGGAGATTAGGCTTTGTTTAGTTGATGCTAAAAGACTGAACCAGAGGCAGAGTCAGACTAGGGTTTGACATGGAGGAAAATTGAAAAAAAACCCTTAAATTTCCTAAAAGTTGGAGCTGTCCAAAATGCAATGGGATCCCCAGAAAGGTGGGGGATTTATTTTGCTTACAGTACTTCATAGATTGGAGTACTTTGTAGATTTAATTTCACATGTACTTTGAAATTGATGACTGCCAGGCTCCCTAACTCTCCAGTTCTGTGGTTCTAGGATATGTGAATTATTGGTTTCCTTCCTGGGAATCAGGTTAATCAGGACTTGTGCACACATAACTTGATTTCATTCAGCAACAGGATAAATCCAATCAAGTGACAATAAGACACTCCATATAAGATCTGAAAGGGAAGGACCTTATCCATTAGGAAGGAGAGGAAGGACTAGCGTGGTGGCAATGGTGGTGGTGCTGGTGGTGGATTTGGTTTCTAAAGTGAGGAAGGGAGGCTTGAGTTGGATTTTATTTTTAATTTAACAACAGGCAAATTCCCATTGGTCTTTTTGTGGGTCTTCCAGAACCTCAAAACATTTCTTTGGGGAACACAACAATAGCACCTTTGATGACATATATGCCCCATTTGCTTTGCCCATTAACTCCATTTGGGCCAGATCCTTCTCCCGAATGACATCAGTAATGGGTGAGATCGGAATATGCAAAGAGTGTTTATGAGATCCCTTGGCCTCTGTCTGTAAACCCAATAGAATGTGCAGAACCCTGACTCCCTTCCTTTGGATATAGGACCCTAGAGACATTAGATAGGTCTTCCCTAACATTGACTAGACATGATCTTCTCTGTTTTTATTCCACTGAACAGCCCCACAAGAGAGCAAAAAGAGCCTGGCAACAGAAGTAGCCACAGCTGTAGCTAGGTCACCATTGACAGCACGGCAGATGACAGACAGATAGCAGAAAGACAGCGGGAAGGCAGCAACAAGGATTGGTCCAGCAGCTAGGAAGGTGAGAACTAGAACAGGTGCAGGCCCACTTACACAGGCAAAGCTGCATGGGGACCAGGCCAAGGTACAGAGGGTAGGAACAGATTACTTGAGCATTTGTGGCAGGTGGCAAGCCTGAGAAGATCAGAGGTAAAAAATGGAAAGGGACTGCAAAGCCCAGATCAACCATATATATCAACTCTGAGGCAGAAAGACCCTGGCAGAAAGGCAGGTACACCATAATCTGAGGTCAGGGAGCTGAAAGTTAGAACCAAAATGGATTTTAAAAAACAATTGAAGTTCACAATTCTGTGTGCCATCTTTTTGAGAGTTCATCAAAACTAGAGATCTTCATATCTTTTTTAAACTAAGCAAATAGATGCTATTCGGATAAACCTCCATAGTTATATCCTTTCATTTACTTCCAATGTTATTTTCCCAAAGTGCTGATCTGACCAGGTCATTCGCCTACTTGGAAAATACTGTGGCTCCCTATTGCCTATGAAATTCAATCTAATGCCTTCACATGAAACCCTTCACTACCTGGCCACAACCTGTCTTTTCAGCCTAATTGTATTTTTTTTTTCTCTTCTCCTCACTCAACAACCCATTCAAACCTTCCTGTTCTTTACTTAGAACAACCTAACCGTCTCCATTGTTTTGTCTTGGCTGTCCCCCAACCCCTTCCAACCCTTCTTGGAATTCTCATCTCTGATTCTCATAATCCCTTGTTTTCAAGACCCAGTCCAAGCACTAATAGCTACATGAACCATTCTCTGATCCTCCCTTTACCCTTATCCATTGTAGAACTTTCCATCTTAAAACAACCTCATATTGATTTTGACTCTACTTACATATTTATATGTTTTATTTCAACTGATGTAGAACATTGTTTGAGGTTAAAGATCATCACATTCTTTTGTCCTCATATCCCCACATCTTCATAATGTAAACAGTAGGTTTTAAAAAATGCTTGTTGTGTATAATCCATTTTGCAAGGCTTATACTCTCAAAGAGTGGCAGGAGTGAGGGAGAGGGTTTAAAATTCAGGTTTTTTTTTTTTTTTTTAGGTTTTTGCAAGGCATTGGGGTTAAGTGGCTTGCCCAAGGCCACACAGCTAGGCCATTATTAAGTGTCTGAGGCCAGATTTCAACTCAGGTACTCCTGACTCCAGGGCCAGTGCTCTATCCACTGCACCACCTAGCTGCCCCGAAATTCAGTTTTTAAAAAGCAGGAATGTGAATTTTTTTTAACATATAATTGGGAAATATTTTTTAAAAATGAATTAAAAATATATATTGGAAAAAAAGAAAGATATACATTGGTTGCTTGCTTGAATTTATTAGTCAATAGATTTTGAGCCGATGCTGGAGTAGTCCTGGAAGTACAGTAGTTGTCAGAAATTTTGCCAGTTCATTTTTTGTCTTATTCATAATGCCTCCTCAGTTGAATCATGCCTTCCTCCTGGCTTTTTCACTCCATTTATGTTGCTTCCGGACCTCTATTCCAACATGATAGTACTTCAATTCACCCTAGGATGATTAGAAATAGAAGGGACTTTTGAAATGATGACCCTTTCTCCTTGCCAATGCCAGTTCCACTATTCTTGTCCTTGATTCCATACTTTCCCATCTTTTCTGGGAGACTGTTGCTTTATTGATTCCCTTTCTGTCTAATTTTCAGTCTCTCCTTATCTACTAGCTACTTCTCTGATAGTTTCAGATAGTCCTAGATCTCCCCCTCTTATTAAGAAAAAAGCAACACTCAACTCTTCCACCCCCTCAAGCTAACATCCTACATCCCTTTCATTTCACAGTCAAATTCTTAGAAAAAATGTTAACCATATCTATAATCTTTGCCTCCACTTTATCATCTTCATTTCTTCATCAGTGACTTACAAGCTGGCATCCATCCTCCCTACACAATTGAAATGCTCCAGGGTCAGCTATGATTTCTTTATCTTAAGTACTGTGTTCTTTTCTCAGTTCTCATCCTTCCTGATCTCCCTGTAGCTTTTGATACTATTGATCTCTTTTCCTCATAATTATTCTCTCTACTGCCTGCATTTCATAATGCTATGACATTTTGTTTCTCTCTACATATGTCTGACTAACACTTCTCAGTCTCCTTGATAACATCATTACCTTTCATATTACTACAATATCCCTGAGTAGATCCAAAAATTGTCCCAAGAAATCTTTACATTCTACAATTTCATCAGTTCTCTGAACTCAACTATCATTTCTTTAAAGATCTACAATTCCAGGACTTACCCCCATCCCCTCAATTTTCCAATGGAGGTATCACAGACAATTCAGCTTAATATATTTAGAACAAAATTCATTATCTTTTCCTAGTTCCCATTCTTCTCATCTTTTTTTTTTATCTATTGAGGTCAACACACACACACACACACACACACACACACACACAATTTTTGACTAACTCCTCAACCATTCTCAAATTTCTTCCCTTTCCTCTAATCACACTTCAGATGTCTTAGTTTAGGACTTCATTACTTATTGCTTGGATTGTTCCAATATCCTCCCAGTAGTTTTTCCTACATGCATTGCTGCAGAGTTTCTATTCCTTGAAGTACAGGTTTAATCATGTACTCAAGAAGCCTCCATGGCTCCTGTATTCTCATAAAAATAAAGACTCCTTTTTTTTTGGCACCTAAAGCCCTTCATAAGCTGACTCATCTTTATCTTACTTGGCTGATTGGACATTGCTTACCATTCTTCACCCTGCACCCCAAGCAAACTGGAACACTTGAAATTCAGCCTTCCAATATGCCATCTCTTATCTTGAAGCTTTTGAACAGGCTGTTCCCCATACTTAATATTGTAACATTCATCTTTGCCTCTTCGACTCCTAAAAATTCATGACTCTTTTTAAGCCTTAGCTCACATGCCCTATATTAAGAAAGTCATTATTCAGTCCAATGCTATTATTGTGTATATATTTCATATTTAATTATCTGTGAAAGTGGTATATATTTCTTTTTTATTAATTTTTATTAATTTCTCCTTTGATTTTCAGAATTTCTAATTTGGTATTTAATTGAGGACTTCTAATTTGCTCTTTTTCTATCCTTTTTTACTTGCATACCCAATTCATTGGTTTCTTTTTTATCTTATTCAGATAAGTATTTAGAGGTATACAATCTCCCCTAAATACTATTTTGCATACCATAATTTTTATGTTATTTCAGTATTGTCATTCTCTTTAATGAAAATATTGATTATTGCTATGATTTATTGTTTGACCCATACATTCTTTAGGATTAGATTATTTAGTTTCTAATTATTTTTAATCCATCTTTCCATGGCCCTTTATTGCATGTAATTTTTATTATAGAACAATTTGAAAAGATTGCATTTAATATTTCTACTTTTTGCATTTTATTATCAGGTTTCTATGCCCTAATACATGCTCAGATTTTTTCAGGTAACATTCACCACAGTGGAAAGTGTATATTCCTTTCTATCTCAATTCAGTTTTCTCCAAAGGTCTATCATATCTAACTTTTCTAAAATTCTATTTACCTCTTTAACTTCTTTCTTGTTTATTTTGTGGTTAGATTTATCTACTTCTGAGAAGGGGAGGTTGAGGGCCCTCACTAGAGTAGTTTTGCTATCTATTTCTTCCTGTAACTCACTTAAGTTCTCCTCTAAGAGTTTGGATTCTATACCACTTGGTGTGTGTGTGTGTGTGTGTGTGTGTGTGTGTGTGTGTGTGTGTATAAAATATATAATTATTATTGATATTATTGATTATTGATATTATTATCCTTTGAGAACAAAGGAAAAGACAATAACAATAACAACAGTATATTCACAATAATGACATTATTTCATTTTCTCTGGTGTCTTTTAGCAAGATGCAGTTTCCTCCTTTATCTCTTTTTATTAGATCTATCTTTTCTGTTGTTTTTCTAAGTTTAGAATTTCTAACCCTCTTTTTTTTAAACTTAAGCTCAAGCATAATATATTCTACTACAGCCTTTTCCCTTTACTCTTTCTATATCTCTTTGTTTCAGATGTGTTTTTTTGTAAACAACACATTATAGAAGTCTAGTTTTCAATCTACTCTGCTATCTACTTCTTTTTATGGCCAAGTTCATCCCATTCACATTCATGCTTATGGTTACTGTTTGTTTCCCTTCATCCTATTTTCCTCCATTAATACTTTTCTCTCTCCTGTCACCCTATTCCTGTCACCATTATTTTGTTTCTGACCACTGCCTCCCTCAATCTACTTTTCCTCCTATCATTCCCACTCTCTGTAGTATTCCCTTCTTCCTTCTCTTTTTGTCTCTTCTAACTTCTTTCTATCACTGCCCCCCCCTTTTCCCCTTTCCCCTCTTAATTCCTCCCCTCTGGGGTAAAATAAATTGCTATACCCAAGTGAGTGTACATGTTATTCACTCTTTGAGCCAATTTCAATGGGAATAAAGTTCAAATAATGATCACCCTTTCCCTTCTTTCCATCAACTGTAATAAACATTTCCTGCCTCTTCATCTAATATAATTTACCTTATACATCCTCCCCTTTTCCTCTTCTCTCAGTAAAATCCTTATTCATCTTTTAATTTTTTAATATCCTCTCACATCAAAGTCAGTTTATACTTATACCTATACTCCTTTTAAATGCCCTAATAGAGTCACATATAGGCATGTTAGCAGTTTAACTTTATTGAAGAACATAGATGTTTTACTTTCTCTCTTTCCTTTTACCTTTTCATGCTTCTCTTATAGTTTTCATTTAAAGATCATTTTTTTTGTTCATTTCAGAAATTTTCATCAGGAAAGTTTGAAAGTTATCACTTCATTGAATGTTCATTTTTTCCCTCTGAAATATTATGCTCCATTGTTCAGGGTAGTTGATTCTTGTTTATAATATAGGTTTCTTTGCTTTACAGAATATCATATTCCAAGTCTCCAATCTTATAATGTTGAAGCTCGTAAATACTTTATAACTGCAACTGTGACTCCTTGACATTCAGTTTCTTTTTTTTTCTGGCTGCTTGTAATATTATATTCTTTTTTTATTTTATTTTTTTGCAGTGGGATCTTAACCTTTTTATTATTTTTTTGTATTTTTTTATTCTCATTTTGTATGAATGTTTTTTTTACATTAATAAAATATTCTTGTTTAAGAGTAAACGAAATACCCCCTCCCCCATAAATATAGACTTGCTTGAGCAATAAAGGGGAGAGAAAAAAATTAAAATTAAAAAAAATAATAGTAATAATTGTAGGTATGGCCAGGTGGTGCAATGGACGAAGCACCAGCCCTGGAGCCATGAGCACCCGAGCCCACATCCAGCCCCATAGACCCAACAATCACCCAGCCATGTGACATGCAAGCCACCCGATCCCTACTGCTCTGCAAAAACCAAAATGAAGAAAAAAAAAGACCCAAAATAAAATAAAATAATAATAGTAGGGGTGGCTCGGTGGCACACAGAGCATTGGCCCTTGAGCCAGGAGCACCCGGTTCCAAATCCGGCCTTACAACTAATGATCACCCTGCCATGCATCTCCAGGCAGGCCACCCAGCCCCATTTGCCCTGCACCCTCTCCCAAATAATAATAATAATAAAAAATGTGCCTCAGTCTTTGTTCCAACATCAACAACTCTGTCATGGGTGGATCACATTCTTTATGGTAAGTCCATCGCAAAAGTTACTTCCACATTTTTACAACATTGCCATTGCTGATCGCAACTCCCTCCTTTCTTATTTCTTTACTACCATGTACTATATTTTCTCTCTCCTTTCACTCTGACTCTACTGTAGGGTAGCTGAGTGGCACAGCAGACAGATCCCTGGTCCTGGGGCCAAGAGGCCCTGAGCCCCCATACGACCCCTTAGGCCTAGCATCCTACCTGGCCCTATAGTCCTGGACAGGTCTTCCAATCCCAGCCCCTTGCAAGAAGTAAGAAAGAAAATGTGTTATATCTGGCCACTCTCCCCCCATGGTCCATCCTCTCCTCCTTTATTCACATCCCCACCCCTTCCCCCTGCTCCCCCCAGATGTCTATACCCCATTAAGTATATTTGCTGTTTCCTCTCCTAGCCATCTCTGATGAGAGCAGTTTCCCTCATTCCCCCTTGCCTCCCGCCTTCCATATCATTGCAATAGCTCATTGTAATAAAAAAAAAATCTTATGTGAAATATCTTGGACTATTCCCCCTCTCCTTTTCCTTTCTCCCATTCCATTTCCCTTTTTTTCTATTGACTCCATTTTTACACCATATTTTATCTTCGAATTCAGCTTTCTCCTGTGCTTCAACTATAAAAGCTCTCTCTACCTGCTCTATTAACTGAGAAGGTTCATATGAGTATTATCAGTGTCATTTTTCTATGCAGGAATACATGCAGTTCATCCTCATTAAGTCCCTCATATTTCCCCCCTCTCCTCCAATCTCCATGCTTCACCTGAGTCCTGTATCTGAAGATCAAACCTTCTGTTCAGCTCTGGCCATTCCAAAAGGAACTTTTGAAATTCCCCTGGTTCATTGAAAGTCCATCTTTTTCCCTGGAAGAGGACATTCAGCCTTGCTGGGTAGTTCATTCTTGGCTGCATTCTAAGCTCTCTTGCCTTCCGGTATATTGTATTCCAAGCCCTACGAGCTTCCAATGTAGCTGCTGCTAAGTCCTGTGTGATTCTGACTGCAGCTCCATGATATTTGAATTGTGTCCTTCTGGCTGCTTGTAATATTTTCTCTTTGACTTGGGAGTTCTGGAACTTGGCTATAATATTCCTAGGGGTTGGTTTTTTGGGATATCTTTCTCTGGGGGATCGGTGGATTCTCTCCATTTCTATTTTGCCCTCTGCTTCTAGAATATCAGGGCAATTTTCCTGTAGTAATTCTCTGAAAATGATGTCAAGGCTCTTTTCCTGATCATGACTTTCAGGTATTCCAATAATTTTAAAATTATCTTTCCTAAGTCTGTTTTCCATATCAGTTATTTTTTCAGTGAGATATTTCACATTTTCTTCTAATTTTTCATTTTTTTGGTTTTGAAGTATTGATTCCTGATTACTGGTAAATTCATCAATCTCCCTGAATTCTATTCTTTGTCTGAAGGATTTGTTCTCCTCAGAGAGTTTTCTTATCTTTTTTTTCCATCTGGCCAATTTTGCTTTTTTAAAGCATTCTTCTCCTCAATAACTTTTTGAACTGTTCTATCCATTTGACCTAAGCTGGTTTTTAGCATGCTATTTTCTTCAGCATTTTTTTGGATTTCCTTGACTAAGCTGCTGACTTCATTTTCATGTTTTTTCCTGCATCTCTCTCCTTTCTTTTCCCAGTTTTTCTTCCAACTCCCTCATTTGATTTTCAAAGTCTTTTTTGAGCTCTGTCATAGCCTGAGCCCAATTTCTGTTTTTTCTGGGAGTCTTTAGATACAGGAGCTTGTGCTTCCTCATCTTCAGACTGAGCATTTTGATCCTTCTTGGGCTCATATGGAAAATATTTCTCAATGGTCTTCCTCTTATTTCTCTGCTTGCTCATTTTCCCAGCCTGGGCCTGGTTTTGGGGTGCTTCCTGAGCTTTTGGGACACTGCCACAAAGGTCTCAGTGTGTGAGGATCTGTCCTCCCTCCTGGTCTGTGAATGACCATATGCGCCCCCCTCTGCCACAGGGCTGAGGTGGGGGGCCCCTGCTGTTCTATGGGGGGCCTAGACTGGGATCAGGATCTGAATGTGGTCAGAACCCCAGAGTCCTGTTCCAGGGGCAGAGGACAGAGCTCTGCAGTCTCTCTTTCTTCACTCCCCTCCCTCAGCTCAATGGGCTCATGCCCTGAGGGCTGCTGCTTACTGGCTCGGCCTGCTTCTGTTTCCTGGATCTGGGCTGAGGTGGCCACTCTGCTTGCTGTGTGCCCTGAGGGCTGGGCTCCATGTGCTGGCTCCTGCAGAGGTCCCCCGCTGTTCCCCCACTTTGTGCCTGGTGCTCCTTGGGGTGCAGCTCAGGAGACACCCCTGTTGCTGTGAGCTGGGGCTACCAGCATCTTGGGGCTGCCTCCGGGAGGCTGAGGTTCTTTGGCTCTGGTGGGCCACCCCTCTGGCGGGCCGCCCCCGGGGAGCAGAGCCTTTCTGCTCTTTTCCAGGTTACCTTGAGTAGGAGAACTGCCTCATTGGGTCCCTCTATGGGTTCTGTCTCTCGAAAGTTTAGTTAGTCCTTAGTTTATAAGTTTTATCAGAGAGCACCTAAGACCGGATCCTTTCTTGTCGCCATCTTGGCTCCGTCCCTCGTAATATTATATTCTTAACCTAATAATTCTGGAATTTGTCTACAATAATCCTTGGGGTTTTCATTTTGGAATCTCAAGAAGTGATTGGTAGATTCTTTCAGTGATTATTTTACCTGATTCTAGACATTCAGTGGAGTTTTCCTTGATACTTTCTTAAAAGATACTGTCTAGGCTCTCTTTTTAGAGATCCAATCATTCTCAAATTATCTCTCTTGAACCTTTTTTTCCAGGGCAACTTTTTTTTCTCCAATGAAGCATTCTAATTTGTTTTCATCTTTTCATTTTGTTGGATTGGTTCTTGGTCTCAGTCATTAACTTCCATTTCGCCAACTCTACTTTTTAACGAGTTATTTTTTTTTCAGTGGATTTCTTTTTCTTGTTGATTTGGCCTGTTGTGTTCCTCAGTAAAACTTTGTCCTTTCTTTCCAAACTGTTGACTCTCTCTTACATAATTCTCATTTCTCTCCCCAATTTTTCTACCTATCTTATTTGATTTTTAAAATTCCTTTTGAGTTCCTCCAAGAAGATGTTTGAACTTGAGATCAATTTATATTCCTCTTTGAATCTTTGAATGTAGGTATTTT
Source organism: Macrotis lagotis (assembly GCF_037893015.1). NCBI lineage: Eukaryota > Metazoa > Chordata > Mammalia > Peramelemorphia > Peramelidae > Macrotis > Macrotis lagotis. The sequence continues at coordinate 7,537,884 of NC_133663.1, read as the reverse complement.
GACATTGTTTTCCTTTTCTGAGTTTGTGTTTTGATCTTTCTCTTCACCATAATAACTCCCCCCCCCCATTCTTTAGCCTATTTCATGACTTTTAAAATTAAGCTATTCTTCTGGGGCACAGAAGAAGCTTCTTATTTTGGGAGTCAGGGACCTGGTCACTGAATTTCTGTGCAAGGTTCTCAGGTGCTTGCAGCTTTTTAATTGACCCTGCTGTGCCAGGGATTCCAAGGTTGGTACTTTGCTTTCTGCACTGGGGCTGAGGGCCTTACAGGTAGCCTACTGAACCCAGACCGAGGGTCCTCATTTATTGATCTGTGCTGTGGTTAAGAGCTGCCAGGCTGGTTTTCCCAGACACTGTCTGTACTAGGGTATGCTTCCCATTTTATGAAGTGACATAAGTCTTTCCTGAAGTCCTTCTAAGTTATCTTAAACTGGTAATTTTTCTCACTCCATATTTTTTATAGATTCTATCACTCCATTTATAGACTCACTCACTCCATTTTAGAGGTTTCATTTAATATTTCCAAAGGAAAATGAGGAAACCTCAGTCAATTTCCTGGGTTTTATCTGCCTCCAAACATGGTATATCCATGAAGTAGAACATAATTTTCTTGAGGACCTAAGATTTTCTCATTTTTTGTACTTCTATTGCCAGCATCTACCATTAGTGTCTTGCACAGTTAGGACTTAATAATTCCACTAGTGAATTCCAATTGCACACCTCTCATGTTTCTCATTTATAAAGATAAAGGACAAGATGCAAAAATAAACTTTAGGGAAGAAGTAAATACAAAGAATACTGGACAGTTGGAAGAGGGAGAGGCCACTTCTTTCTAGAAGTAAGAGAAAATACTTTGAAGAAGCAGCAAAGAATGAAGGATTTCTGAGACATGAATATATAATGCTTGGCTAACAGGAGGAAAAATATGGAGGTGGGCAAGCAAAGGGTAAGTTTAGAGAATTTTAGCTGCTATTGTGGAATAAATCTACAAAAGTCTAACTTTGATCCCCTGAAGCTAAAACAGAAGAAGCAAACTTTTTATTTAGAAAAGGGGAGCTCTTACATTGGAACAAGTTCTACTGGTTTCACAGTTGGGAAGGGATGGTTGTTTTCTCCAAGTTACTTCTCCTGATGAGATAAGAACCATTTTTCAATATAGGTCACATAGAAAAGGTCATTAAATTCAGCCACATTATTGAATTCTGTATCTACTACTTGGACCCACAATCAATTTACATCTCTACCATGATTTATAGATATCTCCTTGCCCCTTTCTGGATCTTTCCATATCCCCATCTCTGTATCCAGACCTAAGTCAATAACTGTCCCTTGCCTCTTCTTTTCTATAATTTATAATTCATATGCTCAGCAGCCCCTGGTTTTGTCCAGAGTTTACCCTGAGATATTGCCCCATCAGCTTCCCACCTGCCACAGTTTCCTTCCTTCCTTTGGTCTCCCTAGAGCCAAGACATTCCATGCCAGCTATGTAAACTGAGAGCCCCATCATGAGCAGCTAGTACCTCTGTGGTTAAACCACTGGACCACCTTGGGATTATTATGGTTTGCAGGAGTGTGTGTGGGTTAGAGATTTATTCTGTCTAAGGTTTGGGGTTTTGTTTTGTTTTTTGGTTGTTGGAGTTTTTTGCCCTTGGGTTAAATTTTTTAAGATGTGTAATTGGATACTCTTCTTCTCATACTTTTGGTAGATGAAAGGGAGGAGTGGAGAGGGAGAAGAGAGGGAGAATTATGGACTGCATTTTATTTTCTTTCAACAAAGCCTAATACTGGTGAAATAGGATAGAAGTTTCTTTCCCCAAAAAGATGACTGAGCATCCCAGTTCTGTGTTGTATAAAGAGCCTTTGAGTTATTCAACTGAGAAAAGATTTTTTGCAGGTTTTAAGTCTTCCCCAAGGCACAAAGATTTTCTATTCTTTACAACTTCAAATATTGAAAAGAGAATGGGTCACTGGGATTTCTGGATCAATCAGAGCTAGTTCTCAACCCCTTTTGTCTCTTGGGTTGGACTTGATGATTCAGTCTTGTGAGGAAACTTGGGGTTCTCTCTCTCCCATGCCCTTTCAAACACCTTCTTCCAGGAATACAGTGTTACTTCAGGATACAAGTGGACTGTTCTTGGCTATAAGAGGACACCACTTAGTCTACATCTATCATTTGGACTTGAGACTGAAGATGGTTTCATTTGTTTATTTTTGCTTTTAGAATAATAGTGGATGGATTTAAACTTCCTTGTATTATACATATGTAAGGGTGTTTATATGTGTGCATCTTCATATGTATACATATATGCAGAGATGGATAAATATTATATTTCACATTTCTATTTGAAAGAAACTTCAGAGACCATCTAGAACAGCCTTGATACTTTACAACTTAGAAAACTGAAACAAAAGGCAGTTACTAATAACTTTCCTTAAGAGCTAGAAGGAGCTAGAGAATAACCCTATAGTATTATGAAGGGAAGGTGGTAGAGAGAATTGATACTACTCACCCATGGTCATAGAGTTTGAATCAAAGACATTTTTACATTTTTTTTTCCAAACATTTTCCTAAATATCAAGCATTTCTTTAGTTTCTCCCTCATACCTCCCCCCATCCACTGGGGTAAGGGGAAAAGACAGGAAGAGATACAAAGCTGCTATATCACAAAAAATGAAGTCAAACATAACAACTCTCCATATTAGTCACATGCAAAAATAGTTTCTTATTCTACATATTCTTCCCATCATTTCTCTATCATGACCTGATTAAAGATTTTGTTGTTCAGTGTTCTTTAATTTAGAATTTTTCATTTTCCCAATTCTATTATGATATAAATTGTTATCCTGGCTTTTTAATTATTTCACTTTTCTTCAGGTCATAGAATTTTCCATTTTTCTTTAAAATCATCCTTTTCCCTCATTTTATAGCATAGTCACATACAATGTTTTCATGCATCCCCCAATTGATGGATTCCCTATTATCTTGCAGGGCTTTTTGGCCATCACAAAAAAGGGATGCTATGTAAATATGGTACTATAGGACTATCTGGGAGACAGGTTTTGTGAAAGTCTTATCATACTGTGCTATGTTGATGGATGTGTGAGCTTGTGGGCCTGTGTGGATTCCAATTTTCAACTCAGCATCTAGGTGTCATCTCCCACAGCTTATGCTACTCTTATCCATGTCTTCCCACAAGACCTCATAAGAGAACTTCTCAACATGCTACAGATCTTTCTTAGAATTATCATGAATACACTCACAGCCCTATTTCCTTCCTTTTTCTTAGGAATTAATGATCCAATCAACATTATAGTTGTTCTTCTAAAAAGAGTGACAATTTAGTTGTCCCTAGAAATTCTCATGATTTTTGACTGCCAGTTTCAAAGTCAGGAGCTCTCTTTCTTGGTCACAAGTTTCTAATCCTGCATTCCCCAATTAATCCCCAGGTCAACCCAGGTCTACCCTTTCCACTTTTCTGTCTCCTTCCATCATCCTCCTGGGATTCCTTTTCACATTGTTTTTAAAATTTTGATCATGGAAGGCCTTTGTTATGGAAATTATTTTGTTTATGGAAATGATTTTGTTTAAATAAATATATACACTTATATAGTAACACAGACACAGACATGTTTATAGTTTAGCGTGTCTGTGGATGTATCTACACAGACTAATAGACACATTCATAGGGGCGGCTAGGTGGTGCAGTGGATAGAGCATGGGCCCTGGAGTCAGGAGTACCTGAGTTCAAATCTAGCCTCAGACACTTACTAATTACCTAGCTGTGTGGCCTTGGGCAAGCCACTTAACCCCATTTGCCTAGCAAAGACCTAAAAAAATATAGATACATTCATAGATATATAAAAGTACAATATACATATGTCATCACATACAGACATGTCTTTATATGTGTGCTCAAACTTCAAAAGAATGTAAAATTCTTCCTCTGTATTGAGCAATATTTAAGTACATAGTAAAGCACTTATAAATGCTTCTTAAATTGAATTGTGAGTTTTTCTCTGGGCTTTTTTGTGCTTGATATTTTGTCTTGCCAAATGATTAGATTCCCAATCCAGTCATTCAGAACCATTACCTTTCAAGATAACTAACTAGGTGACCCAGTGAATAGGGTACTAGACTTGGAATCAGGACAATCTGAATTCAAATATGACCCTACTTACTATCGCTGTGACTCTAGAAAAGTCATTTAACCTTTTTCTACCTCAGTTTACTCAAGTGTAAAATGATAGTAGTAATACCCAACTCCTGGGGTTGATGTGAAGATGAAATGAAATAATATTTGTAAAGGACTTAGCTTACTTACTGACCCAGAATAGGAGCTTAAATTAAAAAGAAAAACAACTTATTTCCATCTGTTCCTTCCTTCCCTACTTTCTTCCCTCCCTCCCTTCCTTCTTCCCTCTCTCCCTCCCTCCCTCCTTCCCTATTTCATTCTTCCCTCCCTCCTCCCTTTATTCCCTCTCTCCCTCCCTTCCTTCCCTACTTCCCTCCCTCCCTCTTTCCTTTCTTTTTCCCTCCCTCCTTTCCTTCTTCCCTCCCATCCCTTCTTCTCTCCTTCCCTCCCTCCTTCCTTCCTCCCTCCCTCCTTTCCATTTTTCCTTTCTATCCTCAGAAGACTTCCATCATTACTCAGTTCAATCTTCCCTTTTCTTCCCCAGTTATTAACCTCCTTTGCTTGTCCCTACACTGGAACTCCCACTTCACTGAAAACAAACTCCCTTTATCCTCCAGCCTTTTCATACTCTTTCCACTTGGCAGTACCTGAAGCCTGACTTTCCCCTGATCTCTCACCACCTCTCCAGTGCTAGCTGTTCCTTTTCTCATGCCCTCAGAACACCAGGCCAAGGGGAGGAGCATAGCTTTCCGTTGCTATTTCCAAACTGGTCCTCTGTCACCTTTGCTCAACTACTTTTCTTGGCCCAGGTGGACATCATTCAGGTTCATTAGTTTCTTTATATTCTTCTCATCATCATTCAACAATTACCAGAACTCTTTTTTTTATCTTCCTCAGGAACTTCAGCATAGTGTTTATAGTTTTATCCCTTCTTTTTTTCTACCCAAACCATTCAAAACCATCATGATATAATGGGAAGACCACTGGCTTTGGAAGCAAAAGACCCCGGTTTGAATCCAAGCTCTATCCCTTCTACTAGATAACAAACTTCCTTGGCCATTGTGTGAAAATTGAGTTTTGTACTAAAGACTCTTTGATCCCTTCTAACTCTAGATTTAAGATCCTTGGCAACTTGAACGTTCGTGTTTACAACCTTTTGACAACCCTGTGGTTGTTGTTATTCAGTTGCTTCAGTTCATAATCCTATTTGGGGTTTTCTTGGCAAAGAGACTGAAGTAGAAACATACATTTCCTTTTTCAGCTTATTTTACAGATGAGAAAACTGAAGCGAACATGAAAAAGTGACTTCCTCAGAGACACCCAGATAGGAAGTGTCAGACACTAGATTTGAACTCAAGGAGATGCGTCTCCCTGACTCCAGACCCAACACTCTATCCATCACACCACCTGTTTCTTAGCAGCCCCTCCCTACCATGTAAACTTTCTGATGAAAAGTGCTGTTGCATTTGTCCTTTATGTCCGCCCTGGCTATCTCTCTCCATTACACATAGTGAAAACTTCATAAATACTTGTTGAAATGTGTTATGGCCCACACTGATTTGCCGAAGACGGATAATGAGGAACATTAGCAGTTTCTGCACAGAGAGGTGCCATATATTCAAGGTTCCGATTGGGACATACACGTTTGGTTTTGAACAACACAGGAATTTGTTTTGCTTGATAACGTATGTTACAAGTTATTGTTGTTTTTGCTTTTTGCTTTCTTTTTCCCTTTCTTTAAAATTGTGGGTGTTTGTTAATTTCGGAACAAAAATAAAATTTAAAAGAAAACATCGAACAATAAAATGGGCTAATGATTCACTTGTTTTCTCACTTTTGATGATCTTAGCCACCTCTAGGGATACTTCTGGAATCTCCATCCTCATGCTATACTTCGTAACTACAAAAATTCTCCCTCTAATTCCAATCATTTTTAATCTCCTTATTGTTCTTGAACTTCTATTTTCCCCTCGTTATGACATCTATCTCCTTGTTTTTCTTCCTCCCTTTTACTTCCTATTATAAAGCTGACCTTATGAAGCCATTTCAACAACAGAGTCCTAATCCAAATTCCATCCTCACATTATTTGACCTTCCCTGCTAATTCTCAATTCTGTGTCATTCTCCCAATAATCTTTTCTTGTTCCTGAATTATTGATCATTACTAAAATAAAGTAATATCTTGGTGCCTGTGTATAGTATATTAATACCATCTAATCATACCTGCATACTTTCTGCTCTAGAGAAATTCTTTTTTTGTTGGTCTCTGATTATCTTTGTGTTCTGTCACACATTAACTTCTGCAATTATGCAAACTCTTCTCTTGTCCATCACCCAAATCTACCTTCACTATTTGCCTCTCAGTGGATAAGCTTAGAATATTGATGCCATAATGATGATTTCCCTCACGTTACTTTTTCTGTTCCTCAAAACCCATTGCCCTGGGTTCAAGGGGCTCATCTCAGGGATTGAAGAGGTAAATATATCCTAATGGGTACCTTCCTCCTTCTATCCAGGCTCAGGAGGAAGTGGTCCAAAGTCTTTCCCAGGCTGACCATTTTAACTATGCATGTCCTTTGTTCCATTCCTTCCCATTTCCTCCAAAATTTTGACTGTTATCACTCCCTTTCTTTTTTTGTCCCCCTTGATCTGACTTCTTTCTTTCTATAACCAAGATCATATGTTTTCTATATTCCAAATAATGCTTGACTCTACTCTGCTCAACTTCTTTTCCATGGCTCTCCTCCCATTCAACATCAACATTCTAGAAAGGATGCTTTGTATTCACTGTTTCTAGTTTCTCACTGCTCACCTTTTCTTCTTCTTTTTTTTAACAAGGCAGTAGAGTTAAGTGACTTGCCCAAAGTTACACAGCTAAGTGTTTGAGGTCAGATTTGATCTCAGGTCCTCCTAACCCCTGGGTCAGAACTCTATCCACTGTACCACCTAGCTGCCTAGTGGGCCACCTAGCTGTCTCTACTGGGTCACCTAGCTGCCCCTTGCTCACCATTTCTTAATCAAGTTGTCTCCTACTCCCACCATATGACTGAAAATGTTTTCTCTGGAGTCATCAATTCTATTTCAGCCCAGTATTTGATTCTTCTGCAGTGTTTGGCACTATTTTCTACTCCCTCTCTCTGATTGACTTTCTTCCTTTGGCATCTAAGACACAACCCTTTCTTGATTCTTTAACATATTCAACTCCTCTATCTCAGACCAGTTGGTTGAATAATAATCCATGCACTATCACCTATCTACATCCCTCTTCTCTTTTCATATCTTTGCTCCCTGTTGATCTCAGCAACTCCAATGCTTTCAATCACCTCTTTGCAGGTACCTTTCAAATTGGCATGTATAAACAAATGTTTTCCTGAGTTCTGCATTTATTTTCATTTCCATCAGCCTAAAAAAATCTCTCTACCTAAATTCTCCCACAGCTCCTTGAATGTGATATATTCAACATTAAAGTTAGAGTTTTTCATTCAAAACCAGCTTCTCCTCCCAAAATCTCTACCCCTGTTAAGAGTACCCATATCTTCCCAGCCACTATGCTGAAAACTCCAGAATTATCACTGACCCTTCTCATTACTTTATTCTTTAATTAATAAAGATAATTTTAGGTCATATAATTGTAGAACCAATGTATTTCTGGAATTTGTTCCTTAAGTTCTACGCACATGGCCAATAGTTTAGTTTAACCCTTTATTCCCTTGTACCATGAACAATAAAATTCTGCCTTAAAATATCCTTTCACCTACTTTAGGCTTGATCATTCCATTCCCATGTACAAAAGTTATGTTCAATGACCATCAAATACCCATTTATTGCCCTGAAATCTAAGTTCCTTTGCAATCTGATTCTAACTTATTTTTCCATTTTTTATATTACCCTTCTAAAATGCATTCAAATAATGTTAAGCTATTGGCTGGTCCTGCTGTCTTACATCTCTCATGTCTTTGTTTAACCACAAAGAACAACTTTTCCTGCCTTCCTCTGGGATTCCTTCCTTCCTCATACATGCCTATAGGAGTTTTCATCCTTTGTGCTGTAGATGCTTCTGTTATCTCCACAGATAAAAGTAATTCTCTACCATCTCACATTTCTTAGTGCATATTTCCAGGATCTCCCTCTCATCCTCATCTTATGCTTCCAAGTATCATACAAACTTGTTCATCCTTAAGGGCTTGGGATGTTATATTTCAAATTGTCATCAGATCATCGATTCAGAGTTACACAGGCCAGAAAGATCATTTGGACCAATCTTCTGACTTCATAGAAACTGACACCATTCTTATAGATGAGGACTTCATATATGGGGCTGAATTTAACTACAGTATTAAGTTCATTTTTGGACACTGAATTCGAAGGAAAAATATGTATTTTCTCAAAAATCCCTTGAGTAGGGTGATCAGGTAGAGAAAGACCTTCAGTTCATTTCATCTGAGATTTAACCAATTAACCAAAGGATATGATGTCATTTTTTTTGCATCTTCAATTTTTTAACATACTATCTGATGACTTATGAACTTGTAAGGAATGCTTGTCAACTGATTAGAACTAGGAATGAATGAGAATGTTTAATGTAGTGAAAATTGAGGTTGTGAATTTGTATGTTTGCGGTTTTATGTACATGTATTAAGCCAGGGTATTCTAGATGTCTCTAAGAATTCCAAGAGTTTCTCCCAAGAAGATAGATAAACCTTGTTTTCTTTGGCCTAAAAGACTAGATTTAGAAACAATGGACATGATTAAATGAAGACAATTTTAGGCTTGCTACAAAGGAATTAAAAAAAAAAAAACCAGAGCATTACCAGAGCTGCCTTGGGGACTTATTGCAGGTCTTTAGTAAAAAAAAAAAAGAAATGACCACTTGTTGGGTGTGGTGTTCAGATATGTATTGTCCTGGTTACTTAATGATTTCCCTTCCAATCCTCAAGTTCTACACTTATGCAAAATCAATGAAATCAAAAGTTTCCATTCTGGAGTCTTTCCCAAGATCACGTTTTAAACATTCTTTACTTAGAATATATAAAACCCAGTTTTCCATATGAAACTTCTTAGCCTATAAAAAGGTCAAAATTAAAATTCAATAAATCAGGTGTGATACATTTCTTCACAAGCTTTAGATTTCTCCAGCAATTAGCCCAGTGGGGATATATTGCCCTGAGGGTCATTATTGGTCCATCTACTGATTTACTTGGGCATTGATTCCCTGGTTCAAATATCAAGGGAGATTTGATGACCAGAACACCTGTCCCTTGGGATCAGAATCAGAATCTCTTGCCAACTCCTGTCATATCAGGACCAGTACCTACTTGGGAGAGATTCAAACAAGACTCCTGGAGATGAAAGTCCCAGGGTCACATTACGAGACACTAGGACACAAGGTGATGTCTGTCACTCATTTCTCTCTCAAGTTGGACATTTTGTGACTCACCACAAGATTTCCTTCCACCACAGAGATTTGGACAAATTAAACTGTTTCTGCTTTCTGCATTACCCTCTGAATGTCATCATAGTGTGCATGAGGGGATAAGAGAAGGCTTGAGGACTGGCCTAGGCCAAATGAGGCAAGACAGATCCTCATGCTGGGTCACAGTTCAACCAAGGCTGATATGTTGAAAGTGGATCCTCTGGAGGATCAGGTTCTTCTCTCTTTTGAAATAATGAGAAATCTGGAAGACTATGTCTACTTCATTTGTATGGTAACATGAGAGTTTGATGATTTCCTTATAATTTGTTTTTTAATATAGTAATCCCTTGTTTAGAAGGAAAAGAATCATCCCCAGGTTATGTGTAAAATAAATTTATGAATATAAAATTATATTTCATATCTGACCTGAATACTCAACAGTTCCATTTTCACCTCTCCATCTGTTATGCCTTGCCTCACGGGTTAGAGTATTGGACCTTAGTCAGGAAGACTCATTTTCCCAAGTTCAGATCTGACCACTGACACTAGCTATCCCTGGGCAAGTCCCTTTAGCCTGTTTGACTCACTTTCCTCCTCTGTAAAATGGACTGGAAAAAGAAGGGGCAGATCATTCCAGTATCTTGGCCAAGAAAACCTCAAATGGGGTCACAGAGTTGGACACAAATGAAGTAACCAAAGAACATCTGTTTTGTTTACAAACATCCAGGGAAGCTGAATGCATTCTTTCCCAAAGCAGCACCTGCTTAAATGTTGGGAAGGATTTTCCTGCTCTAATGCTTCAATGGACTTCCCTGCAACTTGCCCCACTGCTCCTCATTCTGCCTAATGAAGCCAAGCAGATGTCTCATCCTTCTTCCAAACTCTCCCATGTACTAGATACTTCATTGAGTTCATCCTCATGGTAGGAACAGAAGTCGTTTAACCATTCCCATTGCATTTCTTTGGACATCTTCCTCCTTTACCATCTTAGACCAATGGAAATCTGTCCATCCTCTTCATGGTCATCCATATCTACTCCAGTCAGCTCAACCTCTCTGAATGCCAGCATTACATATTTTACTTTATTTTTCTCTAATTTATCATCATTATTTTCTTCTGAAATATCTTATCGTAAACAGACACAGATAGATTGATATCCCATTCATTATTGTTCCTCATGTATATCAAAATAACCAGAGAAAGATCTCCAATATATGGGAGTAGGTATCCCATGGAGGATACATGCACACTTAGTTTTCCAAAGATGAAGGTATGGTGGTAAGGCCATATGAGCTTGGACACAGTTTCCCTCTTTACTGATGAGAAACACAGAAGCATTCACTAGACTAAGCTCATTTAGAAGACACGAATGAAGCCAGCCTTTAACTTTTCCTGCCCCTTCAATAGTATTTAGCCTAGAAGTATGAAAAAATATTAGGGAAACTATTTACTAAGGAAGGTTATAATGAATCCTTTCAAAAATCCAAAGATCATTCTGTAAGCCAGGACTCCCAGGACTTCCTTTATTTATAGTTCACCAATTTCTCTTTACTTACCAGATTTGCCAAAGCCTGGGGGAGATTTTGAGTCCCCATCACATCTCTTGCCATCATTCTCCACCCTCCAAAGTAAAAGTGGTGCTCTGCTAAGAGTCTGCCTCCTACGTCTCCTCCTCCTGCTTCCCCATATCCTCTTGCTCTCAGTAAAGTAAACACTCCCCAACTTGTTTGTTTTCTCTCTGAGTTGGCATAAAACAGTATTTTTATCAGAGTCCTCCATCTCCTATTATATTGACCTGGCTCCAAATCTATTGACAAAGAAAGACTGTCTCTCTAGTTTTTAGTAAGAGATGACAGTGTCCCATTAATTGCTGACTCAGAGATTACAAATTCCTTTAACAACTTGTCAACAAATCAGCTCACACTTCAGTGCCCAGTGTTTCTTTGTCAAACATCAAATAGGAACTTGTTTGTTGAATGAAGAGCATGCTGGGCCAATGAGTGGCTGTGAGAACTGAGCTACCACATTGGGGATCTTGTCATGTGGCTTCCTATATCCCCAGGACTGTAGGAAGTCTGGCCTCATTTGGATGAACAAAGCCAAATTGAACCTTGTATTATTCTTTGCTTTTTTATTCTTTCTGTGGCATTAATTCAGAAAGACTGATTCTTTTTTTTTGGTTCAACATTTATTGAGCACCAACTATGTGCAGAGCATGGTAGGCTCTATGGGAGATACAAAATTTAGATAAGACATAATCTCTGCCCTCACGGAGTTTATAGTCTTGTAGGAATTCGAGTAGACAGGGAACAAAGTCCACTCCAGAAAAGCTAATTCTTAAGTAAATCTTTCTCTTAAATCAATTGTCATTCAATATATCAACTTATACTGTCCATCAATAGACAAACCATATGAATACAGGCCTGAAAAAAGGAGAGTCCTGCAAGCTATAATCTATAAAAACAGCCATTTAAATGCTAGGAGAGTATGAAGAGACTTTGGAAATGACATTGTCTCCAATTGGGTCCCTTGTTATACATAGCAGAACCTTGAGGTTCAGAAAGGATGTGAGTTATTCCAAGTGCCACTGCATATTGACTGCCAAGTCAGACACAGACCCAGGGTTTCTGATCCCTTCTTTACTATTTTTCTATGACCACATGTTTTGCTCCCTGACTTTTCTCTGATTTTCTCCAATATGAAAATACTGTGGTGGTAAATGAAATAGTATCTCATGGTCACAGAGGTTTTGTTCTCAGGCATGGTAACTCATTAAACCATTCCACTAGGGTTACAACCTCCATTGGTGGAGATAATAGCCACCATGATAAAATCATGAAACATTTATGGAGTGGGAACCATGGGGCAAAGCACTGTGCTCAGTACTGGGGAGAAAAATAGGTAACAAAGGCAGTCTGTTCTCCCAAAAAAGCTCATCTTCTGATAGGAGAGACAATACATGAAGAAAGCTATAGCTCTGATCTAGATGAGAAGGGTATGTGGTCCTCATGTTCTGTGAAAAAGCAAGTAGTGACCTTTTCATGTCCACTACCAAAATCAAAGCAGTTTCTGATAGGGAACCATTCTACCAGGCTACTGACTTCTGTGGCAGGAACTTTCTTTTCTAGGTCTTCAGTAATGTGACCATAGCACCTTCAGGAGCAAGTCCAGGCTGCATCTCCCCAGAAGTTCCATCCTAGGAAGATGGCTAAGGGCACTAGGTTGGAAGCCTGGCTAGTCCTAAGGAATAACAGACGTAAGTAGTAGGAGGAGTAGAAGTAGGAGTAGGAATAATAGGAGTAAGAGTAGTAGTAGCAGAAGCAGCAGCAGCAGCAGCAGTAGTAGTAGTAGTAGTAGTAGTAGTAGCAGCAGTAGTAGTAGTAGTAATAGGAGGAGGAGCAGCAGCAGCAGCAGTGGTAGTAGTAATAGTAGCTGTAGTAGTGTAGTAGTAGTAGTAGGAGGAGGAGGAGGAGGAGCAGCAGCAGGAGAAGGAGTAAGAGGAGTCAGAGGAGTCATAGTAATGGTGGTGCTAGTAGTAGTAGTAGTAGTAGTAGTAGTAGTAGTAGTAGTAGTAGTAGTAGTAGTAGTAGTAGTAGTAGTAGTAACAGCAGCAGAAGTGGCATTCCCCAACTTCTGTTGGGATTTGTTGGCTCCCAGAGGACAGCTACCGTTGTGGTTCATCCAGTTCACATTCCTGGCTTCACAAGGAGAATATCCTAACTAGTGCATTAATTGACTCTAAGTGAGGCAGAACTTCACAAAGTCGTCAACCTCCCTCTATCCTCCAGAATCATGGAAGTGCAGAGTCAAGATAAAATCCTAGGATGCAGTGGATAACCTTGACATTTCTAAATTTAGGTATTTACAAGGCCTCAATTTTTCTGAAGCAAAACCCATTCAAGTGCTAAGGGCTAGGTAAGAACTAAGACAAAGGTGGCCTAATTTACCTTCACAAAAATATAAATCTGGGAGGGGCCTCAGAGTTTCTGGGAAGTGTATTGTAATCTGCTTCACTAGAGGGAAGAAATAACCAGTCTTTATGTACAGAAGCATAGCATTTTATCTTAACTTGTCTTTGCCTGTCCGGCATCTATTCAGAATGGCTAGGGAGACCAACTTTTCTTGTAAATACTCACTTTTCAAGGAACACTTTCATACAAAGTCTACCGGCATTCCTATAACAAAAACAAGCAGAACCTTTTCTCTCCCTAGTACTGAAATTAATGTGACAGAGAAAAATTCTCTGCCCAATGGACATACATTCATAGACCATGTTGCTGGCCTGATAAAGGGAGCAAATGCTTCAAATTCTTCTTCCCCTCCAGCCCTCCAAAAGTTCCCATGTTTTTTATTAGTCATGGAACCCCAGTTTGGAGAGCCCTTCTCTGCCTTTCCCTTTCTTCATACTTCTACCATACATACCTTCTCTAGCTCTCATTTTTTGCCACACAGATGCTGGCACAGCAGGATAAAAGGAGAAACAATGGTTGTTCTCATCATCACCGTGCACCGCCCTATGCCTCAAATGGGAGCCTCTGTCTTTCAGAAGTCTACAAAGTCAAGATATTTCTCTATGTGAACTCAGGACATTTTGCCATTGGAAGAACAGTGCAAGTGATGATCATTCATCATGGAACCAGACTATTGGCAGGAGCATCCTTTATTTATATCATCAATGGGGAGGGACTCTAATTAGATTGTGAATGTTGAGCTGATTTGTAAACCAAACCTCAGTCTTGAGGGCTGGCTTTTCCAGTGTAGATTTGAACTGTCTGTAACTTAATATCTAAGACCTAGGGAGTTGTCTAAGGCTTAGAGCATTAAGGGAGCTTCACAAGGTCACACCACTATGAAGTATCAGCTTTGGGACCTAAATAGAGCCTCTTGAATCTATGTGTGGGTCTCTAAAACAGTTTGTCACTCTATCCTTACATTCTGCAATGCCATTATTGTAACCCCTTGAATTTTGGAAAAACACCTCTCTGTTCATCACTTGGTGACTACTTCATTCCTTCATGAGAAGTTATTTTTCTATTTCCTTTTATCATGTCTTCCATTGCAGGATACATCAAAAGATTCTTAATAAGATGATTGTCCATCAAAGTCAACCTAGAAGGGACCTGGAAAGTCATCTGATCCCTTCCTTCACTTTGTAAGTGAGAAATTGGTGCTCAGAGAGGTGAAGGGATTTACCTGAGGTCACTGAAGCAATGAGAAGCAAAGATGGGCTTGACTTGGAAATTTTTGTCTTAGCCACAACTATTTCTCTTGCCCCTCTACACCATAGTTTATCTTACACCACAGACTATTTCTTGGACTTTAGAGAAGGAAGATCATCCAATATATACATATCTGTCTGTCTATCTATCTATCAATCTATCTATCTATCTCTCTATCTATCTATCTATCATCTAGCTTATCTATCTATCATCTCTAAAGATCATCCAATTGAATCTCTTCTTTTACATAAGAAGAAAATGAGCCTTCAAGAGTTTAAATTCTGCAGGATCACAAAGGCGATATAATGCAAAGGCCAAGATTAACTAAACTTTTGAACTCTAAATACAGTGAGATGAATTCCTCCCTCCATACTTTCTTGAAAGAATAGATGCATTCTCTGTTGTTTAATGAAAAGAATGATGCATTTAGTAGTACTCAAAGGAAAGTAGGTCTGAGATGGCAGTTTTGCTAATTGACAAATCATTTCCTTTCCCTAGACCTCAGTTTCCCCATGTATAAAATGAGGAATGTTAGAATCAATGATCTCTAAAGTCAGCCTCAACACTATAGTGTGAATACTGAGATTGTGGAGTGATCCTCATTGCTGGGGCTGACATGCTATCCCTTATCCCCCATTCAGACATAATCTTTTGTAACTTTTGTGTTAAGAATTCACTATGTGACAAATACTGCTGGAAAAATCAGAACAACAGAATGGTGAAAACTAGTCATAGACCTTCATCTCACATCTAATATCAAAATAGTGTCAAAATGGGCACATAATTTAGACATAAAAGCTGATGTTATAAGCTAATTGGAATTATCTTTCAGATCTATGACTCCACAAAAGACATAGAGCATTATGAAATACAAAATGGATAATTTTGATTACATTAAATTAAAAAGTTTTTACACTGACAAAATCAATGTAACCAAAGTTAGAAGAAAAGCAGAAAGCAGGGGAACATTTTTAATAGCCTATATTTCTGATAAAAGCTTTCTCAAATTTGATTCTCAAATATAAACAGAATTGAGTCACATTTATAAGAGTACAAGTCATTCCCCAATTAATGAATGATCAAAGGATATAAACAGGTAGCATTCAGATGCAGAAATTAAAGCTATCTATGGTCATATAAAAAATGCTAAATCATAAGTGAATATAGAAATGCAGATTTAAGCAACTCTGAGTCGCCACTTCACACCTATCATTGGTTTATATGATAAAAAAGGGAATGGTTAAATTTGGGAGAAGATATGGGAAAATTGGAACACTTACATAGTGTTAGTGAGGTTATGAACCAATTCAACAATCTTGGAGAACCATTTGGAGCTCTGTCCAAAAGAATATAAAATTTGACCCTGCAATACTATAACAAAGTCTTAATCCCAAAGAGAGCATAAAAAAAGGAAATGGACCCACATGTATAAGCGTATTTATATCCATTTTTTTTGAAGGGACAAGGAGGGAAGGCTCATAATTTGGGGAATGACTGATCAAGTTATGCTATAGGAATGCAACAAAATTCTCTTCTTCAAAAATGACAAGCAAGTAGATTTCAGAAAAACCTCCCAAAACCCCATATGAACTAACGTTGGATAAACTGATCAGAACCAAAACACTGAATGCAGTAACAGACACATTGTGCTATGATGAACTAGGATAGATTGAATTCTTCTCAACAATACAATGATCCAAGACTATTCCAAAAGACTCATGATAGAAAACACATCTAGAGAAAGAACTATGAAGTCTGAATGTTTTGTTTTTGTTTTTTTTTGTTGTTTTTCATGGTTTTTCCCTTTTGTTCTTTTACAATATGACTAATGTAGAACTATGTTTAACATGATTGAACAAGTATGACATATCAGACTGCTTGCTGTCTCAAGGGAGGAGGAGAACAAGAGAGGGAAAATTCTGGAATTCAAAATCTTATAAAAGTGGATGTTGAAAACTATATTTACATGCAATTGGAAAAAAGAATAAAATATTATTAAATGGGAAAACAAAAAACAGAAACAAAAAAATAAAGTTCTAAGGATTTGAAGATCAAAAAAAGGAAATAATTTTATACATACATTCATTCAACAAGAAGATTGTTATGTGCTAGATTCTGTCAGTTTTAAAGAAATAAGACTTGCCTTCTGTAGCTTACAGTTTATCCCCATGAGGAATGGTCTGATCGGGTAAGGGTAATTATGCCTTGTTCTCCCAAATAGACACTCTATGAAAGAAGGAATATCTAATTCAAAACTCTTCATGTGGAAGCAAAATAAGAAAGAAATTTCAATAACATTCTTTGATCCTCTCAGTAAATTTTTCTCAGGTTTTTTTAATATCTCACATAGCTCAAATACTCAATAAAAATGATTTTCTCCTTCCAGTAGAAATACTTTCTTAGACACCTGAGATAGCCAACTTTTCATAGTGTCATTTTCTAGCCATTTAGGTATTTTGGTAACACCTATTTTTTCCCTCTTTGCTTGACTGTAAGGCTGTGCTTATATAAGCAAAATCTGTTTTGAAAAATGAAGGTGTAAGGGAGGAACTGACATTTGAGTTCATTTCAACAACTGACTAGCAACTAAATATAAAAGAAATCATGGAAATTTGAATTTTTTAATTTGGTTAATTTATTTTCCATTTTGGTCTATTTATTTATATCTATTAGTAAAAGGTAAATCAATGAATTCCTGACATATTTCCCATGAAAGAAAGTTCAAAATACTAACCATCTTTGAAAGTTGTTTGTCACTCCCTTAGGCTTAATCAGTCAGCACCATACTGTCCCTCCTCATTACAGCTTTCAGAATGCTATCCCTGGGGCTAGGAGTAGATGGGGGTCCTTCAATAATCCTTCAGGTCTGAGAGGCATTTATCTACCTCACCTCTACTCTTATCCACTTAAAAACATTTTAAGACAGCAATCCAGATACCAGGACCATATATTAGACCCCATCCAGAGGAAGAAAAACAAAACAAAACAAAAAACCCCACAATCCTTCAGAATCTGATGAACACTTTATAAAAATGATCTCTTATGTATCTCTTTCCCTTAATCCTAATTCCCCATACCAAAAATGACTAATCTGTAAACATGTTTATCAAAAACATGTATGTACAGTGCTAACCTAACCGTTTGCCACTGAGGGGAGGAAGGTGGACAGGGAGGGTGGAAGGAAATTTTGTAACTTAAATATATACATGTGCATATGGATGAAAATAAATAAAAATTAAGGGAAAATGAAAAAATTAAGGTCTTTATTCTAGATGATCATATCCCTGTTATCTCCACTTTTCTAGTAAATTATTATACAGGGGACTGATAAGAATTAGAGCTGGATGACATATCTGGTTAATCTCAGCTATACCCCTCATTTTGCAGATGAAGCAACTGAGACCAAGAAAAGAGAAATGACTATCTGGGGTCACACAGTTATAGCATTAAAGCATGGGATTTTAAACCTAGGTTCTATTTCTTCAAGTCACGGTTCTTCAGGTCTATTTGAACCTGTGACTTCAGGTCTAGGATATTTTGCCACTTGCCATTATGGGTATGTTTTTTTATCAGGATATTTTCATTCTTATTTATCCTCCCAATTGATCAGTACATTTTGGTAAGTCAGGACTTAGACCCATGACTGACTCTATGTTGTCATTGGCTGGGTTGTGGAGTGA
The DNA here is from genome assembly GCF_037893015.1 of Macrotis lagotis. Classification (NCBI taxonomy): domain Eukaryota; kingdom Metazoa; phylum Chordata; class Mammalia; order Peramelemorphia; family Peramelidae; genus Macrotis; species Macrotis lagotis. The sequence continues at coordinate 7,519,438 of NC_133663.1, read as the reverse complement.
TTTCTTGATTACTAAATATGATTGTGTTTTTTCAACCTATCTACTGCATTTGAGATTTTTGTTCATTATGTAATCCCATATGCTCTCTTCTCTCTGGAATTTCATGCATTATTTTCTCTGTTTCCCCTTCCTATCCATCTGATTACTTCTTTTTATCTTCCTTGCTGATTCTTAATTCAGATACCATTACATTACTGTAGAGGAATGTAGAACATACCCCAATGTTCTGTCCAAGATGCCCTTTTCTTCTCCCATTATGCTCTCCCCCTTGATGACTTCATCAACTTCCATGTGCTTAAATACCATTTCTGTGTCAATGATAGGGATATAAACTAAGTCTATTCCCTGATCTTCAGTCTCATCTCTCCAATTAGATAGTTCAAACTACATTACCCCAGAAACAACTCAAACTGAATGTGTTTGAGACAGAAATCATCTTTTCTGCCCAAACCAATTCTTTCAAACTTTTATTTCTTTCAGAGGCACCATTATTCCTCAAGTCTGCCTCACTGGTTCATTATAAAGAGTGAATGAATTGAGATGTATAAAATCTCAGCACAGTGGGTACTTATTCTCTCCCTTTCCTTCTGATGTTTACAACCACACTTTGACCTGAGATCCTCACTCCATCTCAATGGAAAGATCCTGGCATTTTACCAGTCTTGCTGTTCCTACTGTTATAACATCTGTACATTCAACCTTTTTTAATTGAATTGTTTCCATCTCAGTTCAGGCCCTCATCCCCTCTTGCTTGTTTGAAACAGCTCTCTTCTCCTTGGTCTCTTTGCCTCAAGTCTCTCCCCAGTTCAGTGCATCTTCACTTTGCTGTGAAAGAGATTGTCTTAAACATAGATCTGATGACATAACTCCCTTGTTTAGACAATGTCAATGATTTCTTAATATTTCTGAATTAGATGCAAAATCCTCTCCTTATTTTCACAACATGGTCCCAATCTGTCTTTCTGACTCATTGACATGGATCCCTCTCTGACACTATGTAATGGCGCCCAATTCTCCTTCTCGATTTTTATCATGGAGATCATTTCCACTTCCATTTCTATCTTTACACAGGCTGTCTTCCATGCCTCCTTTACCTCAGACTGAAAAAAATTCCTTTCCCTTTAAGACCCTCTTCTACTCAAACCCTTTCGTAATCATCCCACCCAACTGCTTGTCTCCTTCCTCTCAAACTGCCTAGATTTTAATGTATTTGTATTTATTTTCTTTCTATTTATTTTATATATCATTATCTAAAAAGTTTTGTTGTTACCCCCCCCCCACACACACACACATACACACCTCAAATGAGAGCTCCTAACATTTGAGTAGGGATTAAGTCATACTTTGTGCTTATACTCCTGGCCTAGCCCATAGGGCCTGGAACATAGTAGGTCATAAAACTTAATTCTTGTTGACCGATTTATTTATTAATCTAATTTGTCTTAGAGAATTATTCTCTTTTCTCTGACAGTTCCTTGTCTCTTCTACGATCAATAGTGTTTCAGTGCAAAAAGATGAGATATTGTTATTCTAATCATAAGACCTTTTATTTGACCATATGGCCATAATTTTTGGATTCATATATGAAGAGCTTGAAAGGATCTCTGGAACTCCCCCTAGCAAAACAGAAAAGAAAACTTGGACCCCAGTGGGGAAGGGTCTTAGAAGCACCCAACTCTCAACCTCTAAACCCACTATTCACTATACCAAAACAGAATCCTTAACAGTGAATTCAAAGGAAACTTATCATTATCTTAAATATCAGAAACAATATAATATTGATTTTTAAATGATAACAGTTGTTTCAGTAGCTCAGTATAGTAGTCTAAGAGATATCTCTGGATTCAAGTCTTTGCCCTTTCACGAAAGCTTTCAGTGTCTCTCCACCCCCCCCCCCCCCCCCCCAGAGAGTAACTAAGATTCACAACAGATTTTAATCTCCATTGATGGAAGGAGTTTCTTCACCAGGAGTCTCCATACACTGATGAGTTCACAGGTCTGACCCTAATTCTATAGATGAGACAGACACAGAGAAACAGAGGCAGAGATGGAGAGACAAGTACACAGCTACACAAAGACAGAGAGAGGGAGAGAGACTGAGAGATGGGGGATGCAGAAACTCAGAGACAGGGAATTGAAGGAAGACAGAGAGAGGGAGAGATGGAGACAGGGAGAGTGGAGACAGGGAAAAAAAGTAAAAAGAGGGGGCAAGGGGAGAGACAGACAGAAAGATAGAGAGTGGAGACGTGAGATATATAAATATGTCTCCCTTTAAGGTTTCTAAAATACTTTTCATTCCGTATCCCATTTAAGAGTCACTACGATCCTATGTGAATGGGCTAAAGATATTCGCCTCGGTCTTTGATGACAATTTTGAGACCCAGAAAGGCTAAATGATTCATCCATCCACTCAGCTAGTAAAACTCAGAGTAAGAATCTGAATCCAGAACTCTTATGACATGTTCAGCAATACCACATTGATTTTAATTTTTATGAGTCACATTCATGAATCTGCCTCAAATCACCCTATTTGGTTTTCTCTTTCAAGTTTTCTATTTCCTCTTTCAGCTCATGAAAATGATCAGCCCCACTGTTTCAAGAATACCCCCATCATGTTATTTAAGGCAAACTGATAATTTGACATTGCTGGGGTGGGGTGTTTTTCTTATTATGGTTGATTGGGAATGGGACTGTGGTTATTCAATGACTCTGTTTTATTGAATGATTGTTTCCCTTCCCCCTTCAATAGGGCATAAGCTATCCTTAGTGGGAGTTTTTCACTGTCAAGGAAGACTCTCTCACTGTAGGGTGTGGGTTTGGGTTGTCTCCATTTTAGATGAGCTTCTCATGTGATTCTGGGGCCCTGTAGTCTGCACAGTTCTTCTGTTTTTAAGTAGTTCTTCTGTTTACAAAAGTATTTTCAAGCAAATTGATTTCAAGTAAAACATGACCTACTAGGGCAGACCTCATGAATAGAGGGGAATTCACTGTGTTAGCTCTTTTCTGACTTTTCCTTTTTTTTTTTCAAAGGCCATGTCAACTTGAACTTTGAGCAGCTGCCTCCTCACTGTCACGCCGCTGTATGGGGTACAGTCCCTTTGCTGGCAATGTTCCTGAGGATTAGGTTACCTATAAACATCTCAGATGTAACTGGGAACCTCAGGAAGTTGACCTCCTTAGAGAGACTTTTCAAGCAGAGCTAGAAGGCGGAGGGACAACTCTAGAAACTCTGCCATCTCCCTGGGATCAGTTTACAAGATGACCTAGGGGAACTTGGACCTCCCTTGAAATTGCATATCCAACCCAGAAGATTATCTAGATGAGAAGCAAGCCAAGAGTCAAGCCTATTTCCAACTTAAAAACACATTTTAAGAAAATCCCAATTGTTGGAAGAATGTCATCTTTGCTTCCAGTTTTCCTGAAATGCTTCCCAATAGGACTCAGTATGCCCATTTATTACCATAAGTTTGCAAAATTATTTGTGCCTCAAGTTCTCTTGATACTATCTTTGGGTGGACAGTGATAGAAAATGTGGGCTATCCTTCATTTTTTTCCCTTGCTTTATCCATCTGCCCAGTCTGTGTTAAGTTAAATGACATAGGTGATAGAGTGCTAGTTTCTAGTTGGGGGTCCTGAATTCAAATCTTTCTTAGACTTACTAGCTTTGTGACAGTAAGCAAGTTGCTTAACCTCTTGACCTCAGGTTTTTTAATCTATAAAATGGAATTAATAATAGCATCTGTTTTCCAGGCTTATTGTGGGAAGTAAATGAGTTTATGAGTGTGTAGGTATGTGTGTTTATGTGTATGTATTTATGTGAACATATATACACATAAAGATTTTTTAAACCTTTTAACACAAGTTCTAGTTACTATTGCTGTTATTACTAGATTGTGATTCTAGGAAAGCCATTTTATTTTTCTTTACCTTTGTTTTCTCATCTGTAAAATCCAGATACTTGTAAGTATCTCACAGAGTTCTTATATGGATTATAAATTAATTATAAATGAGTTAATGTGTATAAAGTATAATTTTCCAAATCTCAAAGCACATTATAAATAACTATTGTTATCTTTATTTGGGATTTATTAATACTTATTTTAATGATTCAGTCATATAGTAATTTGGTGGTATCCCTTCCACCGACTTTGGACTTGTTTGTCATAGAAGGTGTTGTAGCCTGTTCACACACACACATCATCCACCACTCCTTTGCACTTTGAATGTTTGATTCCAGAGGTTCTAGTATCTGGTGAAGGGCCCTAAAATAATTGACAAGTATTTCTTGATCACCTACCAAGGGTTAGGCACTAGAGTTATTGACTCTGACCTCTAGGAAATGACATTCTAACAGTTGGTGTAGGCAGTTATATTCAAGACAGATATAAGGTAATAAGAAAAGGAAAGACAACACTGGGGCTTCCCCTTCTTCAGGGGGGAGCCTAGCAACTGGGGCAGGTTATTAAAAAGTCTCATGTAGAAGTGAGCACCCAAGTTAGGTCTTTTATAAAAATATAAATATTTTATTTGTTTTCTAATTATACACAATAATAATTTCCTGAGTTAGGTCTAAAGAAAACTAGCTAATCTATAGACAGATATGAAAAGAAAAAAAACGACTTCAAATCAGGAGTTGGAAGGTCTAACGTATGAAATAGCAAGGAGGCTGGACCATTTTGTGTTTGTGTGTGTGTGTGTGTGTGTGTGTGTGTGTGTGTGTGAAATTATATCCTAATATATATACAACAGTCTTGGACATGTTGACTTCAAGATGCCATTGGGACATCCATCTTGAAATAACCAATGGACCATTGGAGAAATTAAGGAGAAAGAGGCAAACCTTTTATGGAGATTTCTGAGACATCTACATAAAGTGTTAATTATTACTCTTTCAAGGGAAAGGGGAGGCAGAAAAACATGGAACTCAAAATCTTACAAAACAATGAATGTTGCAAGCTATCTTTACATGTAGTTGAAAAAATAAATAGATTTATTAAAAAAATATGTTAATTAAACATATTGAGGCAGAAGAGCACCAAATAAAAAAGTATATAAAAAATAAAGATAGCAATGGATCTGGGACAGAGCCTTAGTGTATATATCCATAGTATGGGGATGTGAAATTTATGATGAACCAGTAAAATAGTCAGTATGGTCAATCAGGTAGAAAGACAATCAAGAGAGCAATATCGTGAATGATGATGTTTTTGATGTTTTGTCTTTTATTCTCAAAGAAGACCATGACATCATGGGAAGGGATGCCATGACAAGCACATGAATGGGATTTGAATGAGGGGATGCTGTGTTAAGTCACTAGTCTTACTTTCTTCTCTAGAGATATAATGTCATGAAAACCCTGAAAAGAGAGAGTAAACAGGAGGGAAGGGTTTTCAACAATGTTGAGTACTGTGAAGAAATCCAGGAAGATATAAACTGGGGAAATGCAATCTGATTTGATAATGAGATCATTGGTAGCTAAGGAGAGATCATTTTCAGTTTAGTGTTTTATTCAGAAATCAGATGACAGTCTTGAGAAGCCAATGAGATGAGAAGTAGAATCAACAAGCATGGAATCAATTCCCTAGAATGGACTGTGAGGAGATGGTGGAGGGAGAGCAAAGAAGGACCTGGGAAGCACCCAGGAGTAGGGGATGGGGGAGTTGGGAAGGAGCTTGTAAAGGAAACTGAGAAAGTTCAAAATGAGAAGGAGAATCAGGAGACAACATTGTCCTAGAAGCCAAGATGGGAAGGGATTTTCTAAGAGGAAGCAGATGTTCAGAGGCAAAAGGTAGCGAGGTGAGATGATGAGGAAGTTGGGAAAATAACATTTGCTTTTAACATCTCTTGAAAGAGAATTGGAATCAAAAGTGAATGTTATGAAATGATAAAAAACCAAGCTTGGTCTCAAATGAAAGATATAAACATTAAACTAACTCCTTTCATTCCTGAGAAGAGGGATTATGAGTGTGGATCACTACAGTGTTGAGCAATGTGTTGGTTTTGATGAACTATTTTTTTTCTTCTTTGTAATAAAGAAGGGAAAATGGGAGGCAAAATACTAGGAAGTATAAATGATGTAACAAACATATATTTACATATATTCAAATATATATATATATATATATATATGTATATATAGGCATGAGAGAGAGAGAGACAGAAAGACAGACAGGCAGAAAGAGAGAAAGAGATACTTGAGAAAAGCATAGTTTAGGTGAAGTGGAAGGGTAAGAGACTAAATAACTAGCTGTTGAAAAGTTATGAACTGTGAATTAGTGGAAGCAGTTGCTGTAGACAACTCTTGGAGTTTACCAGTAGAAGATAAAAGAGATACGGATCTCTTGAATGAATAACAAGATCACATGAAGCTCTTTTTTTTAGGTATGAGGTAGACCTAAACAAGTTTGAAGGCAGTAAAGTAAGAAAACAGTTCATAAATAGAAACTGAAAATGAAGGAGCAAAGGAAATTGATTGATGGAGCAAGCCAAAAAAAAGTTCATGAGAAATTCATAATATAGACGTCATCTTTCCTCACCAATACCAATATTTTAATAGATTATTGTGGTGCCAAGAGAACTGGCAGACAGATGGAATAATGGTTAAAAAATGGCTCTTATGCAGGAAAAATAATTGCCTCTATCTGAAGTAACATTATTGCTGTTATTTTAAAATGAGGTCATTCAATTAAAAAAAGATCATAAATTGAAAGCTGAATTAGTAAGGACTGTTTTGCTTCAGTCCTTCCATCTTAGGCTCTTTAGGATTGCCCTCTTCCCTGCTCCATACAGTGTCCTTTCTGCTTGTGTGGCTTCTGGTTCTAGAGCAGGCGTCTTGAAAGTGCCATTTCTTCAGCTGTAACTTGGATTCTCTTTGTGAAGTTGGAGCTAATACAAGGAGTTCTAAGGAAGATTCACCCAAGGACCTGGATTTCTTGCTTTGCAGGGGCTTGTTTTGATGACTAGTTGCATATGTGGAATCAGTATCAATAGTGAATTTAGAAGTCAGCAAGTCATTCACAAAGGAAATAGCACACCTATTTTTTTGCTGGTTCTTCTATAGCACCTGAAACTTCACCTCCAGAATAATGACTGGTTCTCTACAAAGAAGGAGAAATGTCCCCTGAAGGTGGATTCCAACCAGAGAACTTAGGCAGGACAAATGGTAACTTGGACACAAGCAAGGATGGTTTTCTCTGAGGACTCCATTTTGATCTCTCATGTCTCTATCCAAAAGGAAATGCCCTATGCAGGCACTGAAAACAGAACTCCTAGAGTGGGCAGCATGGGATTGAAGAACCGGCTGACTCAGTAGTTTCAGAGGACTATGAAGCCCACGGCTTCTGCTGCTGCTGCTGCTCCTCCTCCTTCCTTCCTTCCTTCCTTCTTTTCCTTCTTGTTCTTCTTCTTGTTCTTCTTCTTGTTCTCCTCCTCCTTCTTGTCCTTCCTTCCTTCTTCTTCCTCCTCCTTCTCCCTCCTCCTCCTCCTCCTCCTCCTCCTCCTCCTTCTCCTTCTCCTTCTCCCCATCTTATAGATGAAGAAATTGAGGATGAAATGAGCAAAATATCTTGTCCAGGGTCCCATAGCTACTAATTATTTGAGACTTAGAACTCAGGCCTTCCTGGATCCAAATCTGCACTGTTGTACCACAAAGTTGACTACGTTGTTCTTGTTCTCTTTCCTTCTCCTTTTCCTTTTCTTCCTTGCCCTCCTTTTCCTTCCCCTTCTTCTCTAGCATCATGCATAATTTAAAAGACTTCTATACTTATCCTAACGTACTGAGACTGAAGTTTTCTGTGGACACTTTTTCATTGACTCCTGTTTGGAAGAAGCATGATTTACACTAATACTGCCTCCTTCAAGATTAACTCCAACTCACACTGGCATTGTTAGACCAGAGTCCAGGGGATTCCTTCATCTTTTCATTGATTACTAGGCAGAAGGACATCTGTTAAAGGAACAATTCTCCCTAAACTCAGGGGGAATTTTCCCTCATGCACATAAAATCTCTGAGGATGGTGGTTTCAAACTTATAAGGCAGTGAGGAACAAGAGTAGAGAACCCATACACCAAAGATATACCTCACAAAATCCTTCAATACCTCCATGAAGTTCTCATTTAGAATGCTTACAAATTAGAGTTTTTTCCTGGTCTTTGGGGACTAGTATCCTTGCAGACTCAAAATCTGCCTTTCCATAATTCATTTAGTTTGACTTTTGAGTATCTGTTTCCCAGTATAGAGATTGTCTTTAGTCTCTGCTATTCCAAGGACACTACCATTGATGGAATCTTCAGGACTTCTGACCAGTCAATATTCAAAAGGTTCATTCCATCTCTAGATACTCAGTTGCATTGTCTTAGAAAACTACTCTCAGCTGTATGCATTGTCTTCCATTATCTAAGAATACATTTAATGAAGAGGAAAATCAGGAGTTGGGGGTGTTTTTGTATTCCTTTCTATAGGATAACTTACAGTTTAATGAATTTTTCCTTCTCTTCTCTTCTCTTCTCTTCTCTTCTCTTCTCTTCTCTTCTCTTCTCTTCTCTTCTCTTCTCTTCTCTTCTCTTCTCTTCTCTTCTCTTCTCTCTCTCTCTCTCCCTCTCTCCCTCTCTCCCTCTCTCCCTCGCTCCCTCTCTTTCTCTCTCTCTTTCATGCACACATACACACACATGTCATGCACAAAAAAAATACACAACACTTGTTGAAGGACTGGCTGACTCTCAGAGGACTTTGAAGCCTAGGGCTTCTGCTGCTGCTGCTGCTGCTCCTCCTCCTCCTCCTCCTCCTCCTTCTTCCTTCTTCTTCTTCTTCTTCTTCTTCTTCTTCTTCTTCTTCTTCTTCTTCTCCTCCTCCTCCTTCTCCTCCTCCTCCTCCTCCTCTCCCTCCTCCTCCTCCTCTTCCCCCTTCTCCTCCTCCTCCTTTCTTTTTCTTCCTTCCTCCTCCTTCTTCTCCTTCTCCTTTTAAGCATTTTGTAGGTTTATCTCATTTGACTTTCATAATGGCCCAGGAATAAGTACTTTAATTATCTCCATCTTATAGATGAAGAAATTGAGGATTAGATGAGCAAGATGTCTTGTCTGGGGTCCCATAGTTGCTAATTATTTGAGACTCTATTTGACCTCAGGCCTTCCTGGCTCCAAATCTGCACTGTTGTACCACAAAGTTGACTAAGTTATTCTTATTCTCTTTCCTTCTCCTCCTTCTTTTCCTTTTCTTCCTTGTCCTTTCTTTTCCTCCCACTTCTTCTCTAGCATCATATATAATTTAAAGGACTTCTATACTTATCCTTCCATACTAAGACTGAAATTTTCTGTGGACAAGTAAGTGATGGCCCATTTGCTCCATGTTAGAGTGAGGACAGTAAGGGATCCTAAGGAGGAATTGGTTTAATCTTCTAAAGTTATTTTATTTTATTTATTAATAGCCTCATTGGGGGATAAAGAAACTTAAACCCAGACAATGGTAGTGACTTGCCTAAGAACATAAAACTTACAAAATACTAAAACCATGATTTGAACACAGATCCTTGGACTCTTTGATTCTACCACTGCTTCACATGAGGACTTCAAACTTGAAGAATGAGATGTTTTAATCAAGGCAATATAAGAACCATAGAGCCAAGATTCAAAATCCAAGAACAGAAGTGCTTCTCCGTTTGGTCAATGGGGACAAATATACCTGATCCATCTTCAATTCTGTCCAACAATTCTTAGGGAGCACTTATGACAAACCAGATTTTCACTCAGTCTCAGCAGCATTACATCGCTATGAGTTATTATTTTCTTCAAGAAAACAGAGCAGTCATAGACATGATTTGCTTAAGGCTACCTCTGGTTGATTGATGGAGGAGGCAATGCTCAGACATTAGGACTTTGCTGAAAGACTCTTTTTCTAAGATCCACCCCTTTCATTTCTCCATTGGCCCCTCCCAGTGTCTTGCTCTATCTACCATAAAACACCCAAATAATGATGGAAATTATGGAAAGATTTTACGTTTGGAATTTTCCTAGTCACTGAAGGTTGATTTGGTGCAGTCAATCTACAGGATAAAGACTGAATGAAGAGTGAGGCTAATTGAGAGTTGACTTGAGATGTTTAAAAACCTTTTCCTTTTATTCTCTGAGTTGTCCCCAGCTCACTGTGAAAATATCCACTTACTGTAACTTCTGCATAATTCTGTTGATTTTTGGTGTGTCAATCCAATTAAATCAACAAGTTTTAGAATCTTACTTGCTATGTTTAACACACTGTTATCCAACAGAAATTGACAAAAATAAGATGCTTCCCAAGAATTCCCATGTAAAATAAGGTACATAAATACCAGGAGAATTGGAGAAGTACTTAAAATGAGTAGCCCAAAGTGTATACAGAGGCCAGGGGCAGGGGATTGGGAGTGGAGGAGCAGAAAGGAGATGAACCTGATGATGGACAGCATAGACAAGACCAGTTGAATGCATGGCGAAGCAACTCTAGTTGGTATCTCCCACATCTCAGAATATTAGCTATAGCTCACATTCTTAGAAGGGTGATCATCATTGCTCTTATATCTGAACCATAATCTCATGGCAGAGAAACACAAAGAAGGGGAAATGATGAACAGTGATCAAAGATTGTAGATTTAGGGCTGAAAGATCATCTAGCACAATGCATTCATTCTATATGAGCAAACTGAGGCCAGAGAGGAGAAGCAATTTAGGGGAGCAGTGAAGAGAGAAAGAAGTGAAGTCTTTGGATGATTTCCATAACCATGTACATTGGCATTTTCACCCTTCTATGTAGATGTCTTTTTAATCAAACAGAATCATTGAATAATTAAGTTTGAGGATACCTTACTTTTGGGAACTTCCATTCAAAGAAAATGGCCAGGCCAGAAAAAATCGATCATTCTCCTTTGGCATCTCCTGATGATTTTCTGGTTTTTCCTATCTTGTTCCTGCTTTGCTATCTCTATGCTACTCTATCTTCTTCCCCCAATTTTCAGGTTCTTTTCATGTTCTGTTTTCCCTCATTAGAATGGAAATATTGGGGCAGCTAGGTGGCATATTGGATAGAACAGCAGCCCTGGAGTCAGGAGGAACTGAGTTCAAATATGACCTCAGACATTTAATAATTACCTAGCTGTGTGACTTTGGGCAAGCCACTTAACCCCATTGCACCCCCCCCCCAAAAAAAAAGAATGGAAGTATCTCAAGGGCAGGGACTGGTTGAATTTGACATTCGATGGTTTAACATAGAGTTTATTGTTTGTTGATTTAACTTGAACTGACTTCAGACATTACCTTATTTAAAACATGAGGCAACTGAGTCCTAGAAGGAGTAGTTTCCTCAAAAATCAGCATTTTACTCCAAATATCAGCTCTTTCCTTACAACTTGCTGCTTCTTCTAGTTATTTTTTAAGACAGAGATAATGTAATTAAATGCTTTGTAAACCCTAAGGTTCTATAGAAATGTCACCTATGATGATGATAAATTGCAAGTCTTAGCATTTGATGTATTGGAGGAAATCTAAACCGATCCTCTTTTTCAGTCTGGGGGATTATTTTCCATGGAAAAACTAAGAGAAACAAGGCAATATTTATATAATGTTTTAAAGTTAGCAAATCCTATTGCATATTATTTCATTTAAACCTCACCTCATCTCTCTGAGGGAAGTACTATAGGCATTATCATGGCCGTTTTTAAGAAGGAGGGCACTGAAGTTCAAAAAGATTAAGCACTTGTCCATGATTTCATGGAAAATTTCAGGATTTGAATCTATGTCTAAGTCTAGTATCCCTTCCCCATGTGCCACTGCTACTTGAAATTTTTGTGTAACTCCTTGTGCTTGTTTTCAGGCCATGTACTTCCATTTAGAAGACACTTTAAAGTCAAGCTGAGCTGTGTTTGAATCCTTCCTCAGATACTCACTGGCTATATGACCCTGAACAAGCCACTGAGCCGCTGTCTGCCTCAGTTTCCCCATCTGTAAAATGAGGATACTAATGGCACCTACCTTGGGAGGCAAGAAAAATGCTACCTATTGTTCTTGTTAGTAATTGGGATAGAGAATCCCAAAAGACAGGCCTTCTTTTTCTAAAAGAAGCTATCTTGAGCTGCCTGGGAGGCATGGGTCAGATGTTTGCATAGAGGAATCTCTCCCTTAGCTTTCCTTCCATGTTCTCCCTCCAGTTCCTGGGCAGCATTTCCATGGGAAATATCCTGCAAAAGCTTCAACAGGCCCCATCCAAGAACTTACAGTTGCATTTTGCTAGAACTTTCCTGGATCAGGGCAAAAAGGCAGCATTTTCCAATGTGCATCCTGAAGATGGCTATTGTGTCCTTAGCTTGCTGCTTGTTCCTTTGATGCTAAGAAAAGTACCAGTCACATAATCTGCTGAAGAAAATGAAGGTATGTGAGATTTCCTCAGATCTTCAGTCACCCTGCTGGCCTCTGGGAGTCTGGATCAGGTGGTGTCTGGTCTTTAGTGGACTCAGATACCAGTCTCTGAACCTCCATCAGTGGGCCCATTAACAAAGTGAGGTTGGGCAGCACACTGAGCAAAGCCAAATCAACTTGTAGCAGGGAGCTGACTCAGATGTGGTATTTTAATTGGAGGTAAATAGGATAATTATTTAGTGAGGGCAGGAGCTAATTAATTTTTTGAGTCATCATTTCAGCAAAAGTAACTATATTCCCATCAAAACCACTTCAAGTACCGAATCCCTCTCCTCTCTCCCCAAGCTAGCTGGAGGAGCCTTACATACATACATACAAACATACACACATATAAAGAAACTAAGACCATATGACTTACAGGACACCACCAAGATCATTAATGACTGAACTGGGAGCAGAAACATTATTAGATTGTTGTTGGCTTTTTTTTAGCTTTGTTTTTTTTTTTTTTTTTTGCAAGGCAAATGGGGTTAAGTGGCTTGTCCAAGGCCACACAGCTAGGTAATTATTAAGTATCTGAGACCAGATTTGAACCCAAGTACTCCTGACTCCAGGGCTGGTGCTTTATCCACTGCCACCTAGCCACCCCTATTAGATTGTTGTTAAAGGACTGAGTGCCCAAGGCAGGCTGCCTATGAAAACAAAATGCTTTTTTTTTTAATTTAATTTTTTTTAAATTAAATTTATTTTAAATTTTATAATTTTCCCCCTAATCTCACTCCCCCACTGCAGAAGGCAGTCTGTTAGCCTTTCCATTGTTTCCATGGTATACATTGATCTAAGTTGAATGTGATGAGGGAGAAATCATGTCCTTAAGGAAGAAAAATAAAGTATGAGATAGCAAAATTATATAATAAAATAATCTTTTTTTTTTTTTTAAAAAAATTAAAGGTAATAGTCTTTGGTCTTTGTTAAAACTTCACAATTCTTTCTCTGGATACAGAAGGTATTCTCCATCCCAGATAGTCCCAAATTGTGCCTGATTGTGGCACTGATGGAATGAGCATGTCCATTAAGGTTGATCATTACCCCCATGTTGCTGTTAGGGTATGCAACACTTTTCTGGTTCTGCTCATCTTGCTCAGCATCAGTTCATGCAAATCCTTCCAGGCTTCCCTGAATTCCCATCCCTACTGGTTTCTAACAGAACAATAGTGTTCCATGACATGCATATACCACAGTTTGATAAGTCATTCCCCAACTGATGGACATTCACTCGATTTCCAATTCTTTGCCACCACAAACAGGGCTGCTATGAATATTTTTGTATAAGTGATGTGTTTACATTTTTTCATAAACTCTTCAGGGTATAGACCCAGTAGTGGTATTGCTGTATCAAAGGGTATGCACATTTTTGTTGCTTTTTGGATATAATTCCAAGTTGCTCTCCAGAAAGGTTGGATGAGTTCACAACTCCCAAATTTCCCACATCCCTTCCAACATTGATCATTGTCCTTTCTTGGCCAGTCTGAGAGGTGTGAGGTGGTACCTCAGTGATGCTTTAATTTGCATTTCTCCAATAAGTAGTGATTTAGAGCAATTTTTCATACGACTATGGATTGCTTTGATTTCTTCAGCTGTAAATGGACTTTGCATATACTTTGACCATTTGTCAATTGGGGCATGGCTTGTTTCTTTAAAAAAAATTTGACTCAGTTCTCTATATATTTTATTTTATTTTATTTTTTTAGGTTTTTGCAAGGCAATGGGGTTAAGTGGCTTGCCCAAGGCCACACAGCTAGGTAATTATGAAGTGTCTGAGACCGAATTTGAACTCAGGTACTCCTGACTCTAGGGCCAGTGCTCTATCTACTGTGCCACCTAGCTGCCCCTCTTGTATATTTTAGAAATAGGTCCTTTGTCAGAAATACTAGTTATAAAATTTGTTTCCCAATTTACTACATTTCTTTTGATCTTGCTTACAGTGGTTTTATCTGTGCAAAAGCTTTTAAATTTAATGTAATTGAAATTATCTAGTTTGTTTTTAATGATGTTTTCTATCTCTTCCGTGGTGATAAACTGCTTCCCTTTCCATAGATCTGACAGGTAAACTACTCCTTGATCTTCTAGTTTGCTTATAATATTGCTTTTTATGTCCAAATCTTGTATCCATTTTCATCTTATCTTGGTAAAGGGTGTGAGGTGTTGGTCTAATCTAAGTTTCTGCCATACTAACTTCCAATTTTCCCAACAGTTTTTAGTGAAGAGAGAGTTTTTATTTCAAAAGCTAGACTCTGGGTTTATCAAACAACAGATTACCATAATCATTTCCTGCTATTGCACCTAGTCCACTCCACTGGCCCACCACTCTTATTTCTTAGCCAATACCAGACAATTTTGATGACTGATGCTTTATAATATAATTTTAGATCAGTAGGGCTAAGCCCCCTTCTTTTGTACTTCTTTTTCATTAAATCCCTGGAAATTCTCAACTTTTTATTTCTCCATATGAATTTACTTAAAATGTTTTTCTAACTCATTGAAGTAATTGTTTTGAATTTTGTTTGGTAGGGCACTAAATTAGTAGTTTAATTTAGGTAGAATAGCAAAGTACTTTTGAATCATAAACATTGAGCTTTCAAAGACCATAGCATCCAGATCCTTATTTTTCACAGGGAGAAATGGAGCCCAAGTCAAGGAAATTTGACTTACCCAGGATCTCAGAAGGGGATGAGTTAGACCTTCCAGGTCCAGAACCAACTATCTTTTTACCCTACTGCTTCCTTCCCAGAGTCCAAGAGGAGCTAAATCTTCTAATAATCCATGAATTCTAAAAATTCCATGTCAAAATCTGGGGCCATAGAAAATTTGGTGAATTCCCTGCCTCTTCCTTCATAAAGCTCAGATTCTGTTAGGGGAATGTGACATATATCCACAGGGTTGCCATCCATTTTAGTGCATCACAAAGAAAACAAACAAAAAGTTAGGAGTATTGGTTAGATGGGGTTGAAGGAGTCTGTACTTGGAACCAGGTTTGTCCTCTTTGCCCTACCCCCTCACTGATAGTATCAGGGGTACTCCCAGACTAGTTAAAGGTGCTGATATGATGGTACTGATGTCTGCAGCTTTCTGGCCATGTGCCCATTAATTCAGAGACTTTAAACACTCTCAGAAGAAAGATATCTCCTCCCTTTATTTTTTGGTGCATGGGAAATGGCAAATTGATTTAATGGACAGTACTCGTTTGAAGGAAATGATTGAAATAATTAACAAAATCATGGTAATCATAACTAGCATTTATATAGTACTATATATATGAAAACTAAATATATTATCTCAGCCAATATTATATCAATGGTGTTGGCTATTATTATCCCCATTTTATTCATAAGAAAACTGAGGTGAAATGATTTGCTAAGGTCACAGAGCTAACAATTGTTTGAATTCAGATTTGAACTCAAATCTTCTTATCCCAGCTCCAAATCCCATGATCTATCAACTGTGCCAGTGGACTGCCTCAGACAAACTATAAAGGAGTAACTTCCCTACCTAATCTTGTCTCTCTGCCACCTCAATCAGACCAGCTAACTTCTAATCCAAATTCATTTCCCCAGGAAGCATCTCCAAGATAACTCCCCCATGCTGTGGTATGTCCTGAATGATTCCCTCATCACTCACATATAAGGTTTATCTTAATCACACCATTTCTCTATCATCTTACAGTTGTTTTCCATGTTTTTTTTTGTTTCATGGCTTCTTCTTCTCCTTCTCCTCCTCCTCCTCATCCTCCTCCTCCTCCTCCTCCTCCTCCTCCTCCTTCTTTTCTCCTTCTTTTCTTTTTTCCAACTAGACTTTCTGCATCTCCCTAGCAGGAATCTTCTTGTGTTCTATTATTATTATCTTTTCCAGAGTCCTCCATACTCTATAAATGTTGGGTCCTATTGTACCTTTCAGCTCAACTCTGCTTAACTCTTTGCCTTCTTCCCCAAACCTTCCACTTCCAAAGTTTCCCATCTCTCCTATAGAACCCAGCTAAACACTGACTTCTCCCTCCCTCTGGTCAGAGAAACATTTCGACTCCTCACAAACCATCTTTCCTCCTTAGCCCCATCCCCTCCTTCCTGCTACAATATCTTTCTCTAGAAATCATAATCTTTTTCATACAGATTCAACGTCTCCTTCCTCACTTGCTTGAAACATCCCCCTCCCTAATTCAGACTGTGATCAAAAGGCTGCCTGGAATAGTGCTTAGAATGTAGTGCATGAGCAGCCTCATTGCCTGTGTGGCTCCTCTTGGACTCAGTTTCCTCCTATTGAAATGAGGATGTTCAGATTTTCTTTGGTTCTTTTCTAGCTCTATATCAATGACCCACATTGTTGAGATGAAAGGTCAAACTAAAGAAATAAGCCTGCCTGGACAATTGCATCCCATCCAATGGCTCTCCTATGTCCCTCCTCCTCTGCTAAAAGGGTTGATGCTGCCACTTCCTCACAACATATTTTCACCCTAACCTCTTTCATCCTAGGTTTTGTCTTCACTCTTCTGCTACAAGTCTGCTCTCCCTGGTCACTCATTACTTCCTCATCCCAATGTCTAGCAGTTATTTTTTCATTCCTAGCATCTTTAGTCTCTGTAAAGGATTTGGGAAAGCTCTTACACTCTTTTTCTTCCTTTCTTGTCTTCAGGGACACACATTTGTGAGTTATTTCTACCTCTAAGCATGGTTCTCTACCTTCTGCACTGTTTCTTCATCCTTAATCCCAGCTCTTCAGATGAATGCCTCCCATGACTCTGATCTTGATCACTTTCTCTGTTCTCTTTCTAAACTGTCTTCAAATTCTATATTCTTTCCCTTGCCAATTCCATTTCTTCCTTTGGCTTTAATTATTACATACATGCTAGAAATTCTCAAAACGAATGCTCTGATCCTGCTCTCTCCTCTAAGATCCAAAGCTGTGTCTCCATCAGACTTTTCCATCTAGATGTCCCATCAGTGATTCAAACTCAATATTTTTCAAACCCTCCTGTTTGATTATCAGGAGATCTAGAGATATTGATATTATTAGCTTTCTGGGATATTGTGCCAGACTGTTGACTCATTCTGACCAATATGTGTCAACCTGGCAGCCAAAAGAAAAATTCATGGCTAGTTAACAGAGGCAGAGTGCTCCAAGTAAGGGAAGCTTTAGAACTACAGACTTCGGTCTGATCCAATCATAGCTGGAATGTAGGGTTTGAAGGAAGGACACTGAGAATCTGGAAAGCCCCTAGATCAGGGGTGATGAAGAAACTAGACAAAGGATATGTATAGACCCCTGGAAGTAAATTGGGATACAGAGCTTAGGGGACTGAGATTAGATGTGTGGGGAGGAAACTATCATGTTAGAGACAGAGAGGGAGACACAGCTTCAACATCTCCTTCCTCACTGCTTGAAACATCCTCCTTCCCAACTCTTTGTCTTCTTCCCCAAACCTTCCAGTTCCAAAGAAGGATGATTAAGCTTACGAAGGGGCTGAAAGCAAATTGAGGTTTGGTATCAGGAGAAACTCCCCAATAAGGTAAGCTGTTCCCAAGTGGTGCAAGCTCGTTCAGAAAAAGGTGGCCACCTTTCTCTGAAGGTCCAGAGGTTCAAAGATTTGGGATGTTGGAGCAGCCAGGGTGCAACAGGGAGTAGTTGGCCTCCATGACCTCAGGGTAGTCTTCAGATGGAAAAACCAAGGCTGATATCCTGCTCTATTGTGTCTTCTGAGTGATTTCTCTATTCCTGTTAAGCAATTGCTCATATGGCTATCTCAGATTCTCTCCTCCACCTTTCCTCTGAAATTTAATCAGTTATCAAGTCCTGGCAATCCTTCCTCCACGATAGCTGACTCTTACCCTCTGTTGCTTCTAGTACCAGCCTATGACAGAACCTTCAAACCTCTAGCCTCGACCTCTGTCTCTCTAGCTTTCTCTCTCTCTCTCTCTCTCTCTCTCTCTCTCTCTCTCTCTCTCTCTCTCTCTCTCTTTCTCTCTCTCTGTCTGCCTGTCTCTGTCTCTGTCTCTCTCTGTCTCCCCTCTTCCTGTCTCTATTTGCCTCCTTCTTCCCCTTATATTCACACCACTGTTAAGTAGATTTTCCTTGTACATAAACATGGTTTTTGTCTGTTCAAAGACAAAGTTCCTATTCATTTCTGTAGTATATAAAGCCCCCCTCCAATGTGCTACTCTCCTTTCTTTTCTATCTTATTTCATATCACATTCTACCACCTACTCCATAGGTCTGGCAAAATGGATGACTCTTTGCTACTCAGACATACTGTATTTCTTCGTATCTCTTAATTTTGACTCTAAGAGATGAAACTAGGAATTTATTTTTTCACCCAAACACAGATATCTGAGGTGGAAGACCATGAATTAGAATGGATCAGATTGGAGGAAGGTCACCATGATGTCTCCACCCCAGGGTGGAACTATGATTTGGTAACTGCTTACTGTAGCAGGAAGGAAGACAATACCATTAGAAATGAAGTATTCCTCCAGATGTCAGCACCCTGGGGAAAGCTCCATGTGTCCTGTCCTAGTTGAAACTTTTTTAGTTGATTTTATCTTACTATAATTTATTCCTCAAATGTTTCTCTGTTCTTCCTTTTGCTTTACAGGCAAACAACTGGTGAATTTTTACTCTTGTAAACTCAACTCAAATTGTTCCACCTCCACAGAGAAATTTTATTATCTTCATCTCTAACCCTTTTCTCTTTCCTGGATCTTATGTAACATACTGTTTTACATGTTTGTTAAAGGTAATTTGTGTCATAAATATCTTTGTCTGCAAAAGCTCCGTAGGAATTATCTAAAAATCAGTGCTAGTTTGTGAACTCCACTGGAAGGGGTCATTTCTACCCTTGGAATTTCCCATGCAGAAAAACAATCACTGATCTTGACATAATGATAAAGAAGTGGCTATGTTGGATCCCCATTCTAGGAAATGAGCTCTTTAAGGAGAGGAACCCCAAATGATCTAAACTTTGAATGTCCTCAAGAACCCAGCAGAGTGCTCTGTATACACTCAACATTAATAAATTCATTATTTTAAAAATCAGAAGATCTTGGACCTAACTCAGTTAGGAAGGATCTGTCTTAGAAAAGCATTATTGAAAGATACTGCATCAGGACTTGAGCTTTTAGTTAGGAACTAATTGTTTGGCAGGATTCTGTGAGCAAACTAGCCCTTTTTGTGTTATGTAGTATGTGTGTGACCTTGGGCAAGTCATTTAATCCCAATTGTCTCCAAAAAAGAAAGAAGGAAGGGAGGAAGGAAGGAAGGAGGGAGGGAAGGAAGGAGGGAAGGAAGGAAAGAAAGAGGGAGGGAAGTAAGGAAGGAGGGAAGGAAGGAAGGAAGGAACAAATGAATGAATGAATGAATGAATGAAGGGACAAGGAAAAGAGGAAGGAAATTGGTCTTGCAGCCTGAAACTCCCAGTACTAGATTTTGAGTCCAGAAACTAGGTTCAAGTTCTAATTCTGCTGCATATGACCCATATAACATTTAGAACATTTAGAAAGTCACTTCACCATCTTTGAGGCCTTATTATCCTCCACCCTAAAAGGAAGGGATTTGGAACATTGATATTTCATGCTGATTCCACCCTAGATTGATAATTCAAGATTCCAGAGGGCAGTCTAGAGGTCTGGGAGGATTCTCAGTCCTCATTTCTAAATAGTTGGTTCAGCAAGGCAATTGGCTTTGTAACTTAATCTGGGAAGAGCCTGGGTGTGGCAAAGAAGGGTCAGGGTCACCTCACTTTGCCAGTGACAGGCTAGAGAAATGATGCATGTTGGGCGTTGTGATATTTGTACTGTAAGACAGGTTCTGAAAGTAGGTCAGTCTGCCCTAGTGAATGCCTGGTTCTTTTGGGGCATCCATTCAAAACCCTCCCCCCCAGGCATCCATCTCTTCTCTGGACCCACTTGACATCAAAATCCACTTAGCAGAGTGGTGAGATGGCCCCCCTCCCCTTGCAGTGTCATTGGTAGCTGGTAATATACTATTCACCTACTGAGAGAGGATGAGGACAAGGCCCACCATAATATGCACACGGAGGCCCCTTTATTTTTTGATATCAGGTCGTGATGTGGGCCGTTTGGCATGTGCTGGTGGGAAGAAATGTCTTTCAATCACTACTCTACCCAGAATTTTAAAGAATTTTTCTATGTTTACCAGTTTCAGGAATGGGACATAACCTCCCACCAGGGCTTTCTATGCCACACAGAGAATTGGCCTGGAATTCTCCTATCAAATAGATGCTGTATTGAGGGCTTGGTGAGTGGGTTGGCACAGTCAGAGAAGGTGAACCTCAATGAATCCAGAGGATAGCCTAATGAGGAAGAAGGAATATATTAGCAAATATGCCTCTAGGGCCACTGCCAAAATTCAAATTTGGGCTGGGGACAATTCCAGGGTGAATTGACCACAGGAAGAATTTAGATTAAAAAGGAGACAAAAATGGAAGGGGGACAAAGCTGCTCACCTGGGGAAGAAATTCTCTGTGGCTAACAGAGCTGCATGAGGTGGTGGGGCACAGTCTGGGTACCAGATGAAAAGAATTGTGTGAATATGGTCTTGAGTGATTCATTGAGGGAATTTTGCCAGGAGATGAGAGGCATGGTCTTCTCCGGTTCCAGCAAAGGATAAAGCGATCAGTTGTAGTTCCGATCTCAACTTCCACCTCACCTTCTCTCCTATAGTTCAGACTCTATGAAGAAGAACATTAAGCTTCTTAAGGGAAAGATCTCCTTTATCTCCCTGCTTTCTTCACTGTCCTCCTCATGTTCCTCCCACTTCCTATTGCTTATATTCTTGTATGGTTTGGGTTTTTTTTTGTTTTTTTTGTTTTTTTAGTGTTTGCAAGGCAATGAGGTTAAGTGGCTTGCCCAAGGCCACACAGTTAGGTAATTATTAGGTGTCTGAGGCTAGATTTGAACTCAGGTACTCCTGACTCCAGGGCCGGTGCTCTGTCCACTGTGCCACCTAGCCACCCCCTATTGCTTGCATATTCTTTTGCAATGCTTAGGACATAGAGTACATTCCAATAGAGGTGAGTATAGTTCTCCGTACATTGTAAAATTTTATTCAGGATTGACTGATGACTACAAACCTTTCATGAAAAAATGGAAGGGATTTGAGACATCCCCACTACAGTAGAATAATAAGCTAACAGACAAGTTGAGTCTACTGTGGAAATCACACAGTCTCAAGAGTTCAAATGATGAGTATTCCCTCAAAATCCCAGGGCTAATTATGAAAGGAAAGAGTTTCTAATAGTATTATTCAGGAGTCCCCACTAGTGTACTTTCTACTGATTATTAACCAGACATACTTTGAGGAGTATTGCTGAAGGAGTTATATAGCACCAAGAATGTTAAAAATTACTCATTCCATCACAAAGCAGTGAAAAATAATTCTCTTACATGCACAAAATCCTAAAGAAAATGCTTTCAAAGATCTACAATTAGGAGCATACCCTTAGGAACCATGTGCCAAAAGGTATAAATTACAGTTTTTGGTTCCTGGAAATTCTTTTGTTCTTTTATGGAGACTTCATGAACTTATCCTTAAAGTGTAGTTCATTTCTTCATTAGATTGTGAGCTCATTGAGGGAATAGAATGGTTTTCTTTTCCTTTCTTTTTATACCTAGCATGTATTAAGCAGAAATTTAATAAATGCTTGCTGCTTGACTAGCTGGGCTCAGAAGGTCAAGGTCTCTGAGGAACCTTGAAGCCATCTACCACTGATGAGTCCAATTTGTCCTTGCTATGTTTTTTAGTTCTCAACAAGGAAGCTATAATCGGTTATAACTACTCCAGAGACATAACTACTAGTACATGATTGTTAAGAAAGATCATGGGGGGGGGTAACTAGGTGGCACAGTGGATAGAGCACTGGCCCTGGAGTTAGGAGGACCTGAGTTCAAATCTGACTTCAGATGCTTAATAATGACCTAGCTGTGTGGCCTTGGGCAAGCTACTTAATTCCATTGCCTTGCAAAAAAAAAAAAAAGAAAGATCATGGGAATTCCTTCTGAAGTTCACATGGTTATTGATTGTTGAGGTGGAGCAGAAATTTAACACAAATGGAGGACATAGTTCCCTCCTTCACAGGGGCAATTCCTTCTCAGAAGTCCTTCACCAGTGAATTCAGTAACCACTCCACTGACTGGCACTGGGCTAGTTTGCTATTGATATATATATATATATATATATATATATATATATATATATATATATATATATATATATATATATATATATATATATATATAATAACTTTGTGTATGAGTGATTCTCTTCAATCACAAATTACCTCCTGTGAAGAATCATATTTTTACCCAATGACCCAAAGTCCCTAGAGTCATCGGTTGATTAATTACTCAGCCACACTTGTTCACTTTTGATTGACTTATGTCTGGTTTCTGACCTCATCCAATCAATACTTATCCTTGTTGACATCTCTGCATCCTTCAATGATGTTGCTCAAAACAGCAGCAACACCTGCACCAAAGAGCTAGAGAATACGACATACTAAGAGAGAACGGGACCTGTGTGACAGGTGTTATGATGATCTAATTGACAGGATTTAGCAACATATTGGATACGGGGAGGGATAAGAGCGAGAATGTGAGAAGTCAAGGGTGATACCCAGTGGTCTCCTCCTTCTTTTCCATTTCTTTCTAGTTGCCTATTCTCTCCCAGTTCTTCTCCTACCTGTCTTACTACTCCATCTCAATTTCTTTGCTGCAATCTTCATCCAGGTCGTGCTCAATAAAGATGACTGTCTCCTAGGGACTCTGTCCTGGGTCCTCTCCTCTTTTTCTGCTATATTATTTTACTTGATGATCTTATCAGCTCACATAGTTGCTTTGTTTTCTCTATACTAAGGATTTTCAGATTTGCTTATCCAGCCCTAATCTTATGTTTTTCAACCTCCATTCACAAATTCTACTGCCTAGTAGACATCTCAAACTCAATTTAGACATCTTCAACTAACATGTCAAAAACTGAATTCCAAAGACTCTTCACTTCCAAACTTCTGTATTACTATTTAGAGCACCTCAATCCTCTCAGTCATGCACTTTAAACATCTACTTCTCTCACTGTCTCCCACATCCAGTGTGTTCCTAAGGGCTGTCCTTTCATCTTTATAATATCTTTTACATATTCCCCTGACATGTGCCTTTATCACCTGACACCTAAATTATTGCAAGAGATTACTAGTCTCTTTATCTCAAATCTCTCCCTATTCCAGGTCATCTTCCACTTAGCTATCACATTAATCTTCCTAAAGCATAGATCCCATGATTATGCCCTATTCAATCAACTGTAAGATTCCCTATCAGCTGAGGATCAAATACAAAATCCTCTGTTTTTTCATTGAAAGCCCTTCACAAACTAGTTCCCTCCAATATCTTAGTCTACCCTGCATTCCCTCTCCCCTGCACACTTTCCTAGTCTGAAATATAGTGACATTGGTCTCCTTGTTACTCCATCTTTGTTACTCTGGACTTTTCTGGCTATTTCTCACCCCTGTGATATTTCCCCTCTTAACTTGTACCTCTTGGCTTCTTTGGTTTTCTTCAGGTGCCAGCTAAAATCTCATTTCTTTAGAGAAGTCTTTTTTCTTTCTTTCTTTCTTTCTTTCTTTCTTTCTTTCTTTCTTTCTTTCTTTCTCTCTTTCTTTTCCTTCCTTCCTTCCTTCCTTCCTTCCTTCCTTCCTTCCTTCCTTCCTTCCTTCCTTCCTTCCTTCCTTCCTTCCTTCCTTCCTTCCTTCCTTCCTTCCTTTCTTTTTTCTGTTTTACAAGTCTTACCCAAGGTCAAACATTTACGTAATTTTTAAGTGTCTGAGGTTGGATTTGAACTCAGGTCCTCCTTTTTTTATTGTTTATTCATTCCTCTCCAAGTCATCAGCTTCCTTTAGCTCCATTCTGTATCTAAAGGATTTGTTTTCCTCAGAGAGCTTTCTTATCTCCTTTTCCATCTGGCCAATTCTTTTTAAAGCATTCTTCTCCTCAATAACTTTTTGAACTACTTTCTCCACTTGACCTAAACTGGTTTTTAACATGTTAATTTTCTTCAGCATTTTTTTTGGATCTCCTTGATTAAGCTGCTGACTTCATTTTCATGTTTTTTCCTGTATCTCTTTCGTTTCTCTTCCCAATTTTTCTTTTAACTCCTTTACTTGTTTTTCATAATCTTTTTTGAGCTCCGTCATAACCTGAGCCCAACCAACTTCTATATTTCTTGGAGTCTTTAGCTGCAGAAGCTTGAACTTTCTCATCTTCAGATTGTGTATTTTAGTCTTCCATGGGACCAAAGTAATTGTCTATGGTCAGGTTCCTTTTTTTTCTGTTTACTCATTTCCCCAGTCTGTGCCTGGTTTGGGGGTTCTTCTTGAGCTTTTGAATATTATTGGGACACCCCCTGCAAGGACCTTAGTATGTAAGGCTCTGACTGCTCTCCTGGTCTGTTGAATGGCCACAAGCTCACCC
Source organism: Macrotis lagotis (assembly GCF_037893015.1). Taxonomy (NCBI): domain Eukaryota; kingdom Metazoa; phylum Chordata; class Mammalia; order Peramelemorphia; family Peramelidae; genus Macrotis; species Macrotis lagotis. The sequence goes on along the minus strand of NC_133663.1, from coordinate 7,494,536 downwards.
ATTTGGGACCCCAGAATACGACCAGCGTCTGAATGTGGTCAAAGCCCCAGAGTCCTGTTCCAGGGACAGAGGACAGATCTTGGCAGTCTCCCTCCACTCCCTTACCTCCTCTGGGCTGAGTGCTCAGGGAGCAGCTGCTGGGTGGCTCCTGTTAGGCGGCTCCATGAGCCTGTTTCTGTTTCCTGGGATCTGGGCTGCACTGAGGAAGGCCATGATGGCCTGGTCTTTGCACTAATTCTGGCAGAAATCTCCCTGCTGATCTTCCAAATTGTTCTTGGTGTTCCCTGGGGTTCAGGTCAGGAAACTGCTTCTGCTGCTGGGAGCAGGTGGTCCCAGAGACCCAGGCACCCTGGGGCTGTTCCCAGAAGGCTCATGCTCCTTATCTCTGGTGAGCTGCCACCCCTCCAACCCTGTGGAACAGGTTACCTTGGGCTGGAGAATTGCCTCAATGGATCTTTCTGTGGGTTTTGTCACTCAAAAATTTAGTCATAATTTTAAGGTTTTTGAAATATTTTGGAGAGAGTGACTAAGAGAGGCTGTTCTCCTGCCATCTTGGCTTTGCCCCCCATGCAATCTCTTCTTAATCCTTCAGCAGCTTCAACAACTTCAAGAGCTTTGAGGGTCTTATCTAAAGGTGGACACATTCAAGTCCCTCACACACTTACATAGTAATCTCTACCACATCAAAGGAGACGTTCTACGCACTGGAGAAATAAAGCCAGGGAGTTACCTGACTTCAAGAAGTTAGTGTTCTGTAAAAGGATGTGGAAGATTAGAAGAGGGCTCATAGAAAGCATACTCATCAATTGGGGAACAAGTTGTGGTATATGAATTTCACTGAACACTTATGTTCTATAAGAAATCATGACCAGGAAGCTATCAGAAGAATTTGAAAGAACTTACATGATCTGAGCAAGGAGAGAAATGAGAGACCCAGGCAAAGAAGCCCAGGAAAGGTTGTTGGAGAGAAGACTTTCAGTTGAGGTAAATTGATAAAAGACTTCACTGAGAATTGGGTCTTGAAGGAAGAAGAGAATTCTTCAAGATGGAGAGATTTCAATCCAAGCATAGAAGAGGGTTTTCACAAGTTCATGGAGATGGCAAAAAAAAAATCCTTTGAGTTGCCTCAACAGTAAATAAAGAATCTGGGCTGAAGTTTTGGTTGTAGGAACAGTGAAAATATGAAATGAAGTTTTGAAAGTAAGTGTGAGCTACTTTAAAGAGAACCCTGAATATTTGTTGTATATTATCTAGGGGCCATAGGGAGGCATTGAAAATTTTCATCATGTAAGTGTAGTTTAGGCATGTAATCAATACTACTATTGTTATGATAGGCTAATGGGGCCAGGGGAGGATAGAGTGGTAAATAAGCCTATATACTAAGTTTTCTAATGCTTGGTTCATCTTTTATTGACAGATGTCAAAACATCTATTTTTTTAGCTGGGATATTTTATTATACCATGATATCTGTGAAGTTAGATATTTGATTGTCTCTTTGCCCAGGATGCACCTTTATGGATGTTCATGACTCTGCACCTCCAGTCCTTATATCTCCTACTGGTCTGTAGTCACATCATAGAGAAATATCAAGCTGAGGTCTTCCAAGGACAGATAGTTCTCTAGGTTCTTTAGATAACCAAAGCAATCAAATGTAGTTTAAAAATGTCCTGCATCCATTCACTTGTCATCCCCAAAGGACAGATATGTTGTCTTCTGCAAGAATAATGATAATAAATAACAGGTGGTGGAGTATTGCATATATCTTATCTGATTTGATCCTCATATATCTGAGAGGTAGATACTATTATCTCTATTATTCAGATGAGGAAAGTGAAGCAGAGAGGTATTATGTGATTTACCCTGGGTCATGCACTTAGCCAGTATCCGAGTTTAAATTTGAACTTAAGTCATTTTGATCCCAATTCCAGCATTATTATCTTTTGCATCATCTAACTTCTATCAACATTTAAAGACGCAAAGAAGGTGAGAGTATAAAACCAACAACAACACTACCACTGCCATTTTAATGTTTTTAAAAGCATTTTACTTACTTATATACTACTTATACTTATATATGTGTGTGTGTATATATATATATATATATATATATCTTAATCATTTGTTCCTTTCTTGTGTAATAAAGGGATTACAATTTCTATTTTACAGATAAAGAAACTGAAACTCAGAGTTGTCAAAGACATGCTGTCACCACATATCTAATAAGTATCAGAGACAGATTATTACTCAGCTATTCTTAGAATATATCTTTCTTGTCCAAGAAAATTCTGGGGCCATTTAGGGAAATACTTGCCTTTAGCATTTCCCCACACCACTTGAAAGTTTTCTAACAGGAAGATGAATGTTCAGGAAAAGAAAAAGACTTCTTCATCTCAGTCTATTTCTTTCACAGCCCACGTTGCGTAGGCTTTCCTTTCAGTTTGGTGCCAACCTGTTTTGAGGCAGGGAGGAAAACAGGCCAAGTAGGAGGTTGAGCTATCTGCTCACAAAATGCTATTGTTTTCTATTGTTAGTGTTAGCTCCTATTGTTTTACTTATTTAAATGAATTAATTCCTTCAGCAAATTATTCCACACAGGAATTCTGACTTTAATTTCCTACAATCTAAATTTGTCAATCCTTCTACATTTTTGGAAGGTTACTGTTCATATAATAGTATAATATAGTATCAGTTTAAGATTGATTCCTGCTATATGTTTATATGACTTTGTTTATAAATATAGTCTGATTTCCCCAAATAAAGGATAAACTCAAGAGGTAAAGGGATTCTGACTTATTCAGCTTTGAATCCTTCCTATGATTATTGCTAACATTCATTATTTACAACCATAATAAAAATTCCCTCTGGAATACTTGGAGGGGGTCCCCTAACCCCCTAAATGTATACATCACAAACACTTCTCTGTTCTCTTTTATAGCCCTGAGTTGGAAGCCATTTGAGGAGAATTATCCCATAGACAGTGGTAGGGGCGGTAAGTCAAGCTTGGGACTGGGAGTCAGAATTCATAGATTCCAGGCTAAGTTCAGACATTAACTTTCTTTTGGCAATTGTCTTGTCCCCATGGGCTTGTTTTCTCATCTGTTCAATGAGGAAGTTGCAGTAGATGTGCTCTGAACTCTTATCTAGTTTGAAATTCTATATTTACCTTCTTTCCAGACTGAACAGGTTTTGATTCTCTGGAAATTAACATGGACAAGAAAACAATGATGAAAAGTAAAAGAGAATGGCTTGTTTCTCTTTGACTTCCCAAGAAAAGCACTTGCCTACTTCCTAGTGGGACTAGATAAAAATGAACAGTTTAGTGTAATGAAACAATTTCTGGAGATTCAAGGGAAGGGAGTTGGTTCAATTATTGATATGGAATTATACTGCCATAGAAAAAAAGATTGATGGATTTAAAATCTGACCAATTGAATCTATATCCTGGCTCTGTTACTTGAACAACTTCTATTCATAATTTCTCATCATTTAAATGTGGGAAAACTGCGACACTAATGCATTTTTGGTGGAATTGAGAACTGATCCAACCATTCTGGAGAGCAATTTGGAACTGTGCCCAAAGGAATTTAGAATACTCATTGAACCAGCAATACTACTGCTAGTTCTGTATCCCAAAGTGACTATAAAAAAAGGGGAAAGGACTCACATGAATAAAAATATTTATAGAGATTCTTTTTGCAGTAGGAAAGAGTTGGAAATCGAAGGTATACTCATCAATTGGGGAATAAGTTGTGGTATATGAATTTGATTGAATACTAATATTCTATATGACCAGGCAGATATCAGAAGAATTTGAAAGAACTTACATGAACTGATGTTAAGTGAAGTGAGCAGAACCAACAGGACACTGTACACATTAACAGAAGCACTGTATGATGATCAACTATGGTAGACTTAGCTCTTCTGAGCAATACAGTGATTCAAGACAATTCCAAAAAGACTTGGGATGGAAAATGTCATCTACATCCAAAGAAAGAACTATGGAATCTGAATGCCAACCAAAACATACTATTTTCACTTTTTAAACTTTGTTTTACGTTTTTTCCACTTCAGTTCTGATTCTTATTTCACAACATGACCAAGATGGAAATGTTTCATATGATTGTATATCTATAAGTTATATCAGATTGCTTGCTGTCAAACAAAGTAAATGCTCTAGGTTTGGGGCAATCTGGTTCTGTCCCTCTCTCTTTCACCCAGAGCCCAATCAGAAGTTCTTATACTTTTTTTTCCTCCTATTAAATTCCTTATTTGCTCAGAAATAACTAATCATTCACTTATTTGATAAATCCTCTTATTCCCACTCTCTCCCACTTTCTTTTTAATTTCTTTATTGATTGGAGTATATTAATTCCTTTGAAAAATTCAGGTGAAATGGGTATTCATGTATTATACATTCTACCCCCCATTTCATTACTATATATATATATATATATATATATATATATATATATATATGTATATATATTTTTCCCCCCAAGGCAGTGGGGTTAAGTGGCTTGCCCAAGGCTTCATGACTAGGTCATTATTAAGTGTCTGAGGTTGGATTTGAATTCAGGTACTCCTGACTCCAGGGCCAGTGCTCTATCCACTGCACCACCTAGCCACCCTACCCTCCATTTCTTCTTTCACAATTAAAGGAATTGATTTTCTCCACCATTTTTCTTTCTTTCCCCTCACTAGTGTATTGCTTTTTAAAGATCATTAACACATGATCAACCATTCTCAGGTCTCTGTATTTAGTAGAATCCCTCTCTATGTTCTCTTTCTATGAGTTTTATATGTACCAGTGTAGTAGGGGAACTCTAGATATAGAAGAGTATCTTCCATTACTTTTTGGTTATGCTCTTTGGAGCAGGAGAAGGTTTAGTCCTAATGAAGGGCTGCTCATGCTCAATGAATGGTGTCTTAACCACTCCTTGGGGACTGGCCCTGTGGTATGGGCATTGGAGAATACCTGGAGGCAGGTGCTAAGTCACAGCACCACCCTTGTGCCTCCCTCCACAGAAGTGCATTTAAACAAAACATCTGTCCAGGTGGAAGTCCCTTTTTCCTTGACTTCCTTTCAGAATTTCATTTCTTCTCTTTCCTTCTCTAAGTTGTATCCCAGTAATAGGTCCTTTGCTACTGAAACAATATGGCCCCAGCTCCATGTAACTGGATCTATGTTGATCAAAGATCCTTTTCTTTTCTTTTTGTTTATTTTTTTAAACTTGATTCTTTTAACTTGACTGGCCCAATATGGCCCAGGGAAATGTGACTTTCCTTTTCCTTTTTTAAGTTCTTTAGTCCTTTTTAACCTCAACTTTTGCTAATCGTTCCTTTTAGAAACTCACTATCTTGATGTTTTCCCAACAAACTTAACTTGGGAACTTTTTTGTAGTAACCTATGAACTTTACAATTACTTGTAAACTTTTGTGCAACCTATGAATTAAAATCTAAGCCTTTCTTACTTCCCTGCATCAGAGATTGGTGAGTTCTTCAACCCCCAAAAGAACCACAGGTATATATATCCCCTACCCAGTTTCACAGGCAATAGCATCTCCTCAAATTAGTTAGTAAGCATTTCATTCTTGTTCTATTTGTTCTAACTGTTCTCTGACATTCATCATTTTATGTTTCTATCTGTTCTTGTGTTTAATATTTCAAAATATCTATGTAGCACTGATCTTTTCATCAGGAGTGCTTGCAAGTTCACTATTTTATTAAATAGTCATTTTTCTAGCTCTGTAAGTTTATACTCAGTTTTTAAAGCTATTCTTGATTGTTAGCCTGGTTGCCTTGCCTTCTGGAATATCATATTGTAAACTCTCATCTTTACAGTGATAATGTTAAATCTTGCATAATTCTGCTTCTGACTCCTCAGTACTTGATTTAGTTTTTCCTGGTTGCTTCCAGTATTATTTTTATTTTATTGAAAGCTCTGGGTTCACCTTGTAATGTTCCTGGGAGTTTTCAGTTCTGTATTTCTTTTAGGAAGATTCTTTTGATGAATGCTTTCCATTTTTTTCTTTGCCCTTTGGTTCTAAGAGTATGATTTCTTGAAATATGATGTCCAGACTCTTTTTTGATTATTGCCTTTAGTTAGCACAATGACTTAAAACTTATCTCTTCTCAATCTATTTTCCAGACCAGTTGTTGTTGTAATATCTTCTATTTTCTTCTCTTTTCTCAGTCTTTTCACTTTACTATTTCTTGTCCTCCCTTAATATTGCTCACCTCTTTTTCTAACTCCGGATAATGTCCTAGGTTGCAAAAGAAATGACTCATTTTAACTTTTGCTTAAATTATAGTTCATTGTCTGAATTCAATCTGGACCAATTTCTAGATTTTTGTGATGGAATTGTGGGGTCACATACATTTCTCTCTGCTATTCTGCCTTCCTAGCTCCTCTCCTACCATGAGATTTGGGTTAGGACTGGTTAAACCATATGACCTCTCTCTCTCTCTCTCTCTCTCTCTCTCTCTGTCTGTCTGTCTCTCTGCTCTCTCTGTGTCTCTCCTTTGAATTTGGATGGGAAAAAAATCTTTATTTTTTTTACTAACTTTTAACCAATATTTAGTGTTTCCTTTATTAAAAAAAAAATCTTCAAGGCTGATGCTCCATCACTGAGGTAAACGGGATTTCCAGATTTTCATTTTAAACATATAAAATGTTTGAAGAGGTATGAGTAAGCCTTCAATGAGTCAAGGTATTGCAAACTAGTTAGCTGAGTATTGTGAGCAGTCACGTTTAAACTCCTACCCACCGAGATTCTCTTCTCCCAACTGCCCCAGGCAATAGGGAGGGGATTCTAGAAGACTGTCTAAGCTGTTTGGTGTTAGCAGACTAACATCTGTTGGTGAAAGATCATTTATTATAAGGCATGGAGTCTTTATATTTTTTTATGTCCTGGATTCCTATGGCAGTCTAGTGATAGCCATGGAACTCTTCATACAATATGTTTTTTTTAATTCATAATTGAATAAAATGATAATTTTCAGCTAGTGGTTAGCAAAAATAAATCACTTTTTTTTTTACCATGTACATATTTGACTTACTATATTTATTCATAGATGGGCCAGGTTAAGAAGCCCTGATCCATGAATATGGGAAGAGAATGGAGACTGAACAAAAGACTGCAACAAAATAAAAATGTTAGGTGCAAAGTGATAAAGATCTAGAAATCAGAATGGATGAGTATGCTGGGACATGCTTATTTTATGTGGTAATGGGGCCCACCTTGTCATGTATTTGTGTCACAAATTCCCAGAAGGTCTGCACAGGAAGGAAATACAGAAGTCAATCTCTAAGCTTTCCCTGGAGATGAAGTCTTTTTTACAGTATGTCCCACTTGCAGTCCTCTGAGCTCACATCATATCCCTCTAGGGAGCAGGAATGTAAGGTCACCAGACAATGTGGACTTTTAGAAAAATATTCTTTTGTATTAAGTCTAAATTTGCTTTTTTGTTTCTTCCACTTTGTTCAACCCTCTGTTGACTAATTGAACAATATCATTTCCTCTTCAACCCCATTTCCTTTCAAATATAAAAGCTAGTTATCAAGTCCCCCTGTTTTATTCTGACAACCTCACTCAGATTCTCCAAACAGTCCTCAAATGCCATAAACCCAAATTCTACTACCATCCCTAGATGGTCCTCCTCTGGACCTCCTCCATCTTACCAATGACCTCCAGGAGTTTGTATTTAGAATTGAGCACAATGCTCTAGAATCTCTAGATGACTGAACAGGGAAATGGATTGAGTATTGAATTTTTAAAAAAATAATTAAGTTCCTACTTTGAATCATGTGCTGGACTAGATATAGTATGGGACACACACACACACACACACACACACACACACACACACACACACATACACACTTCAGCAATCAAGTATCCAAATGAGTAAAGTTGAAGAGAAGTGTATTTATAATACTATGAAAATTATCAAAGAATCTCTTCATCTCGGGGATGGGTCTTTGACTCTGAGTTATTCCACATACTGATCATACTTTCCTACAAAAAATTGTATGCTTGTCAGATTTGGTAAAATTGGGAGGGATAGTTAAACAGATTCTCAAAATATCACCTGCCTAGCTTTAGGGGGAAAAACTAATGAAATAAAAGTCTATAGCTATGAATGAAAAGTTCAAAAATTTATGAGTTTTTTAAATCATTTATAAAGTATAGAATGATTGAAGTTAGAAGAATCATGCGTTTCTTGGAGGGGGAGAATTCAAGGTTTCTGATGGCCTGAAAACACAAATCAAAATGAATATGACTATCAGAATCTAGACTACATTACTACTATCTATCTAGACTACATTAAAACAAGCATAATGTTCTGAGAAACTCCTTTCTCCCCCATTGATCTATGAGGCTATAACAACTGGTATATGGAGATGGGCACATGAACTAAGTGCACTGAGATTAATTTTAGTGTTTCACTTTGTCTCACTATTTCTTTTGACATTCTGTTTATTATTAAGCTTTCACATATGTGGTTCATGGTTCTTGCCTGGTTTGATGGAAAGAACACAGAGTAGGGGTATAAGTCACATATAACCCAAGTGAGAAGAGTGTCAATGATATAGAAGGGGTTTTGCTAATTCTAAAGCAATATTTGAATGTTTTTCTTTAGACTCTTACTAGAACTTTGCTCTTCAATTGTCCCATGCATGACCTCACCCCATCCCCCAAGAAGGAAAAGAAAAAATGACCTCTAGCCATTTTACTGGATTGGATGGAGAAGCCATAATTTCCATAGAGCCTCAGGGCTTCCTGGCCCCTAATTCCTGGCTACAGCAGCATCCCTCTGTGATGAGCCCCATCCCTGAGGCATGGGACAGGATGCTCTTCATGACACTAACTTGTCATATAAGGTAATTAGTCTCTTAATGGAGTGGTTGTCTTTAACTATTAATCTCCATCTGGCAGATTCTAGACATCAGACTACTCTGTACAAAAATTGACTTTCCAGAGATTTGTGCTTCTTTCCCCAATCTGGAAATTCCAAGAATTCTTTAGAACCAAAGTGAATAGTTAAGCCTGGTCCTTTCAGAGACTGAGGACCCAGAGCTGGTAATGACTCTATAGACAAAGTGATGATAGATTTATTTCACCATCACCCTCTGTTAGGCTGCCTACAGTTGCATTTTAAATAGTTATGTTCATGTGTTTCCACACCTTCAAGATAGGCACATTCAGATATTCAGTTGAATTCTGGGAGAAGATGGTTGGGATGCCTCTGGGAATGAAGAAAGGTTCAAATTGTTCTCCCTAAGGCTTCTCCCAATGACCCAATTGCCATACTTCTATTTCCTAATTTCTCTCCTCCCTCTCTTCCCTTTAGACAACCAATCTAGAGGGTGGTCTGTAATAGATGTTGAGATAGAGCCTACAGATTATGGTCCTATCCCATCCCATTATGAGAAAAAAAATTGAGTTGATTAGCTCTCATCATGGGAGACAAAGGCAATCAAATCACCAGGCAAGTTAGTTAACCTCTGTTCATCCTAACTTTCTCAATTGTAAAATGGAGATAACAGCACTTAACCTGACAGAGCTACCATGTGGATCAAATAAGAGCATATTTGAGCCTAGTCCATAGTAGGTAAGTTTTAAATCTATTCCTTCTCTTCCCACAGAAACAGGTTCTAAAATGATTGTAGACTCAAGAGTACAATGCTGAGTTAAAACAAAGTTTAAAGCTAATGGGGTAAATCAAATAGTTTCAAAGTCAGCTAAAAAAAGAAAATTAAAAAAAACACCACATCAGTTAGTGAAGCCTGGCTAAACAGCAGTGTAGGGGAAGATGAACTGGGGACTTTTATGAATTACAAGATTGTTCTGAGTCATTGGTTTCCTAGATTAGCTCAAGAAGATAATGCTATCTTTGACTGGCTCTGTACAGAGAAGAAAGGTTCTAACCCCAACATACTCAGTCAATACACATTAGGTTACATGTTGTTTGCTCTGTAGGATCACAAGGTTCTTGAGGTCAGGGACTGTCTTCTGTTTCTTGTTGTACCCCCAAGGCTGGCACATAGAAGATGCCTAATAATTATTGAATTTAATTCAGCATTTATTTTGTTCCAGGAGCTGAGCAAAGGATCCAAAGAAAAGAGGAGGGGGGGGGGGGGGAGACTCAGTTCCTGATCTCAAATTAATGTTTAATAAGGGAAATGACATGCAAGTATCTATATCTATCTTGAAAGTGAAAAAGAAACCAGGTTGCACAGAACTTTTCTTTCCCTTAAACTTGCCTCTTCCCTGGCTGTATGACCAGGTATTTGAGTATTTGGTGCAATGCTAGACTATATATATAGATAGATAGATAGATAGATAGATAGATAGATAGATAGATAGATAGATAGATATTGATATTATATGTGAAATTTGTTGTTGTTCAGTTGTGTCTGACTGTGACTTTGTTAGAATATTCTTCAGAAAGTTATGGGAGTAGTTTGCCATTTCTTCCTCCAGTTCATTTTACATATGAGGAAACTGAGACAGATTTAAATTGACTTGTAAAGTATCTTGAATTCAGGTCTTCCTGACTCCAGGATCCATGCTTTATTTTACCACTTAGCTGTGGTAAGAATTTTTATGAAATAAATGGAAATATGTGAAATAGAGGAGAAGGTACTGGGGAATGTGTGTGTGTGTGTGTGTGTGTGTGTGTGTGTAAGTATGAATATGAGTTTGGGGGTGGGAAAGCAACAGAAAAGTCTCATGACAAATGGGATTTCAGATATCTTGAAAAGAGTCAGAAAATAGAAGAGCAAGGGTTGAGAGGAAAACAAGGCATGGGGAACAGTAAATTCAAAGAAATGGAGATGGGCGATGGCATGTCAGGTTTGATTGTTGTCAGCATGCTGGATCATAGAAGAGTTGTTATTTATTTTTATTAATTTTTAGGTTTTTAAAAGGCAATGGGGTTAAGTGGCTTGCTCAAGGCCACACAGCTAGGTCATTATGAAGTGTCTGATGCCTGATTTGAACCCAGGTACTCCTGACTCCAGGGCCAGTGCTCTATCCACTGTACCACCTAGCTGCCCCTGGATCATAGAAGAGATGGAATAGTCTCTTGAAAGTGAGAAAGAAACCAAGTTGCACAGAACTTTTCTTTCCCTTATATTTGACTCTTCCCTGGCTGTATGACCAGGTATTTGAGTATTCAGTGCAATGCTGGAGTTCCCCCCCCACCCCCACCCCATACTCTGCTCTGAAACAGAAGAGATAGTTCATTTCTGGGACTTTTAGTGTTTTTGTTTGGATTTTTCCCAAATTGCTTAGTTTTCCATTGTTTTAGAAATCTTTTTCCATTCATGGTTTTGGCACAAAGTATATCATTTGTTTGGTTCAGCTCATTTCACTACATCCATTGATGAAAATGTTTCCACATTCTTTTGCATTCTCATATTAGTCATTCTCATTGCCCAATATTATTCCATTACACTTATATTCCAAAGAGTTCTTGCCATTGTCTAATTGATGGGCACCCATTTAATGTACAATTTCTTCCAGAACACAAGGAGTTATGCCATAAATAGTCTGACATATGCCCTGTGTCCCCCCCATTTAAGTCTTCCTCAATTTAAGCCAAATAGTAGAATCATTCATTAGGTCAGTTCCAAAGAGATAAAGAGGATTAATCCACAGGTCCAGCAATAGTGTATTAGTGTGCCTATTTTCCTGCCTTTCCTCTAATATTCTCTTCCTTGTGAGGGGTATTTTTGTCAATTTATATGGTACAAGGTGATGTCTCCAAGTTATCTTAATTTTCATTTCTCTAAAAACCTAGTGATTTTGAGCATGCTATTAAAATCATTTTCAATATCATTCTTTTAAAAACTTTTTCAAATTTTTCACTACTTAAGGATTAGGGAATGACTTCTGGCATTCTGTCATTTTATCAATTCCCTATGAAGCTTGAAGACTAGACTTTTATAAATGAAATTGAGAGAAAGGAGAGAGAGAGAGAGAGAGAGAGAGAGAGAGAGAGAGAGAGAGAGAGAGGAGAGAGAGAGAGAATTCGCTAAGCATTTGTGAAATGCCATCCTCTGTATCAAGAACTGAGGATACAAAAACACATGAGCAAGATAATTCTTGCCCTCAAAGATCTAACATTCTAACAAGGAAAGGCAATAAGTAAATATTAAAATATCATTTTTCTCCACTCTATAGTTTACTTCTGTCATTCTGTCTCCACTGATTTTAATTGTGAAAAACTATTTAAAATTTTGTGACATCAAGATTTTTCTATTTTGTACTTTATCTCTTCTGTCTCTTCTATAGTTAAGAATTCCCTGCCTAGCTATTATAGTTACACAAGCTGTTTGATTTTGTTTTCTCTCTATTTTTGTCTCTCTCTTCATGTATGTGTGTATGTATATATTTATGTCCATATATGGGCATATATACATACATGCATATGCACATATTATTATATTATGTCATATCACATTATATTTATATTAAGTGTAGGTGTTCATTTTGAGCTTATTTATATTTGTTGTTTTAAAGTTAATTTCTATTCAATTATTTTCTAGTTGTTCACATAGTTCTAAAAAAATGGATTTCCATTCCTGGGTTTATCGCATAATGAACTTTTGGTTTTAATTGCTTCTATTTCTTGCTTACCTTGTTCATGCTACATCCCCCCTATATTTTATTTAGGGCCATATTTTAATTTTCATATTTCTTCCTTCACTTGAACTCTACTAACACTTCATTCAAACTTTTCTCCTTGTCTCAGCATCTGATAGAGGGTTGACCCTTGCCTAGACCATCTAAAATGTTGGCATCCACAGACCAAGAGCAGACCTTTGGAACTACTGAATTATCATCTCTCAGCCCCCAGATGGTGAATGAGTCAGAAAGAGATTTAAAGAGGTCTTTTTCCTATTACCGACGCAGAATTGTGTTTTTTTTTTTTGTCTATATTTGGCTTTGAGTTTGAAAACTTTCAGATCCTTAGAAAGATCTTTGAAAATAACTGAAAAAATAAAGCAAAGAAACAAACAAAACAAACAAATAAAAACTTGGGGCAGTGTGTCCTCCACCTTGGAAAGAGAGGCATACTTTTTTTCTTTTAGGTTTTTGCAAGGCAAATGGGGTTAAGTGGCTTGCCCAAGGCCACACAGCTAGGTAATTATTAAGTGTCTGAGACCGGATTTGAACCCAGGTACTCCTGACTCCAGGGCCGGTGCTTTATCCACTGCGCCACCTAGCAGCCCCTTAGAGATGCATACTTTAACAAAGAAATAAACTTAAATCATAGACTGGAAAAATGGGCAAACTGAAAAAACATTATGACCAAAGAAAATTACTAGGATGACAAGGAAGACCAAAACACACAGTCAGAAGAAGATATCAAAGTTAAAGCTCCCATATCCAAAGTCAGCAAGAAAAGTATAAATTGAACTCAGTCCTTGGAAGACGTCAGAAAAGATTTTGAAAATAAAGTAAGGGAGGTAGTGGAAAAATTGGGAAGAGAGACAAGAGTGATGCAAGAAAATCATGGAAAATGAACCAGCAGCTTGGTAAAAGAGACACAAAAAAATACTGAAGAAAATAACACCTTAAAAACCAGACTAGACCAAATGTTAAAATAGTTACAAAAAACCAATAAGGAGAAGAATGCCTTAACTCTTTTTTACTGACTTTTCCCCCCTTTCATCCCAGTGTTGAATAAATTGTTCCAAATTTGGGCCAAAATATGAATTTCACAAGCTGCAATTATTATAGTTGCAATTCATGTTAATTTCTTCCTAACTATTGTATAAATGAACCACAAAACAACTAATTAACAAATAAAACTTACAGAAAACATGTATTTTTTCAATATAACTTACTCCCACACAAAAGAATTAAAAAGTAAAATTGGCCAAATGGAAAAAAAAGAGGCACATAAATTCACTGAAGAAAATAGTTTTAGAATTGAGCAAATGAAAGTTAATGACTTTATGAGAAATCAAGAACCAATAAAACAAAATGAAAAGAATGAAAAAGAAAGTTAAAAGACTGTGAACTATTTCACTGAGGGGAAAAAATTATCCTGAAGAGATAATGTTAAAATTATTGTATTACCTGAAATCTGAGATTTAAAAAAAATGGTCCTAAATGTCATTTCCCAAGAAATTATCATTGAAAACTGCCCTGACATTCCAGAACCCAGGGTAAAATAGAAATTGAAAGAGTCCACCAATAACCTGCTAAAAGAAATCCCAAAATGAAAACTCCAAGGAATACTGTAACCAAATTTCGGAGCTCCCATGTCAAAGAGAAAATATTTCAAGAAGTCAGAAGAAACAATTTAAGTATCATGGAGCTGCAATCAAGATGATGCAAGATTTCATAATTTCTACATTAAAGGACTCTAGGACTCAGAGATGCTTAACTAAGGATTTAGGTTATGTTCATCAGAAACCCAGTTAGATCCAAAGACTGATACAAGGAGTTTTCAAGAAACCTATAATTCTTGTTTAAAAACTGACCCTTCCTGATGATTCAGTTATTGTTTCTATATTCCTTTGATTATTTATAGATACTTTAGAGGAGTGGGATATGCCTTTTTTTCTACGTTCAGGTAATTATACTTGTTCACATCTTCTTCCCAATTTGGAAAGTACCTAATATTTCCTCCAATTAGAAATCTGATTACCTAATGTTTCAATGTTTGCTTTACTGTATAAAAGTCTGTCTCCCTCTTTATTCAGGGTCCAGGATGATGATGAAAAGATCTGGTCTACTTTACTGGGAAATAACTCACCATTGCTTAACGATTGGATATGCTTGGAAGATCAAAAAAAGAAAAAGAAAAGAAAAGATGTGCACCTGGGATTTTGACAATTTCCTTCAATATTTTCTATTCTTGGTTTAGAGGGTGTATTCTTCCCTCCCCTCAAAAGAATATTCTAAGCCATGGGGAACCAGAAGTCTGGAAATCGAGAGCAGATGTTACAGTCAGTCACATAGTAAAGATGGGTAGTAAAAGTCCTAAGACACTAGCTTAGTATGATTGTAGACTTAAACTCAGAGTCCAGATTAACTGGGATTCTAATCCCTCTTTCCCTCTCTAGAAATAGAGATAGTCTGTGGATGTTGGGGGGCGGGGTGTGAGGGTTATGCCTATAATGTATGAGGTGGTCATGTGGGGAGGGAAAGAATGGATATTTGTTTTTGTTTTATATTTTTAAAATAAATATTCCTTTGTAAAAACTCATCTCATGTTAAGTACTTAAATGGAACTGGAGTCTTAGTCACCCAACCCCTAAAATGAAGAGACATGATCAAAAAGAATTCAAACCCATGGCAGAGAAGGGAGATTCTAAACCTCTCATCATACTGGAGCACCCAGCATTGGAGAAGTAAAATGTAACATGGCTGGTCTTCAGATGGTGGTCCCAGAGTCACAAAACTTGATGAATTTAATATTTGGAAGGGATCTTGGAAGTACAAGGAATGCTTGAAAAGAATCCCAATATTTTATAAATAAGTAGCTGTTTATCCCGTACTAGAAGATTTCCTAGAATTAGAAATGCTCCAATGTCTTCAAATCTAAATCTATCCCTTATCAACTTTCTTCCCATTTGCTCCTGGTTCTGGAGTTTGACCTCATTCTTCTTCCATAAGACAATTCTTCAAATATTTAAAGAAAACTCTTCTGTCTTCCAAGATCTTTTGTTCTGTAGGCAAAACATGGCCAGTTCCTCCGACAAATCCTCACATGTCATTTCAGTTGATTGCTTATAGAAATTCTTGAACTATAGTTCCAAGGACTGAATCCAATGATCCAGGTGCCCTCTGACAAAATGAAGTCAATTGACCTAGTATAGACTGTATAGCCTGTCTTCCTTTAATAGTTTGAAAATTGTATAATTTGAGTATGCTCCAACATTGTGGGATCATTCCCATTTCCCTTAATCTTTTGAATATCATTAGTATTGGCTCAGCAGTGACATCCACTGATTCAGAACCAGAGGATATAATTTTTCTGTGCTAGATGATTTGAATTCATCAAGGTCAAGTAGGTGTTCTCTCATCATTTCCTTACTTAGGTACGAATTTCTTATTAATTTTCTCTCTTCTTCTGTTTCCATTTTAAAGGGCATTCTCAATTTTAGAGAAAACATTGTCAGATTTGGTGTGAGGAGGACTTGTCTTCAGACCTTGTCCCAGGTGTTACTGCCAATATAACCCTGGGAAAGTCACTTAAAATCTCTGTTCCACTATTTCTTCATATGTAAAATAAAGATGATAGTTGTACCAACCTCCCATTTATGAAGAGAGATCTGCAAGCCTTAAAGGACTATATAAATGCTAGCTATTATTCTTGATGAATCAACTCTGCTTTGTCTGTTATAAATTACCATCATATAATCTACCCCCCCAAAAAAACTCATAGTCTTTTGTTCCTCCATTTTCTTCCAATAAGGCTAAATTTAACAATAATAACAATGAAATCAAATTTTTGTTAACAGATTCAGATCATGCTGAAAGACTAACTTACTTCATTCTGTTTTTATAGGCCTATGCCATGGTTTTATATGCATCCTTTATTGCCTATACATACTTCTGTTTTCTTTATGCTTCTTTAAAATTGGAAGTTCGTTAGTAGATTCTCTTGGCATCTACAATGGACTCTTCAGCCAAAAAATAAACAGTTTCCTCCTTTTTGGATCCTTCCCTTAGTATCTTCAGAATTTTAGCTTTGTGAATTTCCCATCAACTCTGAACTCAAGTTCAATGTAGCATTTTATTACTTGTAATTATAATTATATTTCTACCCAAATCTATGGCTTCACCATAATCAAGGGTATGTAAGATTACATTGATTTGTCTTCTATTTCCATCACAAACAGAAAGAAATTTTAACTTTTCTAGGGGAAGCCCCCTCTCCCATCTTTTCTAAGTCAAGAAATAATTCTTCTTCTTAGTGATAGTCATATCCAAAATAGAAGCCCTTCCTCTTATTTCATGAATTTTTGAGGCTATAATTATCCATAAAAAATTCTACATTATCTACTCTGTTTTTCACAGAAAAGGGGTCTGGAGAGTTGAGATTTTCTATCAATACTCTAATCATATCTCTATGTCTGGGTCAAGTTTGTGAGTTTTTTCCCCTCACACTCCTCATCTATATTGACGGGTCTATATATGATTTATAGCACAATATAATGCCAAAATTATTGCTGTTTTTCCTGAATTGCTCTTTACTTTCTCTCCCTGGTTTCTAGACTTTCTCATATGAGGACAAGATTAGTGTGATTTCTCTTTACCTTTCCTGTTTCTTTAGAATAATAGCTACCCATTTAGAACAAAATACAATCCAGTATTACCTGTGAAATCAAATTTGTCTCCTTGTATTATGACCATTAATTGCTCTTATTTGTGGGCCCCATTTTGTGATTTGTATATAAACACCGGTGTATATAAACACTAGAAGCCATGGGTTTTACAACTCTCTCATTTCTTATATTGTCCCCCTTTAACTTATATATGTATCAACACTCATTCTTCTTTATTTATAGCCACTCCCAATGATACCTAATTTGGGGGATATGCAGGATCAGTGTCTTCCTTCAATCATGCCTTTTAGTTTAAAACTTTTTTTGTTGTTGTCAGGTTGGTAGGACACATAGCAAATGCATTCTTACCAGCCCATATTAGGTGTTCTTACTCTCTAGCCAAGAATTGGTCATCCCTGTATTTTAAGTCATATTTCTTAAGTCCATATCTTATTCTCAAACACTACCTCCTTAACCAGCTGTTCACTTACCAAATTAATTTTTCTCTTCTGCATCTTTTGCCTTCAGTGGACAAATGTAAGAAAAATACCCCCTGTGCCCATCCAGTCATCCGGTCTTCAATTGCTTGCCCACCTTTTAGTAATCATTGGCAACTTTTTAATTTCCCCCTGAAGGTGACATTGGTACCCATGTGAATTTTCAAAAGTGGGGTCATCTTCATGGATTGATAAATATTGGGAGGTTCTGTGTTATGTCAAAGGGATAATATGCAGTGGCTTCTCTGATGTACCATGAAGACAATAGGCCTTCCTGTTATTGCCCTGAGATCAATGATGGCTACTTCAGTGTCCCTGACTCTTCCTAATCTTATCTTCTGACTCTATTGGGATGATCTCCCACATAAGAGCCACAGCTCTTCTCTAGATGACTTTTTTGAAGATTGGTCCTTTGAAAGACAAATAACTTCAAAATCCTTAGTTCTTTTTTCTTTAGAAAGAACATCAACTCTCTTAGTTCTTACTTTACACCTGTTATTTCCCTTTCCTTTCTCCTATTTTCAATGTTTGATTACTCTTTTCAACAAGGGGAAAAGTCAAGTTCTCCCCTTCTTTCCCTTCAGATCCTTTATTTATTTTTTCCCTTTCATTGAAACCTCTTTTCTATTTTTTAAGGAACATCTCATTGTCTCTAAGCTAGATTGTAAAAGTAATCAAGGCCATTCATCTTCTGCTCCAGGAAGGATCTCAACCTACACTTGAAACCCAGTTGTAATGGGTATCCAGTCTGTATACAGAGCACTTACTTTTGAAATTTTATTTTCAATTCTGAGAAGAAATCAAGTATTTTCTTAACACAGTACAAAACCATAGATGATTGCACGTGTAACTGCAAGCCTATCTTGTACATCTTGAATTTCTTCCAAATACACAACAAAGTTGTCATGTAAATTTCTTTTTTCCTTCCCTCCCCTCCCCCAGCTTATAGTTGGCTACCATTTATATATGCAAAATTTTTCTAAACTTCTATTTATCAATCCCCTAATGAAGATATTGTCTCTTTTCATGTGACCTTTATTTTTAATTTATACATTTTTAATAGTCAAAATGACTTATCTGATCAGTTATTCTTAAAACAATATTTCTATTTTTGCATACATTGTTCTTTTGACTCTGCTTACTTTGCTCTTCAAAATTTCATTCAAGTCTTTCCATGCTTTTTATTAGATCAATGAGTCTCATATTTATTATAACACAGTAGTATTTCATCACAACTATATACCACAACTTGTTTAGCCTTTGACAGGAATCTCTGCAATTTCTAGTTCTTTGCCACCATTAAGAGAGCTGCTATACACATCTTATTCACATTCAAATTTATAATTAGTATTTGTAAATTTTACTCTTTTATTTTAGAAACTATTTTTTCCTCAGCTTCTCTTTTTACCCTATCCCTGTCACATTATCTTCTTCACTCACTCCCCAAGAATTCTCTTATCCCTTCCCCCTTCCCCAAACTCAATTTACATACCCCTCTAAAAGTCCCTTCCTACCCTATAACCAATTTTATCATCTCTTTACATGTTCAGAAGACTTATGCACTATTCAAGAACTACATGTTGTTTCCTTTCCAACCCATAAGAAAATCAGTTTCCAACAGCACTAGCCCACTCCCACCTGCTTCCTTTCTCATACCATTTTTTAATATAATTGCTCCCTTTGACTTTTTTGTGCCCATTATATACAATTTAATCACAACCTTTTGAAAATACTACCTTAGTAGTATATTTTCTCTCTCTCTCTCTCTCTCTCTCTCTCTCTCTCTCTATATATATATATATAGAGAGAGAGAGAGAGAGAGAGAAAGAGAATTATATATTTACTATATGGTAATATTTTTCTAGAAACTCTCATCACTATCTTAGTAATGATGACAGGTTTTAGAAAAACTATAACCTCAATGAGTGACATAATTAATCTTTTTTTAAAAATGGTATCTTATGTTTCTTCTGGATCTTTTCTGGTTTTTTCCTGTTTTATTATGGATCTTTCCATTGAGTTCCATTTGTTTGTTTGTTACAAATATCTAAAAGTCTTTCAGTTCATCATATGTATGATTTTTCTCAATAATGATTATATTCAACTTTGCTAGAAAGTTATCATTGGATGCAACCCTGATTCTTTTGCTCTTTGAAATACAATTTT
Source organism: Macrotis lagotis (assembly GCF_037893015.1). NCBI lineage: Eukaryota > Metazoa > Chordata > Mammalia > Peramelemorphia > Peramelidae > Macrotis > Macrotis lagotis. The sequence continues at coordinate 7,474,575 of NC_133663.1, read as the reverse complement.
CCAGGACCTGTAGTTTTTAAAATTAGAAGCTGTTAAGTCTTTGGAAATTCTGAGTATATTTTGGTAGCATTTTTTGTTGTTGTTGCTTTCAAATTTTTTCCTTAACCTGGGAGTTTTGAACTTGACTATGACTTTAAATTTATTCTCCTGTGATTTCTTTCACATAGTGAAAGGTTGGTTTTATTTTGTTTTTAAGTTTCCACTTACCCTCTTGTTCTAAAACTTCAATGCAATTTCCTTAATAATTTCTTGTAATATTATATCCAGATTTTTCTTTTGATTATAATGTTCAGGTAGTCCAATGAATCTTATATTGTCTCTTCTTGATCTGTTCTCCAAATCAATTGTTTTTCTAATATATCTGAAAAGTCTTCTGGACTACTAGAGAAAACTGGAGAAGAGACTTTTAGACAGGCATATTGATTAAGATGAAGAGACTGGGTTAAATATTTAAGGGAGTAATTTTTAGAGAGGAGAATAAAATAAGGAAAAAGAAGATAACCCATCTAGGGTAAAAACAGAGACTAAGAAGAAAAATAATGACTAAAAATAAGATGGAGGAAATTTTGCAAATAGCGATTATAACTTTGAATGTGATTGGGATAGACTCACCCATAGAATTGAAAATCAAAATCCAAAAAATATGTTGTTACCAAAAACATATTTAAAAATAAAATATAAACACAATGTATGTTGGAGTACAATTTCTTATGCTTCAGCTAATGCAAAAAAGACAGAGGTAACAATTATGACTTCAGAAAAAGTTATGGCTAAAATAAATATTATTCAAAGTGATAAATGAGATAATAACATTTTGATAAAAGCTACCATGGACAGTTAAATACAGACACATATGTGTATATGAGCATGCACGTGTAAATATAAATATGTACTGTATATATATATGTATATTTATATATATATATATAATATTCAAATATCTCAGAATATGAGTTATTGTCCAGTTAGTAAATGGTCAAAGCATATGAACAGATTTTGGGTGATTCAATCCAGAAGTGCTAAAAGACCGAATGCCCATGTTCTATAATGTTTATACCAGTTCTCATTGTGGTGGCAAAGAACTGGAAATTGCAGAGTTGTCCTTCACCTGGGGAATGGCAAAACAAGTTGTAGTGTATCTTTCTACTGGAATATGACTATCCCATAGGAAAAGATGAACCTTATAAGAGACTTTAGAAAAAACATGGAAAGACTTGCATCAAATAATGAGAATCAAAATGAGCAGAACCAAGAGAACATTGCATATAGTAATAGCAATATTGCTTTAGAAATAACTTTGAGTAAATGAATTATTTTCTCTATTATAAATACCCAAATCAAATATAAAGGGCATTTGAAGAATGATTCTATATGTACCCAGAGAAAAAAACTGGTTAATAGAAGCATTTGTAGAATAATTATTTACACATCCACATACATACATACATACATAAAATACCTATTTGGATGTGATGGTAGCCATCTTGAGGATAGGGTAGGGAAGGGAAGAACAAAAAATTTACACTATGATTTTGTTGCAAATTTAAAAAGAATAGAAAATTGTACACCATAGTTTAATGGACAATCATCTTTTCTAATGTACTATGCATGGAAATTAAGAAATTTAGAATTTAAGAAATTTTAAAAAGGGAAAAGATATTATTATTAACCATATTTATAGATGAATAAAGCAAAGCAAACTGAGGTTAAGCGACTTACCTAAGGTCACACAATTAGTAAATATTTTGAGGCAGTATTTAATCTCAGGTCTTCCTGACTCAAGGTTTAGTTTTTATTTCACTTATAAATCTGTCCAAATTTAATATCTGAAAGTTCTCCTTCCCTCACCTTCTTTGGAACTTCTTTGGAAGTTCATTTGTAGATTGCTCAATTAATTTTTTCTAGATTGCTCAATTAATTTTTTTCTAGAATTGAGATCTCAATTTCTGTTTTGTTAGTATGTATAGATGATACATCCTTTCAAATGTATATGAATATACATATATACATAAATACATATCGTATATTTATATACATACAAGATAGTCTGAAAGAGACTTAGTAGATAAAGAATGTCTGCTATCCAGATTATAACGATTTTGGTCTTGACAACCTATAGATTATCTTAGCAAGACAGTGAAGAAGAGCAGTGAGTGGGGGGGTCAATGTTCAGCAGAAACATCTTTAATGACTTTAGCTCCTTATTCTAGATACTTGTGTATATGTGTGTGAGTGCATGGCTGGGGGAATTTATTAAATCCAATAACCATCCCAATCCAGTTTAAGTATTAACAGTGATATCCTTAATCAAGTGAGAAGGCTTTCATTGAGTCAAGGCTTTCCAGTCCATTGCTTTTTCATAGCATCTCTGAATGGATGTGTCACATGGGATGTTATTAGGTCCTTAAAAAACAGGGCCTGGTTTTGTTTATCTGTTTGCTTGTTTTTCTTTTTCTTTCTCTTGCACATTAATCCAGCAATAATTGGTACTTAATAAATGACTTTTCTGATCCTTTTTATTTCTTCCCCCATTAAATGTAAGTTCCCTGAAGGCAGGAATTGTCTTGTTCATATTTGTTGGGCAGGATTTAGCCCAGGCAACAGTCACCATTTAATATATGTGTATCACCTTGTAAGGTTGAATTTGTCATATTATAAATTTATTTTTTTATTCTCATTTTGTACAAATTTTTTTTTACATGAATAAAATATTCTTGTTTGCAAGTAAACAAAATACCCCTCCTCCTCCCCCATGAATATAGATAGACTTGTTTGGGCGAAAAAAGTAAAGGGGAGAGAAAAAAATTAAAATAAAAAATAATAATAGTAATAATTGTAGGTATGGCCAGGTGGTGCAATGGACGAAGCAACAGCCCAGGAGCCATGAGCACCCGAGTCCACATCCAGCCTCGTAAACCCAACAATCACCCAGCCGTGTGACATGCAAGCCACCTGATCCCCACTGCCATGCAAAAACCAAAAAAAAAAAAAAAAGAAAGAAAAAAAAGACCCAAAATAAAATAAAATAGTAATAACAGTAGGGGTGGCTGGGTGGCAGACAGAGCATTGGCCCTTGAGCCAGGAGCACCTGGCTCCAAATCCGGCCCCAGACACCCAACGATCACTCTGCTATGTGGCCCCAGGCAGGCCATCCAGCCCTACTTGCCCTGCACCCTCCCCCAAATAATCATAACAAAAAATGTGCTTGAGTCTTTGTTCCAACACCAACAACTCTGTCATGGTTGGATCTCATTCTTTATGATAAGTCCATCACAAAAGTTATTTCCATATTTTTCCACCGTTGCCATTGCTGATCTCAACTCCCTCCTTTCTTATTTCTTCACTACCATGTACTCTATTTTCTCTCTCTTTTCACTATGACTCTGCTGTAGGGTAGCTGAGTGGCGCAGCAGACAGATCCCTGGTCCCGGGGCTAAGAAGCCCTGAGCCCCCATACCACCCCTTAGGCCCAGAATCCACCTGGCCCTGTGGTCCTGGGCAGGCCTTCCATTCCCAGCCCCTTGTAAGAAGTAAGAAAGAAAATGTGTTATATCTGGCCACTCTCCCCCCATGGTCCATCCTCTCCTCCTTTATTCACATCCCCACCCCTTCCCCCTGCTCCCCCCTCCTTCTTACTCTAGATGTCTATACCCCATTGAGTATATTTGCTCTTTCCTCTCCTAGCCATCTCTGATGAGAGCAAAGTTTCCCTCTTTCCCCCTTGCCTCCCCCCTTCCATATCATTGCAATAGCTCATTGTAATAAAAAAAAAATCTTATGTGAAATATCTTGGACTATTCCCCCTCTCCTTTTTCTTTCTCCCATTCCATTTCCCTTTTTTTTTCTATTGACTCCATTTTTACACCATATTTTATCTTCAAATTCAGCTTTCTCCTGTGCTTCAACTATAAAAGCTCTCTCTACTTGCTCTATTAACTGAGAAGGTTCATATGAGTATTATCAGTGTCATTTTTCTATGCAGGAATACATGCAGTTCATCCTCATTAAAGTCCCTCATATTTCCCCCGTCTCCTCCAATCTCCATGCTTCACCTGAGTCCTGTATCTGAAGATCAAACCTTCTGTTCAGCTCTGGTCATTCCAAAAGGAACCTTTGAAATTCCCCTGGTTCATTGAAAGTCCATCTTTTTCCCTGGAAGAGGACATTCAGCCTTGCTGGGTAGTTCATTCTTGGCTGCATTCTAAGCTCTCTTGCCTTCTGGTATATTGTATTCCAAGCCCTACAAGCTTCCAATGTAGCTGCTGCTAAGTCCTGTGTGATCCTGACTGCAGCTCCACAATATTTGAATTGTGTCCTTCTGGCTGCTTGTAATATGTTCTCTTTGACTTGGGAGTTCTGGAACTTGGTTATAAAATACCTAGGGGTTGGTTTTTTGGGATCTCTTTCTCTGGGGGATCGGTGGATTCTCTCCATTTCTATTTTGCCCTCTGCTTCTAGAATATCAGGGCAATTTTCCTGTAGTAATTCTCTGAAAATGATGTCAAGGCTCTTTTCCTGATCATGACTTTCAGGTATTCCAATAATTTTTAAATTATCTTTCCTAAGTCTGTTTTCCATATCAGTTGTTTTTTCAATGAGATATTTCACATTTTCTTCTAATTTTTCATTTTTTTTGGTTTTGAAGTATTGATTCCTGATTACTGGTAAATTCATCAATCTCCCTGAATTCTATTCTTTGTCTGAAGGATTTGTTCTCCTCAGAGTTTTCTTATCTCTTTTTCCATCTGGCCAATTTTGCTTTTTTAAAGCATTCTTCTCCTCAATAACTTTTTGAACTGTTCTATCCATTTAACCTAAGCTGGTTTTTAGCATGCTATTTTCTTCAGCATTTTTTTGGATTTCCTTGACTAAGCTGCTGACTTCATTTTCATGTTTTTTCCTGCATCTCTCTCCTTTCTTTTCCCAGTTTTTCTTCCAACTCCCTCATTTGATTTTCAAAGTCTTTTTTGAGCTCTATCATAGCCTGAGCCCAATTTCTGTTTTTCTTGGAGTTTTTAGATGCAGGAGCTTGTGCTTCCTCATCTTCAGACTGAGTATTTTTGTCCTTCTTGGGCTCATTTGCAAAATATTTCTCAATAGTCTTCTTTTTGTTTCTCTGCTTGCTCATTTTCCCAGCCTGGGCCTGGTTTGGGGTGTTTCTTGAGCTTTTGGGACACTCCCGCAAGGGTCTCAGTGTGTGAGGTTCTGTCCTCCCTCCTGGTCTGTGGATGACCATATGCACCCCACTCTGCCAAGGGGCTGATGTGGGGGGGGTGCTGCTGTTCTATGGGGGGGCCTAGACTGTGGTCAGGATCTGAATGTGGTCAGAGCCCCAGAGTCCTGTTTCAGGGGCAGAGGACAGAGCTTGCAGTCTCTCTTCACTCCCCTCACTCAGCTCAATGGGCTCATGCCCTGGGGGCTCCTGCTTACTGGCTCGGCCTGCTTCTGTTTCCTGGATCTGGGCTGAGGTGGCCACTCTGCTTGCTGTGTGCCCTGAGGGCTGGGCTCCATGTGTTCACTCTAGCAGAGGTCCCCTGCTGTTCCCCCACTTTGTGCCCGGTGCTCCTCGGGGTGCAGCTCAGGAGATTCCCCCACTGCTGTGAGCTGAGACCCCCAGCACTCTGGGGCTGCCTCCGGGAGGCTGAGGTTCTTTGGCTCTGGTGGGCCACCCCTCTGGCGGGCTGCCTCTCTGACCCCTGGGAGCAGAGCTTTTCTGCTCTTTTCCAGGTTACCTTGAGTAGGAGAACTGCCTCACTGGGTCCCTTTGTGGGTTCTGTCTCTCGAAAGTTTAGTTAGAGTCCTTAGCTGATGAATTTTATCAGAGAGCTCCTAAGACTCGATCCCTTCTTGTCGCCATCTTGGCTCCGCCCCCCTGAATTTGTCATATTATAGATGGGAACATGGAAACTCAAAGAACAGGAATGATTATTCCAAGGCGCCCCTGTTTTTAAGTGTCTGAGTTATCTTCTTCCTGGAGTGCCCCCAGTCTTCACTATAGCCTTTTTTTGAGGGACCGCTGTAATTTGTGCCCTTAGGTGAATATGTCTACTAAGCAGCAGGAGAATGGATAACACAGTCTGAGGAATGTTATATATGCTATCACATGTGGCGAATTTATTCTGTGACTAGGAGCAGCTATTTATTTTTCCTCTCTTTTCTAATTTTTGTTACAAGAGTTGACTAATTGGAGTTGGAGAGAAAATTCATAAATAAATATAATATGAAAAGAGAATGATTATCAATAAAATTCACTTTTAAAATTAAGGCTCAAGGCTGTCTTGAAATATAATTGAATTTTTTTTTAGATTCAAGGTCAAGCCTGACTCCTGTGTAATTTCCAATTTGATTAGTCCCTTGAAGTACTTGAGAATTCTGGTCCAGTCCACTGAAAATTGTTTCCTGAACTCAACATTTCTTCTTCTATTTCTGTGCCTTTTTTATGGAATTTTCTGACTGATTGGAATAAATTGCCTCTCTACTTCCACTTTCATGGAATCCTCATTTTCCATTCCTTGGCAAAGCCTTCTTCAATTTCTGATAACTGTTGGTACTCTCCAGTGCCATTAAATATTCTAAGTTAGTTGATGAACATTTATTAAGTCCTTTTATTTCCTTTTTCAGGGCATTTGTGTTTCCATCAGTAGATTGTAGGGCAGATTGATTCATTGATGTCTTTGAATTCTCAGTAGTTGGCACCCTCAGAAAGCACACAGATCACTTAAGAAGAGTTTTCTCAAATGACTGGGACATGCAAATCTCTTCTTCAGTGGGTTCCCAGCACCCAGGGGATTGACTGATCAACAGAATCCAGTCTGGCCTTCTGTGCCAGCTTCAGAACAGGTCCATACTGCTTGGGAACATTTTGAGAAACAAAGATCAACTACCATTATTTGGCCATCACCTATCCCAGAGTCTGTCCTTGTTGCTCAATCATCACACTCCAACCCCCATATTTGGACCTTCTTACTTACTGGTCCTGTTAACTGGAATGCCTTCCCTTCTTTTCTCCACTTCCTGTTTTCCCTGACTTGCTCCAAGAGTCCCTTAAAGGTCAACTTTCTTCATGCAACCTTTCACAATCTCCCCTACCCCTTTGGTCCCAGGGTCTTTCCTTGGCTCTCATCTCCAGTCTTCATCATTCCTGTCTCCATGTTGCTTGTCCATGGTCATTGACTGATTATCTCCTTCATTAGATTGGAACCTTTTTGAGATCACAGACCATCTTTTGCCTTTCCTCAGCACTTAACACACTGTCTAATATTGAAGAATAGACACCCAATAAAGGCTTGTTGGTTTGGCTTCATGAATACTGGAGGGGAGGCAGTCATACTGAAAAAAGAATTTGAATTGAGTATGAACACTATGAGGAATGCACTTAGGTTAAAGATAGCTCTTTCTCAGAAAAGACCTTATCAAATCAGCTTCCCTCCAAGTTGCAGAAGCACGGATGGCTATTAATAAGAATATCAGCATTTCTAGGAAATGTTTTGTTGACAAGATGCTTCACATAGATGATTTGAGAGGAAGCTTGGGGATATGGAACAAGGACTTGAATGGGAAATAAAGGGCCTAGATTTGAATTTCAGCCTGGTTCTCTGAAAAAAACATCATTTGTGCTGAATGGACCTTAGTGACCATCCACTTTGACCCTTCTTTTTTTCAATTAAAAAAAAAACCAGAGACCCAGGGGGATGAAAAGAACAACAGAGACCACACAACTGGAATTTTAGTATCTAGAGAAGGAAGTGACCTCCGATGACATATCACCCAATCTCCTCACCTTTTGAATGAGGAGCCTGAGACCTTAGAGAGATGAAATGACTTCTCTGAGGTTCCACAAGAAGCATCAGAAGCTAGATTCCAACCTTCAGAGTTTTGCACACTATATCCCATCACTTGCTGCGTGACTTTGTCAAGTTTAGTTACCTTTTGGGACCTTAATTTCCCACTGGAGAAGTTAGCTTGGGTAACATCACACTTTATTGATAAGACTTTTGGAAGTGTTCTTAGACAGTGAAGGTATGAGAAATGTTTCTAGTCCAATCTCTGGCATATGATAGGTCTCTAATAAATGATTGTTGATGATTAAGGAAATTAATATTTAAAGAAATTAAATGATTTGCTCCAAGTCACACAGCCTAGAAATAACCAAAGAATTGGCATTAAATCTTGGTATTTTAGATTTAAATATAAGACTGTGAACTAGATTCCTGACCCTTTAATGGAAGGATATAAAGGAAGAAAAATGGCAGGTCAGCAAGTGGGTGGGAGGTTGGGAAGGGGTGTTGACTCACTTTGGCATGGAAGAAGGGAAACATGTCTAGACAGAATTAGGAGCTTGGTAGTCAATGACAGGGGCTTCTAAGCTCAAGCACTTTCAGGGGACTGGAACAACATGGGAAATGACTTTCTCTAACTCCTAAGGGAGCCATTGAAAGGAGAACCTGCTGGCCAGGATCAGGTCCCGGAACTCCGCCAGACCCAACTCCTCAGATCCCTGTTACTGATGAAATGGCGCAATTTCTCGGGGCAGCTAGCTCTATAATTAGGGAGTGGAGCCCAGAGCAGCAGATGACTCCAACTCAGTTATAATTATTGTACAATGGCCTGCACTGTGAAATCACCTCTGGAGCCAGTGATTCATGGACCTAGAAGGAGTGAATCGGCACAACCAAGGCTGGGCTGCTCAGCCTCCCTTGACAGGCTGCAGGGATGGGTGGCAGGCAGCCTTAGCAACCTGGCTTCCCAGTCCAGTTGGTATGCCTGGTTCTTTTGGCAGGTCCTTGGTGGCAAAATTTTAAATTATAGATCCCACATTGTCTGCTCTGTGATAATGTAAACCTGGCTGTTACAAAGTGTACTGAGTAATATTCCCAGGCTAGCCCCTGGACACTGGCTGAGGCTTCCTCAGAGGTTAAGAATTTATGGATCAGGTGGCACAGTTGAATAAAGCACCAGCCCTGAAGTCAGGAAGACCTGAGCTTAAATCTGGCCTCAGCCACTTAATTACCTAGCTGTGTGACCTCAGGCAAGTCACTTAACCCCATTGCCTAAAATAAAATAAATATTAGAAAAAAGAATTTATGGATCAGCCTTTGGAATACACCAGGAAGGAAAGAAGACCATGCACCAGGGACAGCTGTTAGATACTTTATATATGCATATTTTCTCATTTTATCTCCCCAACCCAGGAGGGAGGGGGCTATTTTTAAATCCCCTTTCAACTTAAGGAAACTGAAGAAGAGGTTAAAAGACTTGACCAGGGGGGTGGCTAGGTGGTGTAGTGGATAATGCACCAGCCCTGGAGTCAGGAGTACCTGGGTTCAATTCTGGCCTCAGACACTTAATAATGACCTAGCTGTGTGGCCTTGGGCAAGTCACTTAACCCCGTTTGCCTTGCAAAATCCTAAAAAAAAAATACTTGCCCAGGGTCCCACAGAATTGAAGTTAAATTTGAAATCAGCTCTTCCTGACTCTAGATCCATTACTATAGCCTGTGCTGCCCAGCTACTCCTAAGTGATATGTTCAGGGTAACCCCCTTCACAATGATAGCTAGCCTTTCTGCAGAAGCCTATGCTTGAAAATAAAATGGAAGAGTTGGAAAATCACAGGGATGGGGTCCAACTGAAAGGCTGGTCACTAGCTAGTCCCTGAATCTACTCCCATTTCTGCCTTCCCACTGAGAGAAACAAGACTGAGAGAGTGCCATCCTTAAGGGCCATGGTCCTGTTGCAGCATCACATCAGCAACTAGTACCAAGTAAACAACAGGTCAACTGCCTGCCTTTCTAGGCTCCCTGATCTTAGCACCTTCTGGTCACACTCATGTCTCTTGCTGAGACAAGGAGTTAGATGTCTGCCAAATGTCAGAGCTAGATGGGATGCTGTTTGTCCTACCTCTCATCCTACACAAGAGGAAACCGAGGCCCACAGTGGGATCCCCCAACACAGGTCAATGGGCAGTGCCAGTCTTGGAGTTGGATGCCATATTCCCCAAGCTCTGCCAAAAGAGGAGAGAGAACTGCACTGCCCCTTGTCTGCAAGCTTCAGTCTGAGAAAGTTACTGTGCCATTGGACATGCTTACAAGATCATCAAATCAGAAGTCCTGGGTCCTCATCCATTTCTAATAATGATTAGTTCTGAGCCTATAAGTAATCCCTTCAGCCCTGTGAATGTGTTTCCTCAATGCAGGCTGGCTGGACACGGGATTCCAGTGGAGGTGAAAACTCCCAGGGAAGAGAATTCCATCTACCCATTCAGGGTAGCACCACCTCTGCTATCTAATAGATTGAGAAAGTTTAGAGAACTTAGAGGTTAAGCGAACTTGTTTAGGGTCACATCACCAGTCTGGATCAGAGTGAGGATAGCTTTTTGACTCTGATGCCAGATCTCTGGGTTCATTATACCATCAGAGTGTCCCTTTGCAGAATGGGAATAGTGACATTCTTTATATGGGTTGTTATAAGAGTCAAATAAGGTAATGTGTACAGAGTGCTTTGCAAATCATGAACACTTTAGCAATGTCAAATATTTGTTCATCTTATTGATTAGGCAACTTGATTGAGTGGGAAAAGAGATGGAGCAAAGTTCAAGTGAGGTCCACACATGCATGTTCTGGCACTAGACTTCTGGCAAGCTACTATTAATCTCTCAGTGCCCTTTATAACTCTAAGGCTAGATGTGGGCAGTGGAGAGTGAAATGGTTAGAGAAGTAGATGGCAAAGTGGTTAGAGCACTGGCTTTGGGATTAGGAGGAGGGGAGTTGGAATCGAGCCTCTGTCACTTACTAGCTGTGTGACTTGAGCAAGTGACTTCACCTGACTGCCCTGCATCCAGGGCCAGCTCCAGTCGTCCTGATTCATATCTGGCCACTGGACCCAGATGGCTCCAGAGGAGAAAGTGAGGCTGGTGACTTAGTCCAGCACTCCCCTCACTCAGATCCAATTCATATGTTTGTCATGGCATCACCTCCTTGAAATTGTGGTCTTCTATGAAAATGAAGGACAAACATCATCATCATCATCATCATCATCATCATCATCATCATCATCATCATTATTATTATTATTAAGACTAGATGCCAAGGAGGTGCTACCTGCATTGGCAAAAATGATTTCCTTAACAAAAGCTGTGTGAAATCATAGATCTGATGTCAAAATGAATAATGTTATTATTAATTGAGGCATATGACTCAATGGATCATAGATTTAGAGCTGAAAGAAATCTAAGATTCTCTAATCTGACAGTCTCATCTGTCAAATGTGGAAACAGGAAACAGTCCTAAAGACTTGTCCAAGGTAACACAATTAATGTCTAAGACAGAATTTGAGTGTAGGTCTTCCTAACTGCAAGCCCAGTGTTCTGTTCACTATAACTACCATGCTTCTCTTGGTAAAGGAAGATGATTCCATGTGTCCCAAGAGAACCAAAAAAAATGGATTACAAGGCTAGTCTGAGTCAGTTGTGTGACTTGGTAGTCCCAAAGAGGAAACACTCATAAATTACAATAGAAAAAACACAGCATAGAGATATGGGAATGGCAGGGTAACTAATTCCCAGGTATCAAATCCTAGTCTGACTCCACCTGTCACCTCCTCCAGTTTAGGCCTTGATTCTCATTGTCTCTTGCCTGAGCAAGTTCAGTGGCTTCATCATCTCCTAAGGTATCCCCCACTGAAATATGTCTTTCATGTAGCTTTGAAAATGATTTTCTAAAAATGAAAGTCAGTCCATGCCATTCTCTTCCTCAGTAAATCCTCATCGTCCCTTAGCTAAAATAAAGTCTTCTTTTGGATTTTTAAAGACCTTCAACTACTCCTCAATCTCTTTTTCTACTCTCATAATAAATTATTTCCATTTCCACAAACTCTGGACATGACTGACCAACTCTGTCTTCTTTAAACAGAAACTCTACATTTCCCCTTCTTTTGCTTTTTCATTGACCATTCACTGATATGAAAATCCATCCCCTTCTCCCCTTTGTAGAAGCCCTCACTATCTCTCAGTCAGTAAAAATCCAATCTTTTATATCAAGTCATTCCAATTACTCCATCTGCTAGCAAATTCCCTCTCTCAACTATTTTGTATTTATTCTCTATCTTTATACATATAGTCTTTCCTTATAGGACACACACACACATAAACACACACACACACACACACCCACACACACACACACTCACGTAGTAGTGGTCCATGCCTATCTGTGTGCATATTTGCATGTATGTGTGTGTGTGTGGGTGTGTGTGCGTGGTGGGGATCCTCTAATACAAAATGAGCCTATTTTATTCTGTTCTTTAGATCCTCTGTACCTTTCACCTAAGATATGTTTAATAAAGGATTATTAGATAATCTACATTTTACAGTAGATGTAATGGGATAGAAAAGGAAACCAACATTTTAATAATAACCACTTATTGAATAAGTATCCTGTATGTGTGGGACATGATGTGAAGCACTTTACAAATATCCTACTTCAGGGGCAGCTAGGTGGCACAGTGGGTGGAGCACCAGCCCTTGGAGTCAGGAGGACCTGAGTTCAAATCCGACCTCAGACACTTGATAATGACCTAGCTGTGTGGCCTTGGGCAAGCCACTTAACCCCATCTGTTTTGCAAAACAAACAAACAAAAAAGCAAATTATCCTACTTCAGAAGGAGGAAACAATTCCAAAGACCCTGAGTGATATGGCTCGAATCACCTCAAAAGGTGAGAGGTGAGATTTGAACCTCTGTCTTTCCGAATTCAAACTCAACCCTCTCCATGATACAAGACTGCCTTGCCAAAGCTCTGGGTACTGTTACCCTTGAAAAGACAAGCTCTGAGGGGCCAGGTAGCTGAATGGCTTTCTGTCTCTGAAGGCTGTTATTTTCAAGAGGAACCTGAGATTCTGTCCTTGAGCCCAGACAATAGGATGAAGATCAAGGCCTCTAATAGATCAGTCTGGGTTCTCCATGTTCAGAAAACCCAAACAAGACAAAAATACTCCAGGTTCCTAAAAACTAGAGCTGTCCGAGCAAAGCAGACTGAGTTAGGAAGTGGAAGACACTAGGGAAGTAAAAACTGCTGGGAGGGTCTTGTTCTGATTCAGTTGGTCTTGGCATCACCTGAGATTTCCTCACATTGATGCTGGGAAGTTTCTGGGCTTTGCATTTCCCTTACACAAACTAGATGCCATTCATGTAAATCATACCTCCAAAAGGGTATTTCTTTCATCAGATCTCATGGCCCTCCTGGACATCAGAATCTCTGGAAGTTTGAGTTTTAACAGGCAAAGGAGGAGCTGATGTAGGCTCTCCCCAACCTTGTGACTGACTTAGCCCTTAAACCTGTAATTATTACCCCTTTATTGGAGGATACAAAGATTACAAGTCTATAAAGAGAACAAAATCAGAGTTCTCTAGTCTTCATCATCTGAGAAAAAAGAAATTTCATCTCATCTTCTTTGAAGCAAATGGAAACTTGAAGATTCTCCCAAGGTAAGCTCAGAAGGCTAGTCAATCATTGAAGCATCCAGTGCTCTGGCATTCTTAAGCCCACCCTAAAAGGGTTCTGTTTAAGAAGATAGGTGAAAGAAATAAGGCAGAGTAGAGGACAGTGGGGAAAAATGGACTTGGCTATGGCCATGTTCCAGAGAAACTACACAGTGAAGAAACTTAACTTTAGTCAGAAAGAGAGCCAACCTCAAGAGGGTCTTGCTTTGGTGGATGCTTTGCTCAAGGACTTGCATGAGTTGGACAACATTTTGGAACAAGCCCATGATCTCCTAGGGAACAGAAGGCAGCAATTTCAGTTCTTGAGATGAAGAGCAAAAAGAATGAAGACACGGAGCCAAGAAAACTTACTTTCACATCCCCAACTGCATACCAACTCTGGGACCATGCACAAGTCTCTCTGAACCTCCAGCTTCTCATCTATAAAATGGATATAAAAATAACTATGGTTCCTACCTCTCAATGTTTTTGGAATGATCAAAAGAAATCAAAGTAGCCAAAAAAGTTTAGAGTAATACAGTTGGCACTGACCAGGATCTCGCTCAGTTTCCAGAGTGTGTTGGCTGGACAAGCTACTGTCCTCAGGAATGTCCTTTTTGGCTGCCATCCTGTTCATGATTCCATGTGGGACAGACTTGGATCTGGCTAGGCCAGGATGTTGGTCCTACAATAGTGATGCTGCCAGTGGTATTTGCTTACCTTAAACATTCAGCCATATGAATCTGCTCATCACAGGAAAGTCTTAAGTGGAAGGATAAGGAAGTGCAGAGGGCAGGACTTGGGGTTAGGGAATCTGGGTTCAAATCTCAGGTCTACTCTACTTGTACCTATCCCTGCCTTTTGTTGGGATTCTATAAATGAGGGATATGGATTAGGCTTCCTTTCTGGTTCTGATTTGTGTCCTAGAGATTTAGTCATGCCGGGAAACATGGTATGGATTTAGAAAACTGAAACAATTGGGTTCTAATCTTGAATCTAACATCTATTCACCATATTACTGAATTGCATCCAACAAAGTCATCTTCAACCTTTCTGAGCCTCAGTCTATTTGAACTACAAAACAAGATTTATAATATACCTAGAGTGCTTCCTTCACAAGGGCACTAAGAAATCCAAAGGTCATAAATGATTTGAAATCTCATATAAAGGCTAACAATTACTCAGCAGTCACTATGATGATGCTTATTGATGTCAGAAAACTCCCGATACACATAAAATATTTGCAGAGTCCCAAACCACAGCACCTATGACTACAGACCACTCTCTCAGTGACCCAAGTGCCACTTCTAAGGCTGAATATGTTTGGGTGGGAGGGGAGTCATTACAATAAACATTCATTAGCATATGTGTGGGTTATGTGAGATACCAGTGATAAAAATAAGACAAAAGCAAAAAGCAAGCCCTGCCCTCAAGAAGTCACCATTCTCCTGAGGATGAAAGGGATCCAACATGGACAGAGATAGGGCAAGATTAGATAATGCAGCCAGGATATTAGGAAAAATAACATATTTTGTAGCACTTTAAAGTAAACAGATTATCTACAGTAAGAGGCAGTATGGTTTATTGGAAATACTTCTATATTTCTAGTCAGTTGGCTCCCTTTAGGGTTTTCTTGGTAGAGGTATTGGAGTGGTTTGCCATTTCTTTCTCTAGTTCATTTTACAGATGAGGAAACTGAAGCAAACAGGGTTAAGTGACTTCCCCAGGGTCACACAGTTAATAAGAGTCTGAGGCCAGATTTGAATTCAAGAAAATGAATTTTCCTGACCCTGACAGTCTATCTACTGTGCTACCTAGATGTCCATCTTTTAGTCAGAAGACCTGAGTTCCAGTCTTGACTATTCCATGTACCATGACCTTGAAAAAAGTCTCTCAATCTCCCTTGACCTTAGTCTCCTCATCTGTAAGATAAGACCATTATACTAGGGGACCTCTGACATTCTTTGTCACTTTATGTAACTCAATATGAATCTCTGTGTGATGAGATGCTAATGCCTACCCACACAACTAGGTTATGTCTCAAATGGAATCTTGAATCCTATCAAATGCTACATAGAGGGAGATAAAAATGAACACTACTAAAAGGCTAATCAATTTGGCAATTAAAAACTCTTTATAAGTGAAGTTGTGAACTGATCCAACCATTCTGGAGAACAATATGGAACTATGCCCAAAAAGCAATAAAAATGATCATACCTTTTGATCCAGCAATTCCAATACAAGGTCTATATTCAGAAGATATTGTAAAAAATGGGAAAAGTCCCACATGTTCCAAAATATTCAGAGCAGCTTTTTTTTTTTTTTTGGTGGCAAAGAATTGGAAATGGAGGGGATGCTCATCAATTGAGGAATGGCCAAACAAATTATGATATAGAAATGTTATGGAACACTATTGTTCTCTAAGAATCCATAAATGGTCAGACTCTAAAGAAGTATGGAATGACTTACCGCATCTGATGCTGAGTGAAGGGACAGAATGAAGAGAACATTGTCCTTAATGACAACATGGTGAGTTGGTCAGCCTTGATGGAAGCAGCTCCTCTCAGCAGTCCAGAGAGCTAGGACAACTCTAAGAGACCAGTTATGGACAATGCAATCCCCCTCCAGAGGCAGAAACACAGAACCAAATAAAACAAAAAACCCTCTACAAAATCAGAATTAACACTACATTTGCTTTCTTAAAATGTCTCTTCTGTATTTCTTTCCTATCTCCTGGTTTTCTTTCTTTTCCCTTGATCCTAATTCCTCATCCCCAAAATGACTAATCTGTAAACATGCTAAACACAAATGTGTAGGCACAATATTCACTTGACTGTTTGGTCACTGGGGGGAGAGGGATAGGAAGGGGAGGTGGAAGGAAATTATGTAACTTAAAAATGTGTATATGTGGGCAGCTAGGTGGCGCAGTGGATAAAGTACTGGCCCTGAAGTCAGGAGTACCTGAGTTCAAATCTGGTCTCAGACACTTAATAATTACCTAGCTGTGTGGCCTTGGGCAAGCCACTTAACCCCCTTTGCCTTGCAAGAACCTAAAAAAAAAATGTGTATATTCAAGTGGATGAATGTTGAAAAAAATTTCATAACATGTAATTGGAAAAATAAAATAAAGTAAAATATCAATTAAAAAAAGAAAAAACTAGTAACTTTCAAGAGGACTGACTTCAGTAGACATTCTTTTGATTTTTGAAGAGAATGACAAGAGAGGAAATGGAGGTAGTCAGTATAAATGACTCCTTCAAGCAATGAGAATTTAGGAGATATATATATGAAGAAAAGAGAGAGTTGGATTAATGATTTTTTTTGTTTTTTTTTTATTATAGGTGAGACATGAGCATTTTTTTTTTTTTTTACATTTTTGCAAGGCAATGGGGTAAAGTGGCTTGCCCAAGGCCACACATCTAGGTAATTATTAAGTGTCTGAGGCCGGATTTGAACTCAGGTTCTCCTGACTCTAGGGCCAGTGCTCTATCCACTGTGCCACCTAGCTGCCCCAACATGAGCAATTTTAAGAATCAAGAAGCAATCAATAGCTATTAAGAGATTGAGGATTATAGAGAGTATGACTGAAACAATGGACAAATCTGCTATAGAGTACAGAAATGAATAGAATCAAGGAGCCTGTTGAAATAATAGGTCTTGTCAAGGAGAAGAGTCACCTCTCCAGAGACAGCTGAATGAAGATATATTGGTAATGATATTTGAAGTTTATTGGATAAGGAAAAAAGGGAGAGGAGGGAACTCGGCGAGGGGCTCCAATTCTTCCTGTCAAGTATGAGGCAAATTAACTCAGTAAAGTTTATGGGGTGAGTGGACAACATGGAAAAATTGAAAATAAGATAGGAAGATTTGGACCAGTTGCTGTGACTGTTAGGATCGAGACTCAAGAAGCAAATAGCAGAAGAATTTCCTTACTGGAATGGGAATCCTATTGAAATTCCATAATATCAAATTGGATTTTACTTAATTGTCATTGTTTCATGACTTTCTCCAGCTTTGTTCAATAACATGGGGAGAAGAGGGAAGAGGACAGATGATGAGAAAAATCTCTTGTTGAGTTCAGTAAAGGATTCAAAGGTAGAGGACAGAATAACTTCTGGTTCATCAGGGATGAAAGATTGGGAAAAAATAAGTGTAGGTTTTGCAGGACTATATCAATGTATATATATATATATATATATATATATATATATATATATATATATCCTGGTAGGATGAATAACAATGTTATTGAAAGTCATGGGAAAACAGAGATTAAAAATCATGATCACATAAAGAATCTGAGAGATCACATACCTGATCTTGCTAGGGGTGGCTCTCTTCTTAGGACTAGTTCTCTTCTCCCTTGCCAGAAACCCATTCTTCAAAGTTGTCTCCTCCCTTGAGTAAATGTTGCGGTATTCCTGCATGGTCCTGGATTGTTTGGCTTATTCTATTTTTTAAAATGACAGGACAGAGATAAAGGAAGGGGTTAGAGGTGAGAAATTCACATTTTCTACCCAATTGAAACCCTCTTCCTGGTTCTGAGTTCTTTTTCCACTTGTAAAAGAAATTAATAAACATTTGGATGGTTTCCTTTTGGGAAAATTGGTACTAGACATCATAATTGATGGGAAATAACAAGGAGGGATGATAGAGATAGCCCTGCTGGGGTCTTTTCTGAAAAAAAAAATACTTCCAATTCTGTATTCTCTAATTCAAACAATGAATTTTGTAAAGACTCCTTGAGAGATATCCACCTTCTAGTGGCCAGATTGTCCTATCTTGCTTCATTCAGAGAAAAGATCTTCACACTTCATAAAAAGATCAGGGAATAGGCCCATCTTTAGAATTAAATATCCCATGAATCTTATTATGGATCAGGTAGGTGACCCAGTAGAGAAATGATTGGGTCAGAAGTCAGGAATATCTGAATTTGGATTTGACCTCAGATACTTAATAGCTATGTGACCCTGCACAAGTCATTTAATCCTGTTTGCTTTTGTTTCATTGCCTTTAAAATGACCTGCAGAAGGAAATGACAAACCACTTCAGAATCTGCCAAGATGAGTTGCACATTACCGAAAACAATTAAACACCAATCTTTTTTAGTCCATTAAGGGATCTTCTTGCTTACCCAATAGATATAAAATCCAATTATACCTGAAAATTCAACCTACTGTGAGAGGAGAATTATCCCAGACAAATAATATTTGTCCTTCATTCTTTTTTTTTATTTAGATTTTTGCAAGGCAAATGGGGCTAAGTGGCTTGCCCTAGGCCACACAGCTAGGTAATTATTACGTGTCTGAGGCTGGATTTGAACCCAGGTACTCCTGACTCCAAGGCCGGTGCTTTATCCACTATGCCACCTTGTCCTTCATTCTTGAAGAAAACCATGACATCAGAGAGGTGATCCTTTTGTTATGTCTCCAGACCCCAAGACTTATCTCTGACCTCCTGGTAGAAAAACCAAGTAGGAAGTGGGAAGTGCATAGTATTCATTTTCTTCTGCCTGCTCCTGGAGTTCAATCAGCCCATGAAAAAACAGTAAATCTCTACAATGAGCCAAACACTGAGCTGGCTGTGTGGAATACAAATACATGGAAAGCAATTATTGCTACTCCCAATGAGCTTGTGTATAACAAAGCTGCAACACATATGTTCATACAGGTTTAGTTTAATACAAGGTTTAATCTACAGAAAATGTGCTTCTATCCCAACAGTGTCATTTAATTACCAAAAAAAAGATCATTTTTTACACCTTAGCAATATTCTCTGAACATTAAACAGAAAGAATAAAGGAAGAAGGTAGTTCATTTCTCCCTAGATCATTTCTACCTGAACTCCATCAAATATATGATGAGAACAACGACCACAATAATGATGCTGTTCATCCTTCATTTCCCAAGAGGATAACTCCTTAATTTAGTCATGAAGTGTGTTATCTTCTTTGGTCATTGTAGGGGCACTCAAACAATCTCTACCCAATAAAGGAGGGGTCACTCCAGCAAGTCTTTATTTTATTTATGTCTTAGCTGAAGAAGTTGGGGGGGAAAAACAACAAGACAAAACAAAAAACTTTGAACTGGGTTGGCTTTTCTGAAAGAGACTTTCCTTCTTAGTGTAGGGCAGAGACCAATCATGCCCAGGCTTTGGGAAACAGCTGTGGGATTCTCAAGTGGAAATGAGGATGCTTAACATGGATTCAAGAGGATGGATGACTTAGAAGGCAAGTACACTCAGGGGTGGGGCAAGAGGGAGCATCATTGATCCCCTGAGCTATAAGCATACTGGGGGTCGGGGCTCTGGGTGGTATTTGGGGAATGGTGTTAGCCCCGTGTCAGACATAGGAATGCCAGCTGTGAAAGGGAGGCGGTGACTGCAGCCACCTACACACAGTCTTCCTACTTTGCTCCACAATAGAAACCAGTCCCTTTTTTGTGGTTATGGGTCATCAGTCCCCTCTTGAATGGAATGGATCCATCTGAACACACTGGTTCTCCACACTTGGACTCTATTTACAATGTTTTCTCAGAATGTCCATTTTTCTTCCTTGAAACAAATTAAGGTAGAAAAAAGCCGAGTGATAACTATTCTTTGTCAAGGGACCAAAAACCCATGTAAGACTGCTATTCACCTTTGACCCATGCCAACATTCCAAACGCCAGGAGAATTTCCTGTTACTAATGTTTTGCATTTTCTTACAAGAATTTAATAAGTTTGCTGAATTATGTTTATCCAAACAAAGGTGAACTGAGTAGCCTTCATTGATTTCCACAAATCATACTTACTAATTCATAAATCTAAGGGACTTTAGCTGCTATCTAATATAATAATAAAATAATAATATTTATATAGTTCTTATCATAAGACAGGCACTGTGTGAAACACTTTATAGTCATTATCTCATTTGATATTATTAATTTAATTACCTTTCAACAGATAAGGAAATAGAGCCAGAGATTAAGTGACTCAGCTAGGATATCACATCTAGTAAGTATCTGAGGCTATATCTGAATGTAAGACTTCCTGACTCCAGGCCTAGTGGTCTAAAGACCTAAGAAAGAATCTATTCCTGAGAAAGAATTCCCTCAATAGTATACTCAGAACTGAGTTATCCAGACTTCCTGAAGACCTTTCTGATTAGCACATTCCTCTTGGGCAAAACAATCATTGTTTGAATTGGGGGGAAGTGATATAAAGTCTATTTTTTAGGGGGAGCCTCTCCTCCAAATCACTCCTGCATCTTCTCTCTGGGATGAAGGGGAGCACACTTGACCCCAATCCCACCAGATAGGAAACAGTTGATAGGTCCCTCTTGAAACATCTAGTCTTCTTAAAGTGAATCTAGTCTAAGGACCTTCCACAGGATTATGGGAATAGAATCCAAGACTCAGAGTTGGAAAGGAGATCTTGGAAGCAGATTCACCATCCCCATCCCCAGTCAGTGAACAGGCAGTTCTGAGACATTTACTTTATGTGTTAGGCACCATGTTAAGTTGTAGGGATCCATAGAAAGAAAAGGAAACCAAGAACAAGGTTCCTACTCTCAGAGAACATGAGGAGACAGCCTAGGAATGATCTTGGCAGAGGAGTTACAGATATTAGAAAAATGAAGGGTTTTGATAGGGGAGGGGAGACAAGAAAGGCTCCAACATGGGCTAGGAGTTAGTACTGTATGTTGAAGGCAGTTAGGGAACCAAGAATAGGGGAAGGGAAGCCCAGACCTTAGGGTCTGACTGGACAGAGGCATGGAACCAGCAGCGACAATATAAATTGAAGTACTTGCAAGTATGCTGGTATTTCTGGGTCCTCAGTGAATGAAGAGGAGGAAGGAGTAGAAGGATTGGCAAAGTTGAAGGGGGACAAACTACCCAAGTCCATATTTGATCTTAGAGGTAATTGGGAACACCTGGAGCTCAGGAAACCTTTGAAAAATCACCTAGGCAGCTGAGGGGAGGCTGGAATGGAAGTTATCTGAAACTGGGGTACCTGGGAAGAGGTTATTGTAATCAAACAGTGGGGAGAGGGGTGAAGGCCCATCCTAGGAGGGGGACATTGACTAGAGGTATTGTGAAGTTCAAAAGGACAAGATGTGACCAGAGAGTGGATCTGTTGGGGAGTCTGAGGAGGAGTCCAAATGACCCCATGACTGGGAGACTATGGAAATGGAAAGAGAGATGGTGGCACCCTCAAAAATGTTAACAGAGTTACTTTCATTTTAGAGAGGGGAGAAAAGTGAGACCCAGAGAGGTGAGTGATTTGCTAAGTATTTCAGAAGGAATGTGGAAACAGTGCTGAGGTCTCTCCACTACTCCTCACTGTCCACCCGGGTTGCCTTTCTCTCCATGACACCCATCTTATCAATGACCTTCCTAAACTATCACTGGCAGAGGTAGTCTAAGTAGGCCAGAGGCTAGGAGAATGCTCTTAATATAGTTCATGGACTCATTGAATATCTTGGCTTCCTTATCATTCCATTGTTCAGTATTGGTCCCTAAGAGATAATTTTCCACTGAATCCAGAAACAGGCAGCTCATTACAGAATTGATTCTTTTCATGAAATTGCTCTATCCACCTTCAGAACTCTTGGATAGCTATAGTTTACATCAGCCAAAGAAAGATTTCTAAACCCTGATCCTGTCCATGATCTCACTTTCCAGGTGCAAACTTAGCATCATCCTCAATGGGTGGGACAAAATTCCCACAAAATTCTGAATTCTATGATTTCTTTACTTATGTCATTTATTTGGCCTCAGGTGAAAAAAGAAAAAGCTGGGTTACCTTTCCCAACCCCACCATTTGCTACTTTTGTGTACTAAGACCTGAAATATTATCTGGAGAAACAGGATTTTCTTTGAAATGCTTTGTAACTTATCTGAAAATCATGTTCTATGAATTCAAAGGTCCCACTATCTCATGGCCATTAAAGTTATGAGAATTTTTTTTTTATCATTTTGAATTTGACAAACATCAACAAATGTAAACATAGTTATCACCAAACAGAAAAAGAGATTTCCTTATGAACCCATGGATCCTTCCTAATTAGAACTGGGTTTGTTTCTGATTAACATTTAAGATAGTAGGTGCAACAGTCTTGCTTGTATGTCTTCTCCTGAATTTCCTTCCTCTGTGTATTTCTTGAAGAATTCATTGGCCCGACTTTCTTTCTTTCTTTTTTTTGTTTTCATTTTTTAGTTTTTGCAAAGCAATGGGGATAAGTGACTTGTCCAAGGTTGCACAGCTAGGTAATTAAGTGTCTGACACTGGATTTAAACTCAGGTCCTACTGACTCCAGGGTCAGTGTTCTATCCACCTAACTGTCCCCCAAACTTACTTTTTTTTTTTAGGTTTTTTTTTTTTTTTTTTTGCAAGGCAAATGGGGTTAAGTGGCTTGCCCAAGGCCACACAGCTAGGTAATTATTAAGTGTCTGATACAGGATTTGAACCCAGGTACTCCTGACTCCAGGGCCGGTGCTTTATCCACTGCACCACCTAGCCGCCCCTGAACTTTCTTTTCTTAATCTTGCTAATTTATTTCTTAACTTTTTGAGTAAATCTATATAATATAGTGGTTGAAGTGCTAGAGTCTGGAAGATTTGTATTCAAATACACCTTAGACTTACAAGCCGTGTGACCCTGGGCAAGTCACCATGCCTTTGTTTGCTTCAGTCTCCTATCAAAAAAATGGAGATAATAGGACCTAGCTGCATGGAGTTATCAGGACCGAAACAGAACATAATGTTCAGTTCTTCCCACAATGGTTAGCACATTGCAAATACTACATGGATGTCAGCTATTGTTGTTGGCATCATTATTATTCATTCCAACCAGGGAATCTAGAGAAGAGAATTCAAAGTGACACAGAAGAATGTGCTTTCTTTCCTGGAATACCCATAGATCTGTATGGAATTTACTTTACCAAGTAAGGAAGGGATGCTTCCATGGCTCACAAAAATGGCCTCTGATGGTGCTGGGAAGTGTAGGCAGGCCCCTCCCCAGCCCTCACAGGTCCTGTCACACTGGAAAAGCTTTAGGAGGTCCCCTTTGATCTTGGAGATATTTGGGAGAATTTAGAGCTTAGGAAACCTGGTCTTACCACACTCTTGAAAAAAAATCACCTGGGAAGTTGAAGTGGGGAGTGGCCTGAGGCAGGGACACAAGGGAAGAGGCTATTGTAATCCAACAATGAGGGGAAACGATGAAGGTCCATCCTAGAGTGGTTTGTGTGTGAGTGGACAAAGGGGGGGCATTGATAGAGATTTGGGCTCTGATACCAGCTCTTTAGATAAGACCTCTCTGGGTCCTATTATTCTTATCTGTAAAAGGATCAATGCCAATCATCCCTAAGTTCCTTGAAGCTCAAATGGGCAAATGGCCAGAGTTTGAATCTATGGGTAAAGACGACAGGAGTCCAGGATATCCCTGCAATTGGGAGCTGGAGGGACTTGGGAGGGGAGAGATTGTGGAATCCTCAACAAACCCAGTGATTCAACTTTATTCTCTGAAGATAAGCTGAGGTCACAGAGGCCTAACACCAATATGGCCACCAAAAGTATCACCCAAAGATCCTACCTACACTGGGGAGGGAGCAGCCACTCCAATTAAATCTGAACTCAGAGCTAATATGGTGTCCTGAGTGAAATGAAGAAGTTGGTCAAGGGTTCAAATGCCACCAAAGGTATTACTAGCTACTCAATCTTAGGCAAGTGTCTTTACTGTTCTAAGGCATTGTTTCCCCACTGTAAAATGGGAGGACACGACAAGCTGGCCTAGAGGCCTCTTCCAGATCTTGATTAAAGATATTTAATTAGATCTGGTAAAGGAACTTAGGGATGATTGGCATTGCTCCTTTTTTTCAGATATGAATAATAGGAACCAGCAAAGTCTTACCAAAGAGCTGGTATCAGAGACCAAATCAAACACACTAAAGTATTCAGGAACCCTTGAACACAGGGATTTAGGGTTCTAGAGCACTTCATTTTCTTATCCAGAAAGTCCTTTAAATTTTCCATCAATGGAATTTGATGTTTTGTTTTTGTTTCTAGGATGACTTTTGTGTCTCTGCCCTTCTCTCCACACAGAATTTCACTCCCCTGAACAAACCCTTGTAGGCACTTGCCAGGACCTTAACTGTTATCTCTCCCATCAAGTGGCCAATAAGAGTTTCACTCTCATCACCTCTTGTCTGATTGTTGCAAAAATAATGGCAGGTTGTTATGCAGGGTTTGAAGGCATCTACATTGCTTTACAAGTATTATGAAACAGATTACAGTCACCCCATAATTGGCACTACTTCCAGATTGTTCCTTCCATATTCCTGCCAAATAAAAATTCCTAAAGCGCATTTCTGACCTCATCACTCCTCTGTGCAAGAGAATTCTGTGGTTCCCTAAAATCCATCCCTACAGCCCCAACTAAACTTTCCAGACTTTACTCCTTCTACAATTCACCTTTCTGCCACACTATCCTATGAATGACAACCCATCTCCATGACTTTAAACAGACTGAACCACTCCATAATTTTAAACCATCTCCCTGACTTTAAATAGTTTTCTCCACTCCGTCACTTAGAATGACATCCCTTTGGAAGTCCAACTCTTGAAGCCCATTCCTAATTCTTGAAGTTATTTATGTTCCTCTTTTTTTAAAAAATTGCTTTTTTCCTTGTATTTTATAGCTCTTTGGTACCTATCCATCTGTTCACCTTTCATTCCAATTATAATTTCCCTCAGGGCAGAGGCTACTTTGTTATAAGATTGTTATACCAGTTCCCAGTCCAGCGTATGCGTAGGAATCAATACTTAAAACAAAAGAGCCTGAATGGTTTAGACACCAATATTTGGATTCCATTATAACTGCAAAGGTGTGTCACCATTTTAGTAATGATTTCCCCCAATCAATGTCTGTGAGGAAGGACCCTTTTTATGACCTTCCCAAGTATCCAATCAAAATGAACAGAGCTCATCTCCCTGGCTTGTTCCTATGACTTGAGCATACCTTGTCAGGCCAGGGAGTGGGTATGGGCAACAGAGTCCCAGTTTAATTGAACCTGGAAGGATAGAGAACTGGGAAAAAAACCCCAGCATGTGTAGGGACATCTTCAGTGCCTTCTATAGGAAGCCCTTTGGTTTTGTTTTTCAAGGCAATGGGGTTAAATGACTTGCCCAAGTTCACACAGCTAGGTACTTAAGTGTCTGAACCTGTATTTGAACTCAGGCCCTCTTGACTCCAGGGCTGGTGCTCTATCCACTGTGCCACCTAGCTGCCCTCCGAGAAGCCCTTTGGAAAGCCCTCTATCTAGTGCAATTTTCTGGGATTGTATTTCATGAAGAGCTACAAAGCAGGTAGTTGAGAATCATGGGCTACTAGGGTCAGAGGTCTAGAGCCAGGTGGTATTTAGAAAACCATCAAGGCCAACCTCTTGCTTTTTCAAATTAGGATACTCTGGACTGAGGAACTGAAATGACCAACCCAAGGTCACCTAGTAGGAAATAGTCAAAACAACAGGATTTGAATCCTCACTTTCCAATCCAAGACCACTCATTATTTCAGCTCTGTTTATTACATGAATTGCTTTGGTTCTGCCTCCTTTTCTCCAGAGTTGTAGATTGGGGGAGTTTTTCCATGAAAAAAGAGTCTGAGTGGACAACACCAAGTTCTAAATGTGTGTGAGGGGGAGGCACAAACCCAGCTGTTTCTTATGAATCTCAGACCAACTACAGGGGAAAGGGAGAAAGGGGGGAGGATGCTCTGCATTCTCTCCCCCACCTCCTCACATGCTTCCCCAAGATTCCTGACAATATTCTTATTTCATCTACATTCATCAGGCATGAGACACTCCCAGATGAAAACCTAGTGTCCAGACAGGTTGTTAAGAGTCTGTCTCCATTCTTGTCTGACCTACATTCTGGGTCAGACCAGAAGAGACTCCTCAGCACCTGTTCTGTTATCATGTGGTGTGGAACAGGGGAGGAGGGGGTCTTCATAATAACCAACAGAAATCAGGTTGTGATGTAAAGAACTCTGGGTTCAGTGTTAGGGGATCTTGACTGTGACTTTTACAAGTCAA
This sequence comes from Macrotis lagotis, assembly GCF_037893015.1. NCBI lineage: Eukaryota > Metazoa > Chordata > Mammalia > Peramelemorphia > Peramelidae > Macrotis > Macrotis lagotis. The sequence goes on along the minus strand of NC_133663.1, from coordinate 7,448,030 downwards.
TGTGATAATGGGCAAACAGCCTAACAACCAAACTGCAAATAATAGTGAAGTGACAACTATGTGATAGATACTGGACGAGGTGGCGAGCCTACAAAGGCAGAAGGGCAACAATATCTGGCTTCAAAGAACTTACGTTCCAGTGAAAGTGATGACAAGTACATGTGGATTTATCTGAGGATGCGGACTATCTGAAGATGGTTACACCACACTTTTAATAAACCAATCCAAGGCAACCTTGGCAAGGAAGAAGTGGGGGATCAGAAATTCCAAAAGGGCATTCTGGACATGGGGGACAGTGAATGTAAAGACAAGAGATAGAATATTGTATGTAAGGAGAAACAAGAGCAAGACCACTTTGATTGAACCATAGAGTGAATGGAGTGGAATAATGTGTAATATGAATAAAAAAGGGAGGTGCCGGTCAGATATGGCAAAATTTCAAACCTAAATAGGGGAGTCTATATTTGATCCTTGTTACAATAAAGTTCCAGGGATTTTTGAGTTTGAAGTGGGGAGCAGAATGGTTAGATCCTTTGGCAATAGTGGGTAGGATAGATTTGATTGAGGAGAGACTTAGTTCAGGGAGAATAATGAGGAAATCAGAGGATCTCATGTGATGTGGCAGCTGAGTGGTTAGAAGGACTATTTAGAATATGCTTGGTGAAGGTGGAAATGACCACTTTGGCAACTGATTGAATATATGGAAGGAGAGAGAGAGAGAGAGAGAGAGAGAGAGAGAGAGAGAGAGAGAGAGAGAGAGAGAGAGAAAGGAGTTAAGGGTGACACCAAGGTGGCAAATCTGGAAGACTGGGAAAATGGTGATACCCTCAAGAGTATTAGGGAAGTTAGAAAGAGGGAAGCATTAAGAATCAAAGATCCTGGGATCTGTATTGCATGTACTGAGTTGGGGGTGCCTGGGGACAAACAGTTCAAACTGTTCTGTCATCTGTTGGTGATGCAAGACAAGATGAGGAGAGAGAGAATACCTGGGATGGCTCCTACCTTTGTGTGTCCACTAAAGTACTTCTCTTTTCCCCTTATACCAAGAATTCTTGACCTTTGTGAGACATATTTCTCTTTGGCTTTCTCTGGAAACCTATGAAACTCTTCTCACAATAATGTTTTTCTATATATGAGATTAGAAAGGGGCCCAGACCAGAGCAGTGCCAGAGAAATGTAAATGTTAGCTATTTTTTCTCCTTCTTACTCACTCCAGTATATCCAATCAGTTCTACCTTCCCAATGTCTATCCAATATCCTCTTCTTTCCATTCACATCACTCCCACCCTCACTGAGCCTTTGATCCCCTCTCACCTGACCTACCAAAATAGCTTTCTAACTAGGACCCCTGTCTTAGGTCTTTCCCTACTCCAATCCAACTTCCACTCATTCCTCAAAGTGATTTTTCCAAGACATCCATGGGTGCCCATTTCATTTTTGACACAATGGAAGTCACTGAACTCTAAAACTGTGAAAATCAAACATAAATGCTTCCAATTGGAATTTATGATTCTTCTTAACCTAACTCTTCCTAGCCTTTCAGTTTTCATCCCCCTTATTGTTTGGAGGCTCTGCAATGCAGTTGTATTAATGCTCCTTTCATTCTTCCAACATGATACCCCATTCTCAATCTACAATGGCTCTCCCTAAATATATGATGTATTCCCTCCCTACCTCTTCCTGTTGGATTCCCTGACCTCATTCAAGATTCAATTCCCTACCCAACTGCTGTACGAGATCTTCCAAGATCCCTCCCCCACCCCGTCAGCTGCTAATTTCTTACTTCTCCCCCATGTTCCCTGGTGGACAGTTGCATATTTCACCTGTTAGAATGCAGCATGAAGGTAGGTAATACATTAGTATAACTAAAGTTGGGGATAGAGACTGGCTGATATTATCAAATATTATTTGATTTACTTATTCTTGGGTATGTGTGTATCCTTATAAAGCAGCCACCAACTGAGATCCCCACTTTTGGGGGGTGGTGCCCCTGAGAGTCTTTCAGAAAAACTTAATAGCTTTAAGCTTCTTGATAACCCAAACTCAACATTTGTGAAACTTCAATGATAGCAGTCATTTCTCCCCATAACAGATTCACAGGGAGCATTGTTTCACTGGAGAAGGGCAGAAATAGGCTGAGCAATCAGAAGGAGCAGAAACCATTGCATTATGCAGGAGACATCTTAAGAGTCCAATGTTGCTCCAGCATTTGGTCCACTGGAGAGCACATGATAGTTGCCTAATAAATGTTTGTCGACTGACTGACTCTCCCTTGCTATTGCCCATTTCATTTCACTGTCACTGGAGAAGCAATAGGGCATGAAGGAATGAACTCTGCATCTTGAATCAAGAATCAAGAGATAGCTAGGTTTGAATTCTAATCCTGACCTAGATATCTCTATATGACACTAGGCAAGTCGTTTCATCCCTTGCAGTCTCACTTTCCTCATCTGTAGAATGGAAATAATAATATCTTTAAAAATGACAAAGCAGTCTTGTGAAGATCTCATGAAGTAGGATTTATTAAGGAGTCTTTCAGGATGTCCAACACTATCTGCAGGCTAGCAGGGAAACTGAAATGGACCCATTCCATTCCAAAGAGATAAGAACTTGACAAAAAATATCTAATTTGGGCTTAGACCAGGTGCCTGCTACTAATGTCAGACTATCTCAATCCCTCCATCAATCCCCCCTTCATCTCTACCCCCCCTTTCCAATTTTCCTCATTTCATAGTGCAATGGATAGAGCACTTGTCCATGAAGACACTTTTCAGCTGGCCAAGTGACCCTGGTAATTACTTATTTCCAGTCTGCCCAAGTTCCCTAAATTTAATCCAGCCCTCATCACCACTAACACTAGATGCAGTTCACCATATAGGAATCACTTCCATTCACTTTATCCCCATTCATCAGCTCCACACTTGCTTTAGATGCCCTCCTCTCAATCCATTTCACCTTACCTCAACTCAAACCAGCAAAAATATATTAAATATTTATAATTTCCTAAGCACTGTACATGGATGCTGAGCATACAAAAAGAAGAATTCTCCAGTCCTCAAGAAATTGATATGTATTTGGAGAAAACAGGTATATAAGTATAACACAATGCAAAAAGCAGCAACAAAAATTGACATTTCTTTTTTGTTCAACATTTACTTCCAAAACTTTGAGATCCAAATTCTCTTCCTTCTTCCCACTTCACTCCTGCCATTGAGAAAGCAAACTCCTTGGGGTAAATTAAAAATGTGCAGCCATGAAAAATATTACTACAACAACCATGTTGTAAAAATAAATATAAACCCCTTTCCCCTACAAAGAAAGAAAAACCTCACAAAAAATGGAGTGAGAAAAAAAAATGCTTCTGTATTCAGACTCCAACAGCCCTGTCTTTTGGATAGATAGATCCATCATAGATTTATCATAGATCCATTAGAGAAATTACTTCAATATTGTCCCACAGTTGCTATTGCTAGCTATTTAACCCTCTGTCCCATTGTCTCCACCCACATTTCTATCTCTGCTTTCACCCTGTCCCTCCTCAAAAGTTTGTTGTATCTGACCACCCTCTCCCATGATATTCCCTCTCTTCAATCACCTACACCACCCCTTCTACTCACTCTGTCTCCTTTCTCCTATCCCTCTTTCCTCTCCTATTTTCCTTTAGGGTAAGATAGTGTGTATATTATTCCCTCTCTGAGTTGCTCTTAATGAGAGTCAGCCTCACCCACTTCCTCTCACTTTTTTCCTCTTCTACTTCACTGGAAAAACCTTTTTCTTGACTCTTTATAACTTATCCCATTCTATCTCTCCTTTTTCTTTCTCCCAGTACATTTCTTTCTCTCCTATTAACTCCATCTTTTTAATATATTATACCTCAAATTCAGCTCCCTCCTGTACCTTGTATATATATATGTTCCTTCTAACTGCTCTAATAAATGAGAAGGTTCATATGAGTAATCTGTATCATTGTTTCATGCAGGAATACAAATAGTTCAACATCATTAAATCTCTCATAGTTTGCCCTTCCTCTCTATCCTCTTTATGCTTCACCTGAGTCCTATATTTGAAGATGAAACTTTTGCTCAGCTCTGGTTGTTTCATCAGGAAAATTTGAAAGTCCCTATTTCATTATATGTCTATCTTTTCCCCAGAAAAAGTATGTTTAATTTTGCTGGGTAGTTGATTTTTGCTTGAAATCCAAACTCTTTTGTCTCCCAAATTATTATATTCTAAGCCCAACAAGACCTTGAAGGAACTGCTAAATCTTTTGTTATCATGACTGTAGCTCCATGATTTTTGAATTGTTTCTTTCTAGATGCCTGTAATATTTTCTTTTTGTCTTGGGAATTCTGAAATTTGGATATATTATTCCTGGAACTTTTTATTTTGGGATCTTTTTCAGGAGGTTATTGGTGGATTCTTTCATTTATATTTTACCTCCTGCTTCTAGGAAGAATATTAGGACAGTTTTACTGGATTACTTCTTGAAAAATTACATCTAGGTTCTTTTTTTGGTCATGACTTTCAGGTAGACCAAATTTTTTAAAATTAGCTCTTCTGGAACTGTTTTCCAGGTCAGTTGTTTTCCATATGAGACAATTCATATTTTCTTCTAGTTGTTCATTCTTTTAGTTTTGTTTAGTTGTTTCTTGATTTCTCACAAAATCACCAGCTTCTCTAAAGCTCCATTCTAATTTTAAGAAATTATTTTCTTCAGAGAGTTTTTGCATCTTCTTTCCAAAAGGATAATTCTGCTTTCTTCTCCTCATTGGCCTTGTGGATTGCTTTTCCCATTTTACCCAAACTAGTTTTTAAGATATTTTCTTCAGTATTTTTTCTGTCTCCTTCACTAAGCTGCTGACTTCATTTTTATGATTTTCCTGCATCACTCTCATTTCTCTTCTGGATTTTTCCTTTACCTCTCTTACTTGATTTTCAAAATCTTTTTTTGGGTTCTTCCATAGCCTGAGACCAATTAATATATTTCTTGGGTGACTTTGAATTCAAATATATTGACTTTGTTATGTTCTGAGTGTGTATTTTGATCCTCCATAAGACCTACAGAGTAATTGTCTATGGTTGATTTTTTTCTGCTTTTGTTTATTCATTTTCCCAGTCTATGACTTGATTTTAAACTTTTTTTTTTAAATGAGGATCTGCTTCCAGGATGGAAGACACATTCCCAAGTTTTTTTTTTGGGGGGGTTGCAACTATTTTAAGCTAGAACCCCAGGGACTTACACGTTTTCAAATTTTTCAAGGCTTTGACTGCTCTCCTGACCTGTGTCCTGGTCAGTGCATGGCCATAAGCACTTTTTTCTGCTCTGTGAGGATAGTCCTTGCTCTGCTGCAGGTCTTGAACTATATTATGCTTCTTCTCCTTTTCCTGAGATTGAGACCCCAGAGTACAATTTGATCTAGGTAAAGGCAAAGCCAGAGTCCTGCCTCAGGGACAGCAAAGAGACCTTAGCTATCTCCCTTGAGCCCCTACTATTGGTGAACTAAGCATTCTGGAAAGAGTTACTGGGAGGCTCCCTTCCAATTGACCTGCTACTGGTACCTGGGGGCTGAATCTGCACTGTTCTTCACTGGCCTGGGCTCTGCTTTTGCTCTGGTGTAGCAAAGTTTTCCTACTGATCTTCCCAATTGTCCTTGGCAATCCCTGGACTGAGAGATCTGGAAATCCCCCTTGCTGCCATGGACCAGGTACCCTGAGGTCTGTTCCTGGATGACTGAAGTCAGTTTGTCAGGTACTGCTTGGGCTGCATTGCAGACTTTCTTGATCCCTGGTGCAACAAACCCTTCCAACAGATCTTCCAAGTTGTCATTGGCTAGAATATTTCTTCATTCAGTCTTTTTTGTGAGTTTTTCTGCTCTAGAATTTGGTTAAAGTCATTATAGAAAGATATTTGGAGAGATTTAGGGGAGAGTTGTGGGAGTTCCTGCCTTTACTCTGCATCTTGACTCTGCCCCTTCAATAATTGATATTTTTATATCACTCTAAAGTTTATAAATCACTTAATTCACTGGAGTTTCACAACAACTGCATGAAGCAGGAAATGCAAGTAACCATATTTAATTTATTTATTTATTTATTTGTTTATTTATTTATTTATTTATTTTACTACATGATTTTTTGTATTATACAGTATTTTATTTTTCATTAATTACATGTTTAAAACATTTTAACATTTTTAAAAATTTGAGTTCCAAATTTTATCCTTCCCTCCCTGGCCTTCCCCTTCCCTGAGATGGTAACCAGTTAGATACAGATTATTCATATTTAATCATGTAAAACATTTCCATATTTGTCATTTTGTATGAGAAGTCATGAATAAAATAATAAGAATATAGAAAGAAAGTGAAAAAAATCATATGCTTTAATTTGATTCAAGCAAGATCAGTTTTTGCTCTGGAAATGGATAGTCTCTTTCAACATTAGTACTTCGAGATTGTATTGAGAATTCCTAATAGATCCTGATATCGTATTACTCCTACTGGGTACAACACTCTCCTGGTTCTATTTACTTCACTTTGCATCAACATCAATTCATGTAAGTCTTTCCAAGCTTTTTTCCCCCTGAAATCATCTTGTTTGTCATTTTCTATAGCATAATAATATTCTATCAAAACCATATAACATAGCTTGCTTTTCCATTCCCCAATTGATGGATATCCCTTGATTTCTAATTCTTAGTCATCACAAAAAGAGCTGCTATAAATATTTTTGTATGAACAGGTCATTTTTTTATGTCTTTAGGACATATACCTAGCAGTGGTATTGCTGGATCAAAGGGTATTCCCAGTTTTATAGCCCTTTGAACATAGCTCCAAATTGCTTTCCAGAATTATTAACCCCATTTAATGGATTATGAAACTAAGGCTCAAAAATATGTCCATTATTACATAATAAAAGTCAGGTAGGATTTGGTCTTCTTGACTTCAAATCTCTGACTATCCAGCAAGTAAAATGTGAACTGGATGGAGACAGTCACAGTGTGGTTAGATATTTATAAGGTTACTTTCTGCTGAGGAAAGCCTTATCCTAGGCTGCTGGCAATGGTCAGAGCACGAAGGAGCCTATCTCATTGGTTTGAGAGATGGGAAGGCAGGAATTAACTAGGACTAGGGGAAAAATAAGGGAGAAGCTACCCAGACCACATAAGGACTTCCTAGGTATCAGTTTTCATTCCCATAAATTTAAAATCTACTGGAAGGAGAAAAGGAGTTGGGTGTTAGGAGTGCCCCACGAACAGCTGCTCTGCACCATCAACCCCCACATCATGCTTGAGTACAGGCAATAATGAACAGGGTCTTGGATTCCTCTGCTCTGGTGGACAATACCTGGTTTCCTTCTGCCTTTTCTGTCCCATCTACCCTGAATGAATTTCTTCCTTTGGAGATATGTGAGGAGCCTTCTCAGAATAACAAGTTATGGACTTGATGGCAGGTGCCTTGGATCAAATAATGACTCCAGTACTTCACACCTTGAATAACTTTAGGCAGCTCACATCTCTAAACTCCAACGTCATCCTCTATAAAGTCGACTTTTGGACCAGATGGCTTTGAATGTTCTTTTTACCTTTACATATAATGATTCTGTGTGTGTGTGTGTGTGTGTGTGTGTGTGTGTGTGTGAGAGAGAGAGAGAGAGAGAGAGAGAGAGAGAGAGAGAGACAGAGAGAGAGACAGAGAGAGACAGAGAGACAGAGAGAGGCAGAGAGAGGCAGAGAGAGGCAGAGACACAGAAGAGAGTAGGGAAAAGGGAAGAAGAAATTTTCTAATCTCACCTCACTCTTTTGCTCTTCTAAATGGATCTCCCAGCTTTAAGTTTCTCTCCAGGTGAATCTACTTCAGAACTTGTAAAAAATCAACCAGAAGTTTTGGAACAACAGAAAATTGGACTCCCAGCACAACCAGCTACAGTCCAGGTTGGAAGTCCAACCTCCAAGCACACTGCCCAGATCAGGGACACATACCTCCTGCAAGGATTGGATTAGAAAATTGAAGAGAAGGGAGGGTAGCCTGAGAATGACATGTGGAGGTCAGAAGACCTCAGAGTATTCAGAGGGTGCCAGAGAGGGGGACTTTGGATAACTCAGGGAGTAGCAGGAAAATTTTTGACAAATTGGAATAGTCCAGATTTCTAGAGACTCCAAGGTCTCTCTGACTCCATTCTAAAATGCCACTTTACGGTCATGAAGATTTAATTCTCAGAACCCCAAAGATCTACAGTAGGTGAGAGGGTTTTGCCTAAGAGATAGAAATCAGTACTGCAACCTGGGGGAGCCAGGGGGATAGAAAAAAGAGCCAACAACACCACCCCACAAAACCTATAAGGACCAGAGCCTACTGGACCCAAATTCCCAAATTCCTGAACTGAAGCTGAGATGTTAATAATTTAAAAAATTCAGTATATGTGTGTATGGATGAATGTAATTATTGTAGAGAGAATACATCTATAATTAAATAGTGACTTAAAGGAGAAAATAAATTTTCTATTGACTAGAGGAATGAAGTAAGAGTTTAGGTAGATAAGTTAGACAGACAGAGACATAAATTCTCAGAAAGAACTGGAAGGCGGCCTGTCAGGAGAAAATTACTGAACTTCACAAGTAAAATGCTCTCTTAACATTAGAAGAGAACAACAATCAATGATTTCATGAGACATCAAGAAAAAATACTTTTAAATTGCATAAAGTACAAAATCTCATTTAAAAAAAACAACCTTAGAAACTAAATATATATATGAAGAATCATTGTTTCCTTGAAAAGTATGATAAAGAGAAAATACTTGTATGTTACATTTCAAGGAATCACATAAAATGCCCTACAAAATTAAATTAAATTACAAATGAGTCTTCTTTGAATGCAGTAATCTAGAATACAACAGCTATAGCCTTAAAAACAGAACAAAACAAACAAAAATAACATCCTGTAAAGCTAAGTATACTCCTATAAAGAGAAAAATGACTTTTTAATGGAATAGAGGATTTTCAAACATTTCTTAGAAGAATACTAGAAATGTGTAGGAATGTTGAAATTCAAACGAGTGAAGAGAAATGTATTAAGGTATTTTTTAAAGGGAAGCATATGAAAATGCGACTGACATTTTAATAGGGAGAGAAGAAATATGTATTTTTTTCAAAATTTTAATATCTGAAATGAGTTAAATAAGGAAAATAGAGGTCCTGGGGTGTTTTCTTCTGAGGCTTTTAAGGAAAAGAGAGAACAAAGAATAAAAGGAATATATTCTTTTAGAAAGGAGGAAGGGGATGTAACTTGGCAATTCTGAAAATCAAGGTGCATGAAAATAATTACAAACATGGAGATGGGGTAATGCAACAATTATCGGATGAACAACATGCAGTTTATTATAGAAATACATTGATGTCAACAGGGGGAAATAAGTAGCTATAAGGGGGAGGGGAGGGTTAAAAGAGAAGATAATAGAAGACTCGGGATAACTTGAAGCAAAATCAACATCCTAATTATGAAAGAGATATAAAAAATTTTTTTGTGTTTACAACAAAAAGTATATACATACATATATATATATATATATATATATATATATGTGATTTGAAGAAATGCCTAAACAAATTATGATATATTAATGCAAGGGAACAGTATTATCTTCATAAGAACAGGGTAATACAATTCTGATGTACAGTGAAAGAAAACAATTTATATAAAGTCAAAAATAGTGTAATAGTGTAAAAATGGGAGGGAAATGAAAAAACTTTGAAAGACTTAAAAAGACTTAAAAACTCTATCAGCACATTGTACAACCAGAGGACCTAGAGTGGAGCACAAAGGATGTGGGTTCAAAGTATGGAGACATTTAGATTTTTGGACCTGGCCATTGTACAGATTCTTTTTAATGAGTTGCTTCCATTTAATTATGATTATGATTATTATATTATTTCTTGATAAGAGATTATTAGTAGTTAAGATAAAAATGAGAGGAACTGAAATATTTTAAGGCAAAGAAGGTATCAGAAGAAAGTTCAGAAAGAAGCACATATAATTAGGATATTTTTAAAGGGCTTATTATATATTTTAATGAAAGTGCTTAGAAACCAATTCATGGTTTCATATATAATCTCATTTTCTGTGTGTTCTGCTGTGTTTAATGGAAATGGTCTTTTCGGTCATGTCAGGATCCTACTATTCACTCAAACACATGGTTTCCTATCTTTTTAATCTTTCACAGACTCCTAGAAAAAGCTGTCTGTACTTTTCCCCTTTCTTCTCAATCACTTTTCAGTCCTTGCTGTCTGAATGAATTCATCACTCAACTAGAAATATTTTCCAAAGGTACCAATGATGATTTTTCGATTGTCAAATCTATTTTAAAAAATTTAATTTATTTGACTTTGAGTTTAAGAAATTTAAAAAAGGGGCAGCTAGGTAGTGCAGTGGAAAGAGCACCAGCCCTGGAGTCAGGAGGACCTGAGTTCAAATCCAGCCTCGGACAAGTAATATTTACCTAGCTGTGTGATCTTGGACAAGTCACTTAACCCCATTGCCTTGCAGAAACCAAAAAAAGAAATAAAAAAGAAATAAAAAACCATTTCTATAACATAGCAGATCTAATGACCTTTTCTCAGTTTCCACCTACTCTTGATGCTACTGATCACTTTCTTCTTGACCATTCTCTACTTTCTGACTTTCCATGGCAACACTTTCTCTCTGTTCCAATGCCATCTACCTGAGGACTATTCCTCTCTTCTGCTTTATCATGATCCCTATATAGCTTCTTCAATATATGCATTCTCCAACTCTGTATCAGGTTTCTTTCTCTTGTCTACATGTTTTTACTTGGTGACTTCATCATCTTCTATAAATGTAATTTTCACCTGCATACAGCTAACTCTTAGATCTCTGCATCCTGTCCTTTCTCTTGAGTTTCAGTTTTGCATCAACACAGCTTGGCTTGCCAGAAAAGATTTTAAAAGACTGACAAACTGAATAGTGATGAAGAAACCCAAAGACTAACTAAAATGTTTTCATTTCTCCCACAAGATTACACTAAAAAAGCCAACCAGAAGCATGCATACATTGGAAAAGAAGTCCCACCAGGAAAACCAGTGCCAACAGATGTAACTAAGCTAGAAGTCAGGTGATACTCAGATATTAGCTACTTGAAATTTCCATTTGATGTCCTGTAAACTTCTCTAGCTGAACATATCCAAATCAGGGCTTATCACTCCATCCAAATCTGATTCTCTTCCAAAAGTCCATATTTGTAAGACACCATTATCCTAGTCATGTAGGCTAGCCTCCTCAAAATCTTTCTCATCTCTTCTCTCTTCTTTTCCCATATCCATACATTTGTCAAGGGTGTCTCCCTCTACAATATTTCTCCCTTCTATCTCTCCTCTCCACCCACATAGACACCAGCCTAGTTCAAGTCCTCATGATGTCTTGCATGAACTACTACCAGATACTCTACTCTTTCAGTTTATCTAGTCTCTGGCCCATCCTCTATTTTTCTTAAGTTTATTTTTTTAAATTTAAATCAATGGAATTAAGTGACTTGCCCAAGGTCACACAAATAGGCAATTATTAAGTATCTGAGGCCAAATTTGAACTCAAATCTGATTCCGGGGCTGGTACTCTATCCACTGTGCCACCTAGCTGCTCCCTATCCTCTTTTAGTTATGAAAATCATCACCACACCATTACTCCCTTTCATCATTGACTCCCTATTGCTCCCAGGATAAAATATCTTATAAACTTGTTATTTAAAACCTTGATAATATGACTTCAGTCTACATTTCAGCCATATTAGCAACACCCTTTACATTCTAGTCAAACAAATCTACTTTTGGGAACCCGAGTTTGGTATTCCTGTTTTCATGTTTTACAAGATCTTGCATTCTAAAATACACACCCTCCTTACCTCTGCCTTTAGCAATCCCTGACTTCCTTTAAAAAATAACTCATTTTTTTCCCCTTTGGAAAATTTTCCTTTGCCTTCTTAGTCTTTCCTCTCCTTGCCAAATTATCATATGTAGGTTTCTACCTGTTATATCTTCTTCAACCAAATGTAAGCTTCCTTGAAGGCAGGGACTGTTTCTCTTGTGGCTTTGTAACCTATGCACTTAGCACAGTTGAACAAATACTCGATTGGTTGCTTGTTTACAGGTCAATGGCTAATAGAAGGTAAGTAGAGACATTCTTTGGGAGAAGTCTTAGTTTCATTTTGTTCTATAAATTCCCATCACTAGCATCTTCAATACATATAGTAGGTAAGCAGTATGTTTCTTGGTTTGTGTTGGCCTGGCTTGGCTTGACCAAATTGAAATACTGAAATTTCAAGGGACTTTGATTTATACCCAGGAACAATTTACTAATCAAACATGTTAGTTTGAGTTCTTCACCACTTCAGATAATTTCCTTCCCCTTCTAGATTTCTTCTTCTGTAAAATTAGTAGATTGAACTAATTATTCTCCAAGATCCTTTGCATTCTCAAATTCATTGATCCTATGCTGCTCTGGGTCAATTAACCATTGTATATCCCCTCTTCTTTGGAATGGGAGCTAAAAATTATCAGCATGCCCCCTAGAAGCAGTCCAATAACAAATAACCAATTGAAATTATTTTTGTGTGACCTGATATTAATTGATCTCTACATTCACGTGCCCCTAGATGATTTTTAGGGCACTATTAGTAGAAAAATACCCATTTCTGGGTGCTATATATATATATATATATGTATATATATATATAATATATATGATTTAAATTTCTAACTAAAGTTTAAAATTTCCTTCAATTATTTATATTACTAATTTAAAAAATTTTTATTTAAAAGTTTGAGTTACAAATTATATCCCTTTTCCCTTCCTCCTTCCCTGAGATGGTAAGCATATATAATTACATAAAACATTTAAATATTGGTCATTTTGTTCAAGAAGACAATGAGAGAAACACAAAGAAAAAATGAAAAAATGAAATATAGCATACTTCAGTCTGTATTCAATTCATATCAATTCTTTCTATGGAGGCAGATAGTATGCTTCCTCATTCATCATTTTAGGATTGGTGAGGATCAGTGCACTGCTGAGAAAAGCTAAGGCATACACAATCCTTCATCAAACAATATTGCAGTCACTGTGTACAGCGGTCTCCTGATTCTGTTCAATTCACTATGCATCAATTAATAGAAGTCTTCCCAAGTTTTTCCAAAATCATCCTGCAGGTCATTTCTTATAGCTCAATACTATTCCATCACAATTGTATACCACAGATTGTTTAGCCATTCATCAATTGATAAGTATCCTTTTGATTTCCCATTTTTAGTTGTGTGAATATTATTTGAAAGGGAAAGGAAAATGAAGGAAAATAAAATCTGAACTTGATTCATTAAGTTGCTCCCTTATCTCTCCACTTCATGAAGATCTCCAGCTGGGAATTCAATGATAATAGACCATGGAATCCCAAGCTGTAATTTTAGATCCAATAAGTCCTGTGTATTCAAAGACCTGCCATCCATTGACTGTGTACACGAGGTCATGAATATTTGTCAAGTGAAAAAACCAAAAGAAAAAAATGGAAAGCTACTTTAATGCCAATTAACAAATCTATAATTAATTAGGAAAATGATCTTCCCTACAAGTTTCACATATTGTAGTGCAAGCTGTTTGAGTTGGCACCGGCTCAGGCCTGCCAGTTTGTGGGATTCACAATTCACAGATGTTAGGAACTATCAGGCTGAGCGTAGGAGGGGGGTGTCAAGCTTTAAATAGTTTTTCTCTGCCATCCTGGCTGAAGTAGCAAAGAAAATGTTTCTCTGCAGCCCCTTCCAAACCCAAATTTCCTCTAAGGAAACTTCTCATTTTTTCAGGGTGATTACCCACCCGCCTACCCACCTGGCCACTTGGCTTTGAGGGTTGGCATTAGCTGAGGTCAGCTCCCAGGTGCACTATGGGAGGTGACCAGCAGGGCCCGGAACTGGGACAGTCTCTCCAACTCTATTTTCTTCTGGTGGAGTCGGTTTTAATTTAGCTCCTGATTCATATTTCATTCACTCCCCAAAACCACAAACCCAGAATAGGTCTGCCGACGACGGCACCCAGATCAAGAGTGACAAGGTTACTTGGGCTGTGCATTTCCTTATGGTAAATATTCCTATGTGGGGCAATGTTTTGGGTTCCTCTCTGAGTACCAAGAATTCACTTCAGAGAGTATTGTAGATTTTATTTTGGTTTTAAACATATTCTGGCATTTGACCTTTCAGAGCGCTGGGAATATTTTTCTCCTAAACATCTAAGGTTTAGTAATTAATATATAGATTCTTGTCCACTTTTGTAGCCCAGGTAGAATTTTGTTTCAATGTTTGAGAGAGGATTTCAGACATTTGAGAGATGGAATCCTCATCTGTCTTTGTGGGGAAGGAGAGGGACTCAAGGGGACAACTAATCCAAAGGGCAAGAGTTAAGAAGCTGAGGGAGGGTCTTTGTCCCCCCTCTTCTTCTTAGAAGATAAGTACGACTTCCTCATTTAATATGATCAAGGAATTTTCCTATCTCTGCCATTTGAGATTGTGATTGCACCCAAACTTGACTGAAAGAGCTCCTGAATGAGAAGGGAAGTGGGGGAAAGAAGAAAAACTAAAGTTTCCTAATGACTGCTAACAATTTGAACTCCAGACATAGCCCAAAGGCCACTTGCTGAGGCAGAATCTAATGAGTGACGGGGAAAAAGCAGGTCATCTGGACTGGAGTGGACACACACCAGCCCCTGAGCTGCCCTCTCCTAAGAGTTTGAGCTGCTGAAATTAAACTCTGATGCCATTCCAGCAGCCGGCCAATCCCCAGAGAGATCAGAAGTTCAGAGATGCCACCAAGTTCCCCAGAGCAAATGTGGCTACTCGACGTCAAGAGCTGGAAAGAAGATGTAGAGCCGGGAGGAAAACAACAGGACAGAGGATGCCCAGCTGGTAAGAAAGGACTGTTTGTGATGTTTGAGTCACCTGATGAATCTCATTGGCCAGGGCCAAAGGCAGCCCCACCTCTTGGCAGATGGAGGAAGAGGGGGCACTAATGTTCTATATCTTATAGCACTTGACCTGCTTGCCTTGAGCCTCCTGGCTTTATCTCTCACTATATATATGTGCATCTATCTTCTAGGCATATGTGTGGATATCATCTCTCTTTCTCTGCTTGTCTACGCCCAAGAGAACTGGAAGAAATGAATGTCGAACCCTCGCCGTATCCCACCTTAACCTGCTGTTCTGACCCTTTCATCCAGAGGTGAGTTTCAGAGTGATGTGCTAACTTTTTTAGTCAAGCTTGAGTGGAAGGCATTATGACTTTATGAGCATTTTTTCTGGTTAAGAGTGGGGGACCCCCCACAAAGAACCCCAAAACTCTTCTGACCCAGAGCAGTGGTGTGGTTGGGGTTTTCTGGCTACCTTGTTTTCCCTGGCGGGCATCTTTTGTGGTTTCCTTTTCTGGGAAACCTCCAGAAGTAATAAGTGCACAAATGAGATGACCATCTACTTTGGTTTCATTAATGATGGCAGAATTTTGAATGGCCATTTTTTTTTGCCTTGATTTCCCCCTTCTCCTCAATTCTGGTTCCCCAAATAAAATAGATCTCATTGGACAGAGAAGAATTCCTAAGAATCATATTCTCAGTGTAATTGTCAAGTTAAAGATACCTAAAGTCCCTTCTTCTGGGAAACTGAATAGGTGTGATTTAGCCACAGCTTTCCAGAACAGCCATGATTTGTTCTCTGTGTTGGGGTCTTGAAAGAGTATTCTTCCTCTTTTTCTTGAATAGTAGGTATCATCGTTGTAAGCAGCCTGAGGCTTACAATGTGTTTTCTGTCTGTGTCTGACCCATATTGGTAGACAGGGGTACTGCTTAGTTCTGAAAGAGATGTTAGCAAGCGTGAAGGTCTCTCTCTCTCTCTCTCTCTCTCTCTCTCTCTCTCTCTCTCTCTCTCTCTCTCGTGTTTCGAATTGAACTTGGCTATTTTTAAACTTGCAAATGTAATCTGAACAGTGTTTTTCCAGTCATAAAGTTACAGGAGATATTCAGGTCCTATATGGCAGGATCAAAAAAATGGATTCAAGTAAGAACTAGGATTGAGTTTAGGTGTGTGGCTGAACTGAAGATGGGCTGGGCTGTTTCCCCCCAAAATAACTTCCTGAAGGAAGGTTGGAGGAGTTAAAAGAGTCAGGCTTGATTGGGAAGGGTGGACTTGTCATTCATCACTGGGCTGGAAGAGCCTGGAGCCGGAGTCCAGCTCCGGCTCAGTTTCTGTCACCTGGCCTGCCAGATTAGGACAACTCTGTGATCATCTTCTCCAAGTTTAATTTGTCACCATGTCTGACACTAACAAGGCCTCAGCTGCTCTTCCTGGGAGGTTCTTGGTTGGTAGGGAGAGAGCCCCCCGGAACAAAGGACTGGGGAGGGAAAAAATGGGAGTGGAGACAGTCATGGAAAGGGGACCTGGCAGATGCCATCCAGGTTCTGGACAAGTGGGATTTCATCCCTACTGCCTCTGGCAAGGAGGGAGACACAGCCTGGACTTGGAAGTCCCATTTTAGCCCAAGCCTGGAAGTCTCTGCCTTCCCCAGACTGGATGAAGTTAGAGAGAAAGAGAGACAAGAAATCATTCATATGTTCCTAATCTCCTATCCCAAAGATATCTTAACCTTCTGCTCATTCTTCTGAGATAATCCATGAAAGAATGGAACTTCAATGATAAGCCTCATTTTATTCAGTTCTTTGAGGACTGCAGAGAGATTTTTATTGGTTACTCTCAGTGACTACCTGGAATAACCTGGGCTGTAAGTACAAATACTGCTCTCAATTTATAGATGAGGAAAATGAAGCACAGAAAGGTTAAGTGATTTACCTAGGTTTACACAGCTAATGTCTAAGGTTTTGCTATCAACTATGCCACCCAGCTGTCACAGCAAGAACAGCCTATTTGGCTGGCTTCACTCAGTACATCAATATCTCATTTACTCTGCTTCTTGTATGAAGAGGAGAAACTGTCTTTGGCCTTCTTGGGTCAAGTTGATTCTGTCCTCTCCTAGCCAGAGACTACCCCTGTGACCAAAGAAGGCAGTGCAGTCCACAAAAAGGGAATTATGTCTCTAGTCAAGGGAGGGGAATCCCACCAATACCTCAGCATTTTCAAGTCAGAATATCAGACCCAGGATCCCAGAGAATATAGTCAGTTCGAAATGGTCATAGACATCTGATCAATCTAGAGAAGGAGGCAGAAGTCAGGAATAGAGTCTGTGCTCTCACAGAAGCAGATTCTAACTCCTTTTCAGGAAAATAGCTTTGTGTGATTCAAAGAAAGAAGAGCAAAATTGTTCAATTGAACTGATGATAACGTACATTGTTCTAGGAATGCTTAAAAGTATCTGCTAAAGACAGAAGGCCAGTTCTTATCAATTACCCATTGGACTAGAATAGTAAATTAAGGCTAATAAATGCTGTGGATTCATTGATATCATGTTGTAGGTGATCGATGTCTCTGAAAATAATGCTTTGCCTGTGATTTCTTATTTATGAAATTGATATTTGGGGCATTTATGAATTGATTTTGGGGGCAGAAATGACTCCTTTGGGCTAGCATCCTGTGAAAATGTCAGAAACATTTCTGATGTTCTGTTTCTCGCATGAAGAAACGACTTTCAGTGATGCTGAAGAAGTGAATGAATCGGAGCTGCTCAAATCATTCCCATCAGCCAATGACCGAACTTCTCGGTTTACAAGACCTATTTTAGGAGACACCATATTCTGCATGGCCGCAGTCACCTACAGTTTCAAATTTGGCTTTTCTTGACCTTGACTTTATAAAGAAATATCAGAAAGAAAGAATGGATAATCCATGGTTTTGTACTTTACCTCAGATCCAACTTACTTCTACTGACAAGGGAAGAGCCCATGGGGAACTGTTCAGAGCTAATGATTAGGACTGTTTTGTTCCAAAAAGACCTTTTAAATGTATATCTCTGTAAAAATGATAGATTTTAGGTACAAAATATTAGAGGCCAGAGGCAAGACTTCACTAGAGGTATGCTTATTTTAGCCTGTGGTATCCCAGTACCTTCTTCAACACTTTTGAGATTGAAATCTTGATGACCATGGATTGTTTTAACCTATAAGAAAACTTCAAAAAGCAGGAAGCCAAATAATAATAAAGGATTGTGGTCTCCTTCTTTCTGATACAGACCAACAAAGATGAACAGATGAGAAATAGGTATCTATGAAAACATGAATAAAAGGGAATTTCAGAAGAGGAAACAATTTCAACCAATGCAAGCCTTTACTGCCTCTGGTATAAACTCTTGAAATTGCCTTCTCATTGCTCAAATTATCTTGTGTTTTTCCTTTTATTTTTTCTAATATTTTCTTTATTTAGTTTTCCAACTACAATCAACAATTAGTTTTCAGTAATCATTTTTTAGAAGTTTTGAGATTTTTCCTTCCTCCTTCCCTCTTTTCCTTCTCCCCCTCTCCCCTCCCTCTGAAAGAAAGCAATCTAATATATAGACTATATAGAGATCCATATTAATCATGTTGTGAAAAAAGAATCAAATCAAATCAGAATAAAGGAACATTAGAGAAAAAAAGACATAATACATAAGACAACTTTTAAAAATTGAAGATAGTAGGCTTTGGTCTGCATTAAAATTCTATAGTTCCTTCTCTGAATACGGATGGTATTTTCCATCTCAAATCTCTTAGAAATACCTTGTTTTTTTTCTTTATATATGCTCATGTGATCTTATGCATAGCCCCTCCTGGTATCTTTGTCACCTAGCGCTTCATGAAATAAAATGAGGATTTAATAAATGAGTGATATTTGACTACAACAGGACTGTCCAGGGTGATTTTATGCAGCCCACTTGTAGATTTACTAAATGCTTTAGTAAATAAAGCCTAGGTACCACAGAGGTCTCCCTAAAATGGCAACTCAAACTATAGTGTCTATTGTTTAAATAAAAACTTTAAAAAGTAAGTTGGACAGCCCTGAACTACATGACTGTGGCTCCCATTGACCTTTTCTTTTAGGTTTTTGCAACTCAATGGGGTTAATGGGCAATTAAGTGTCTAAGGCTGGACTTGAACTCAGTCCTTCTGACTTCAGGGCTGATGCTCTACTTACTGTGCCACCTAGCTGCCGCACCATAATCTTTCCAAGGAGGGTTCCCCCAGGGAAAGTTTTGAGTATGATTGGAAATACATTGGGTATGGATCAAAGCTGTGTTGAAAACTGGCTCTGCTCTTTATTCTCTGTATAACCTGGGCCAAGTGACTTAATCTTTCTTTCCAGGACAGAGCTCCTCATCGATAGCATAAGCTCCTGTAAAGGATGAACTTTATCCCCAAAAATGTTGTTAAAATGTGTGAAAATGACTCATGTTGAAGGGATTATGGGTAAGCAAAATCTGTTAAGACTAGCTTGACTTAATGATCAATATAAGTGGGCAAGACCACACTATGAGTCTGTCTTTGTCAGGTAAGTTATGTTGGACAACCATGAAGCCCTCTGGGATGGGGACAAAAGGAAAGCCCTTGCATTTGGAAGTAGCCTTGTGATCTAGGTTTAAAAAATGGTTTTTGCATGCAATGAAAAGTTTATAGTGAATTCTAATAGTTGCTTGAATAGGGAGTGAAGACATAGGGAAAGCATTGACTTTGTAATAAGGAAGACATAAGTTTGAATCCTGTCTCAAATATCTGCTAGTTGTAGGTTTGATGAGAGACTCAAATGAGGTAACACATGTAAAGGCCTTATAAAATATTAAACCCCAACTCTTCCTGACTAAGGACAGATCCCTATCCACTGAGGATTCTCTCCATCTTAGTTTTCTCTAAGGCAACTCTTAAAATTGTTCATTATAGGGGCAGCTAGGTGGAGCAGTGGGTAGAGCACTGGTCCTAGAGTCAGGAGGACCTGAGTTCAAATGCGGCCTCTGACACTTAGTAATTACAAAGCTGTGTGGCCTTGGGCAAGCCACTTAACCCCATTGCCTTGCAAAAACTAAAAAAAAAAACCTAAAAAACAATTATTCACTATATAAGATTCCAGCACCTTAAAATCATCCAACCTGAATGGTTAGTGACATGGGTCAATATATTTTTGTATTTCCACAAACCGTCATTCTATCCTTTGTAGCCTGTTGGGAGATGTAGTTAACTGCTCTTGTAATTCATGAATAGATGGAAGATATTAAGCATATGAAAAGCAATGCAGATCCATCAGGGCAACCTTGTTCAATTCTGCCCAAACCCATGCATGATCTTCTGATATGCCTACTTGCCAATATTTGGGCAAAGGCATCATGGTGTGGTGAGAAAAAATTGTTGCAGTCTTTGACTGAAAGACCTGAGTTCAAATCTCATCTTTTGTTAAAATACTGGATATGTAATCTTGAGGAAGTCATTCAGTCTCTCTCAGCCTCAGGTTGACCATCTATAAAATAGGGAAAATAACATTGATGTTATCAAGTCATTGTCAACCCCCCAAGACAGGAAGCCTTATAGATCTGTGATTTATTATAAAAGATCTATAGTGTCCCCAGGCTTTGGTATATTCATACCCCCATACGATTTACTCATTTCTTTCTAAAATATAGTTTTCCCTAAAATTCCTTCCCTCGGTGCTCTCCCTTCTGTTGTTTTAACATTTAATTTTTCTCCATTATGACATAGGTTGCCCCATCTTCCTGTCCTTGCCCCCATGTGACTGAGATTAGCCACAAAGATGAAAAACTGACTCCTGGAAACTCCTAAAAATATAGACTGGAGAGCTTTCATCAATCTCTCATTTCTCTATCTGTAAAAATGGGTAATTAATGGACCTTACTTTATAAGCCATTGTGAGGATCAAATGAGATGAGGAATGTCAACTTCTTTGTAAACCTTCTAGCTCTGTGTCAAGATTACTTTTGAGTATTGTGCCATGCCCTGAATAGTTAAGTCCATTGCTCTAATCTCTCAGAAGAAGGAGACACATGGACATGTGTGAGATAAATAGGGAAACTTAGGAAGAACTTTCCAATGGATTTCAACAGAGCATTGTTTCTACCTGGGAATTTTTTCACAGTTTAGAGGTGAAAACCCTGTTTTTTTTTTAAAAAGTATGTTCTCTGTCCTGTATTGATTGGAGCCCAGATAGAAACAGTGCTGGGACAAATGGCTAGTCTGCTACTCTATTTTATGTTGTATGTTTGGTAGGCCATTGTACTTCAAGGTAAAAGTAATTTTTGGTAATAAAGTATTGGTAATATTTGGTAATAAATTAAAATATTTGAGAATAAAGTCTTTTTTTTGTAATAAAATAGATCACTTTCGGTCAGTCAGCCATTTATTAAAACATCCCATGCTCCAGATAGTGTGCTAAACATGGGGGATACACACACATACACAAAGGCCAAAAATAAAGTTTCTACCCTCAAGTCACATTCTAGTGGGGAAGACACCATCCAAATCAAAATGGCCATGTCAATGCATGTCTGAGGAAGGTGGCTTGGTGGTGGTGGGGAGGTGCAGGAGATGGCTCAGGCAAGGCCTCTTTAGTTCTTCTCCAGAACAATGCTACACACCTCACCTTGTTCCCACATGTCCTTCATGTCTTCCACTTTGTTAGACTTACCTGATAAAGACAGAATCATGATGTGGTCTTACTCAGTTATATTGTTCATTAAGTCAAGCTAGCCTTAACAGAGTTTGCTTACCCATAAGCCCTTAAACATGAATCATTTTTCATACATTTAAACAATATTCTTGGAGATAAAGCTCATCCTTTACAGTAGCTTATGCTATGGAACTTTGCATTCAAAAAACTTTCCATTCTACATAGCTTGGGGGTCATAAATACTTACAGTGGCTATAAACAAAAAAAGAAACAGGGATGGATGATTTAATTAACATAAGAAGTATTCAGTTGAGGAAATTCCCTCTACCAATGAAGTTAGGGATCTTCCTTATAACCTATGACTTTATACAACTGCCTAGAAATGACTTGACTAAGGTCATACATCCTGTGTAAATAAGCGGTAGGATTTGAAATCAGGTTTCCCTAGGTCCAAGGTCAGCAATTTTACCTACTATGTCATGTTGCCTCTGCAGAAAACAGAGGCAATGTTGTGGGTTGATGTCATGTCCTGGTGATCTTTGGGAACAGTTTCTCTGGGAAGATGTTCTGGTCCCAGTTCTATGTGTCCATTGAACTCTCCAGGATATTCTGGGGTCTATAATTGTGAGATAGCAAGATCTTCTAAAGTATATAAAGCTTGTCATCTGAAAAATTGAGGTCATGGACCTCAGCACCCCTAAAGCAATAATGATCACATCTAAATGTATATGTATGAGTTTATATTCATGTGAATTTCAGTGTGAGTGTGTGTGTGTGTGTGTGTGTGTGTGTGTGCTTTGCACCCATTAGCTCACCATCGAGCCGCAGCCAAAAATCTGTGAGCTTGATCAGATCTTCTTTGTGACCTCATGTACACAGGGATCTAACTCACAGAATGTTGGGGGTCTCTGATAGCTCAGAGAAGCTCAGGGATTTATTTATCTGTGCTCATAGTATACTGTAAGTATCAGAGAAAGGATGGAAGCCTAAGTTTTACTGAAGAGAAGTTCAATCCTATAGCCACTGTACCCTCCCAAACAGAAATACCATGTCTTCTGCTCATTGAAAGTGCAAAAATCATTTCAGTCCTATCAAAATTCATCAAATTCAGAATTTGAAACATCATCTTGTATCCCTCACCATCACCAAAAAAGGAGAGAAAAACCCATATTTCAAAATGATACCTCTTTTGAGGATATAAAAAATTAATTGTAATGAATTCTGACCACAACATCAAGAACCTGCAAAAATAGATTTAAAAATTACATTTGGTCATTTTCTTAGGGGAAAGGCCCCTTTGAACATCAAATTCAACTAGAATGTCAAATTGTCAAGCTGATTTAGAGAAAATGGTTCAATATGGTGCTCTCTGCCCACCTCCCCTTCCCCTCCCCAAAAGTACAGTGATCCCTTCAATATGGAGCTGGAAAATTTCCTTTCGTTCAAAGTCAAATGAATCTTTAAGAGACAGCTACCCTTCCTGGGCTGTCTTTTAAGTCAAGATCTCCATCTCTGAGTGGCCAGAGTTCTTTTTACAACTCTCTAAGTGGTCCTGTTGGGTGTTAGCCCCACCTTGAAGGTATCCTACAAGGAACAGTCCCAAGCAACAAAGGCAAGCTAGAAAAGACACTGTAATTATCATCAAAGACCAATGACTCCAGTGTATATAATTAGCCACTTCCCCAACTACAGAAAGGTGCTTTGTTCAGTTAGAACCAGACAGAAGAGTGGACACAGAGATGATTTTTAAATATCAATTCATTAGTGATATTTCCATTCTCATGGTCTGCTCCCCATGTATTGTTTTTGCACTCTGTGTGTGTGCATGTGTGTGTGTGTGTGTGTGATTTGTTCTTTTTTTCTGTCTTTTCTTTTCTGTATCTGCATCTGTATCTCTCTCTCTCTCTCTCTCTCTCTTTCTCTCTCTCTCTCTCTCTTCCTCCCTTCTTCCCATCTCACTTTCTATCTCTCCCTCCTTTCTCTGACTCTTTGAAGTTTAGATCACATGAATCAAATGTAAAAGAAATTGAGCTCTTTACTTTCATATTTCCTCTTTGCCTTCTCCTTTCATGTCTGTTGAATGAATTAAACCTTCCATGTTGTTGAACAGCTACCACCATCTAGAAATCTGATTAGTTGTATGGAGCTTCCTCACAGCAAGAGGCCAGGTTGGCATGGGCACCATGAGAAACCTAAAACAGGGACTGGAAATGAGGAGGGCTGGAAAGTAGACTTTTTGATCTAGTAAGATTCACTTAGCCACATGGTAATTTAGGGAATGTTGTTGTATGTTGAACCCATAATTACACAGTCTAGATCACTGCAAAAACCTTCATTTTCAGCATGCATTAAGAAAGCATCTTGGTCTCTTGGACAGAGGGCTGGCCATGGCATTGGGGAGGCCATCTAGTCCTGCCTCTAACACCTAAGAGATGTGTCTCTCCTAGAAAGTTTTTATCGTCTCAGTGACACCCAGTCCCATGAAGGCCATTAGAGACCAGTTTACAACCTACTTTGGGAAAAAGAAGTTCTCCCCTGGGAGTTCCCATCCACACACAACAAGACTGGGTATTGCTTTCCTCCCTTAACTCTGAAAGACAAAAAAAGAAAGATGCTACCTGCATCCCGAGAAAGAACTGATAAATACAAGTGTGCATAGGCTAGCTACCTATTTGTGTCTAATGGTGGCATTTCTAAGGCATGGGGAGGGGGAGGAAAGAAAAAAGGAAATTAAAAAGAAATATATATATGATAACTCTATTATATATTTAAATGAACAGCAAGTTGCGCATATTTGATGTGCGATCATCTTTTGTATTATACTATATTATGGAATTGTTTAATTCCTTAAATTTAAAATTAAATTTTTTTCAAACATAAGCTCCTGGAGGAAAGGGACTATCTCGTTTGCTTGCTCCAGGTTTTCCCACTCTGTATTCTGTCTGGCACTAGTATGCATCTAATAAATGTGTTAGATTAGTTAGATAGATAGATGATAGATAGATAGATAGATAGATAGATAGATAGATAGATAGATAGATAGATGACAGAAATAGTTACATAATGGATGGACTGATAGACATAGATAAATGATTTAAATAAATAGATGAAATAATAGTTCTATCTTTCTTTATTCTTCCCATCCTTGCCAATGTTATAATTGGATTTCATCCTCAAACATTATTCTGTGGGTTATGGTCTGTAATGATAACTATTTTGCAGCCAAAGAGTCATCAGAGGTTAAATGACTTGCCCATTATCTTATATCTTATATAATGGAGGAAGAATTTGAACTCAAGTCTTCTGATGCCAAGTCCTTCACTCTAGCTAGTCTATACTAGAAGGAAGCTTCTGGTCCAATGCATAGTCTGGAGTCAGGAAAAATTGAATTCAAATCTGACCTTAGACACTCACTACTTTGTTTTGACCCTGGACAAGTCACCTAATCTCTATTGGAGAAATTCATTGGAGAAGGAAATGGCAAAATTAATCTAGTATCTTTGTCAAGAAAACCCCAAAATGGGAACATGGAGAGTTGAACAAGACTGAACAACTACAAATAGTACATTATTTCTCTAATAACTCAAGCTGACCAACATTTCAAGGGAAGTGATCACATAATATTTCCCCCCTCCATAGAAATAAAAATGAAAAGCAACATTCCTAACTCATGTTTTTAAAAGACAGCATGTTTTTAGAATCTCTTAAAAATAAAAACCTTTTGTATTCTCTTTGAAATGAGTGAAATAAGTTTCTCTAACTTATTCTTATGAATGGTGAATTTCATTCCTTCATTTGCCTGTGGTCACCATCACAAATGGTCTTTTAAAAGTGACTTTTTCACTTCTAGCACTTGCAAATTCAAGTCTAATTTTCTGAAACTTTCCTCTGGCACTCTTCATGAAAATGAAAAGTCTGATTTAATGAAAAATAGTCTGATTTAAAATAGAAAATTCATTTTCATTTTTTTCCACAGAATGTTTGCTTTGAGCTTAGACTGGGGACGAGAAGTTCCCTTCTGCAAACACTTCTAAAATGTTAGTCTCAAATACCTGAAACACCTCAGTCAAAATAGAAATGTCCAGCATCTTAGCTGTTCCTACCTACTCTGCAGAAATTAAAGTTCTAATAATTTCTCCCTAAAATTCAAGTTGTGATAATGTGAACAGTCAACATTATGAAAACATCCCTACTTGTGGTATCCTAGAACCTGGGTTCAAATAGCTCTTTTGAAAACTGATTATTTATTCTCTGTGCAACTTTGATCCAGTCAAATAACCTTCCTTGGTCTCAACATCACAATTTGTAAAATAAGAAGCTCAGATTGCATATCTGATGACCCTTAGAGTTTTCAATGTGTAATCTGGTTGGATCATCACAATGTTATCAATCACCACTACATTCTCTCCAGAGTTTTCTATTATTTCTGCTCCCTGATCTGTGTTGCTTTTTTTAATTCCCTAAAATTATGAGGATTTTTTAGTGTTTTTTTTTTTTGCAAGACAATGGGGTTAAGTGACTTGCCCAAGGCCACACAGTTAGGAAATTATTAAATGTCTGAGGCTGGATTTGAACTCAGGTACTCCTGACTCCAGGGCTGGTGCTCTCTCAACTGTGCCACCTAGCCGCCCAAAATTATGAGGCTATTATGAATGCAAAAAGGTAGATATCTAGGATGTGAGATGGGTGAGCTTTTCATTTAATGAGTCATTTGGATGAGAAGAGAAAGCTCCATTTGGGTACAATGCAGCAAGTCTTATTTGGATCCATTCTTCTTTTGAAGAATAGTCCCTTTTTCCTCTCTGTGGAGTTATTAGAATGGATTCTTGGCACTCTGCAGGATCGGGGGGTTACTGCTGTTATGTTCAGTAAATTCTCATTTTAGATCCAACATAGATACTTGTGTATTATGTACTATGAGTCTTCAATCTTGGAGCAAGCTATTCCTTAGAGGCTTCAATTCCCTTTATCTGTATATTTTAAGAAACGTTCTATCCTTACTTTGATTTGAAGGGAGGGAGAAAAGGAGGGAGGGAGGCAAGGAGGGAAGGAGGGAGGGAGGGAGGGAGGAAGGAAGGAAGCAAGGAGTGAAGGAAAAATCATCTTTTCCCCTTCAACCTTTAACAAGACGGTCTTCAAGGGACAAGGTATTCTCACTGAATTTAGACTTAAGTTATTTTCTTGAAAACAAAGTAAAAAAAGTTCCCACCAATTACAGCTTTAACCAATTGTAATGGGATGCCTTGAAAGTAGTGGGTTCACCCTCAACCAAGGTCTTCCAGAAGGGCCCAAATGACTTGAGATAAAGTGAGCCTCTCTTCTGGATCTAATTTTGTGAACTGAAGCTCCTAATATAGGGGTGCTAGTGCTAACTCATATTTGTTCTCCACAGTCCAAGGTTCAATTTTCTTTCTTTTTTTAAATTTTATTTATTTATTTTTTTATTCTCATTTTGTACAAATGTTTTTTTACATTAATAAAATATTCTTGTTTACAAGTAAACAAAATGCCCCTCCTCCCCCATGAATATAGATAGACTTGCTTGGGCGAAAAAAGTAAAGGGGAGAGGAAAAAAATTAAAATAAAAAAATAATAGTAATAATTGTAGGTATGACCAGGTGGCACAATGGATGAAGCACCAGCCCTGGAGCCACGAGCACCCGAGTCCATATCCAGCCTCGTAAACCCAACAATCACCCAGCCGTGTGACATGCAAGCCACCGGATCCCCACTGCCCTGCAAAAACCAAAAAAAAAAAAAAGACCCAAAATAAAATAAAATAGTAATAATAGTAGGGGTGGCTGGGTGGCAGACAGAGCATTGGCCCTTGAGCCAGGAGCACCTGGGTCCAAATCTGGCCCCAGACACCCAAAGATCACCCTGCTATGTGGCCCCAGGAAGGCCACCCAGCCCCATTTGCCCTGCACCCTCCCCCAAATAATCATAACAAAAAATGTGCCTCAGTCTTTGTTCCAACACCAACAACTCTGTCATGGGTGGATCACATTCTTTATAAGTCCATCACAAAAGTTACTTCCATATTTTTCCACCGTTGCCATTGCTGATCACAACTCCCTCCTTTCTTATTTCTCCACTACCATGTACTCTATTTTCTCTCTCCTTTCACTCTGACTGCTGTAGGGTCGCTGAGTGGCACAGCAGACAGATCCCTGGTCCTGGGGCCAAGAAGCCCTGAGCCCCCATACCACCCCTTAGGCCCAGAATCCACCTGGCCCTGTGGTCCTGGGAAGGCCTTCCATTCCCAGCCCCTTGCAAGAAGTAAGAAAGAAAATGTGTTATATCTGGCCACTCTCCCCCCATGGTCCATCCTCTCCTCCTTTATTCACATCCCCACCCCTTCCCCCTGCTCCCCCCTCCTTCTTACTCCAGATGTCTATACCCCATTGAGTATATTTGCTGTTTCCTCTCCTAGCCATCTCTGATGAGAGCAAAGGTTCCCTCATTCCCCCTTGCCTCCCCCCTTCCATATCATTGCAATAGCTCATTGTAATAAAAAAAAATCTTATGTGAAATATCTTGTCCTATTCCCCCTCTCCTTTTTCTTTCTCCCATTCCATTTCCCTTTTTTTCTATTGACTCCATTTTTACACCATATTTTATCTTCAAATTCAGCTTTCTCCTGTGCTTCAACTATAAAAGCTCTCTCTACCTGCTCTATTAACTGAGAAGGTTCATATGAGTATTATCAGTGTCATTTTTCTATGCAGGAATACATGCAGTTCATCCTCATTAAAGTCCCTCATATTTCCCCCCTCTCCTCCAATCTCCATGCTTCACCTGAGTCCTGTATCTGAAGATCAAACCTTCTATTCAGCTCTGGTCATTCCAAAAGGAACCTTTGAAATTCCCCTGGTTCATTGAAAGTCCATCTTTTTCCCTGGAAGAGGACATTCAGCCTTGCTGGGTAGTTCATTCCTGGCTGCATTCTAAGCTCTTTTGCTTCCAGTATGTTGTATTCCAAGCCCTACGAGCTTCCAATGTAGCTGCTGCTAAGTCCTGTGTGATCCTGACTGCAGCTCCACGATATTTGAACTGTGTCCTTCTGGCTGCTTGTAATATTTTCTCTTTGACTTGGGAGTTCTGGAACTTGGCTATAATATTCCTAGGGGTTGGTTTTTTGGGATCTCTTTCTCTGGGGGATCGGTGGATTCTCTCCATTTCTATTTTGCCTTCTGCTTCTAGAATATCAGGGCAATTTTCCTGTATTAATTCTTTGAAAATGATGTCAAGGCTCTTTTCCTGATCATGACTTTCAGGTACTCCAATAATTTTTAAGTTATGTTTCCTAAGTCTGTTTTCCATATCAGTTGTTTTTTCAATGAGATATTTCACATTTTCTTCTAATTTTTCATTGTTTTGGTTTTATAGTAATGAATCCTGGTTTCTTGTAAATTCATCAATCTCCCTGAGTTACACTCTTTGTCTGAAGGATTTGTTCTCCTCAGAGAGTTTTCTTATCTGTTTTTCCATCTGGCCAGTTTTGCTTTTTAAAGCATTCTTCTCCTCAATAACTTTTTGAACTGTTCTATCCATTTGACCTAAGCTGGTTTTTAGCATGCTATTTTCTTCAGCATTTTTTTGGATTTCCTTGACTAAGTTGCTGACTTCATTTTCATGTTTTTCCTGCATCTCTCTCCTTTCTTTTTCCAGTTTTTCTTCCAACTCCCTCATTTGATTTTCAAAGTCTTTTTTGAGCTCTATCTTAGCCTGAGCCCAATTTCTGTTTTTCTTGGAGTCTTTAGATGCAGGAGCTTGTACTTCCTCATCTTCAGACTGAGTATTTTGATCCTTCTTGGGCTCATTTGCAAAATATTTCTCAATAGTCTTCCTTTTGTTTCTCTGCTTGCTCCTTTTCCCAGCCTGGGCCTGGTTTTGGGGTGCTTCCTGAGCTTTTGGGACACTCCCACAAGGGTCTCAGTGTGTGAGGCTCTGTCCTCCCTCCTGGTCTGTGAATGACCACAAGCACCTCCCTCTGCTACGGGGCTGAGGTGGGGGGGCCTAGACTGGGATCAGGATCTGAATGTGGTCAGAGCCCCAGAGTCCTGTTCCAGGGGCAGAGGACAGAGCTCTCTCTCTTCACTCCCCTCCCTCAGCTCAATGGGCTCATGCCCTGAGGGCTCCTGCTTACTGGCTCGGCCTGCTTCTGTTTCCTGGATCTGGGCTGAGGTGGCCACTCTGCTTGCTGTGTGCCCTGAGGGCTGGGCTCCATGTGTTCACTCTGGCAGAGGTCCCCCGCTGTTCCCCCACTTTGTGCCCGGTGCTCCTCGGGGTGCAGCTCAGGAGACTCCCCCACTGCTGTGAGCTGAGACCCCCAGTGCCCTGGGGCTGCCTCCGGGAGGCTGAGGTTCTTTGGCTCTGGTGGGCCACCCCTCTGGCGGGCTGCCTCTCTGACCCCAGGGAGCAGAGCCTTTCTGCTCTTTTCCAGGTTACCTTGAGTAGGAGACCTGCCTCACTGGGTCCCTTTGTGGGTTCTGTCTCTCGAAAGTTTAGTTAGAGTCCTTAGCTGATGAGTTTTATCCCAAGGTTCAATTTTCATTATGAACATTTATATTTCAGATTGGCAATGATAGAAATAAAGATTTGGCTTATTGGTTTTTTTTTACTAATTACCTCTAGAGTTAAGAAAATTATGGGAAAATATTATAATGTAGGTTAAACTTAAAAGTCTTTTGGGTGTATATTTTTTGAGAGCCAGTTGTTAAATATTTACCAGCATAGCCTGGTTCCTAAGCATTTGTTGAGTATGGGGTAACTGAGATGCTTTTTTTTTTATTTTATGATTTTTTTTTTTGGTGATAGAGATTTTTTAGGTGATGAATGTAAGGACCAAGCAGTTTTGAATTTTTTCCAGTTCTGAGACTGAGTCTGTGAAAAATAAACTTTTGTCCTGATCTTGAAATTAATTGCCCCCAGTCTGGAAACACTCTCTCAAAGTAAATCAGAGTACTTTGCAGCTTGGTCTTTGAATGTCATCTGGAGCCCTGAGAGGTTCAGAACCAGGACAGGTCTGTGGCAGGACTTAGTCTCTGCCATTTCACTCTCAAAATCCAAAGAAAATTACCCAACAATGACATGTGACTAAATTAACTAAAGAAGTTGTAAAGAAATAAAGCAGTTCTTTCCATTTTATATATAAGTATGTATCTATGTTACTTTGGAGGTTTTTACTTTGAAGTCCATGAACTTTTCAAGTAGATGTAGTGCATTTCAATAATAACTAATTTCCTTTGACACACAATATATTTTTATTTTAGAAATTTAAAAGTATTCTGAAAAGGGATCCAGACATTTCCTCAGTCTGTTGCCAAAGGGATCTATCACAACCCCCACCACACACAAACACACATACACACACACACACACACACACACACACGAGATGACATAAACCAAGGCATTTCATGATGATGAGGTCAACTTGGAGGATAACTTATGAAGAATATTGCTTCATCTTGTTTAATTTCATCTGGTATCATTGTGTTTACTACGAGTAAGTCCTATTTAAAATTTTAATCTCTCTTTTCCTCTCTTTTTTTCTATAGCTTACTATCTCTCCGTCTCTTTCTGTGTCTCCCTGTTTCTGTATTTGTCTCTTTTAAAGATATTTATCTGTCTCTTTTCTCTCTTCCTTTCTGCCTCCTTCCAAGAACTATATTTTTTAAAACATTTTGTTCATTTCTTTTGTTTTCATGTCATCATCACACTTCTCAACACTTATTCCCCAATTGAATCCTCTTTTAAAATAAAGGACAAGATAACATTTGCACACAATCAACTGGCATCATAATCAAGTCTGACAGGGTATACCACATTCCAAATCCATAATCCCCTCCCTTGCTACACACCATTCTCCAGGGCTGGGAATATGTACCATAGAGATACAGAATCCTCTTGCCTTTTCTCATTATTTATATTTGCATTGCCATGTTCACTATCTGTGTAGAATTTTCTAATTCTGCCTAATTTGTTTTGTAACATGCCATATATTTTTTCCCACATTCCTGAGAATTCTTCCTTTTTGCCATTCTCTATTCTGTTGCATACATCTCTAACAATTTATTAGCAGGCTCATTTCTTCACCAAAAAGTACTCACTTTGTTTCTAATTTATTTACTACACACACACACACACACACACACACACACACAGAGAGAGAGAGAGAGAGAGACAGAGAGAGAGAGAGATAGAGAGAGACAGAGACAGAAACAGAGAAAGAGACAGATAGAGACAGAGAAAGAAAGAGAGAGAGAGAGAGAGAGAGAGAGAGAGAGAGAGAGAGAGAGAGAGAGCTCTTGTATGAATATGCAGACAAATGATTTTCATCTCTTAACCTAGTGGCAGAATCCCTTGGCCAAAAGCAATGAATACTTTAGGGACATTTCTCATAGGATTCCCTATTCTTTTCCAGCATGGTTCAATTCCTGGCTCCATTGTCACCATATTAGCGAGCCTGTCTTCCTACAGCCTCTCCAGCATCTCCCCATTACTCTCTCTTAATCTGCCACTGTGAGACATACTACACAAAACCTTAAAAGTGATTTTAATTTACATTTCTCTGTGAGTAATGCGGAGCAGCCTCCAAATACTCGTTGACAGTTTTAGAAGTGATTATCAGGACATAAGTGAATATCCTCAGACTGAGATCTTAGCCCCACTAGTTACACATTCTAGATCCTAAGCCAGATCTATTCACATCAAATGTTTTAAACATTCCAATGAATGGATTTTATTTTGTCCTGTTCCCCCATCCCCACTGTCTGTCCCTAGTGAACTAGAAAAGCTGTTAATATAAGTCCAAAAGGGAATGTAACTCTTCCTCAGAAAAATTCCCTTGACAATAGAGGGAAAAAGCAAAACAAACTAAACCAAATATCTTTGGCCAGGAAGCTAAAAGTTAGGGTAGATTTTAAAAGGGTTGCATTTGGCTTGACAGCCAAGATGGTACCACCCATATGCATAAGCCCCAAATGATTTCTTCCCTGCCAAAGCAGGTTTTGCTGTCCTGGTAACTACCATTGATATCTCAAGTCTCAGGGGAGCTGTAGTTTGCTTGGGTTTGAGCCACAATGACCCTAAAATTAAATCACCCAGCTGGGCTGCTAATGCTGCTTATCCTTCCACATTTTGTTTCCTTTTCTTGATCGGGGCTTGGGCCAAGAAAAGCTATAAATAATTGTATTTGTCCAGCATTTAGTCCATGAAGTTCACAATGGGCATAAAGAATGAGTGACTAGAAGCCCCAAGCAAAGTGTCAAAGAAACTGGGTTGAAAGTTTGGCTCTACCACTGCTCATCTGTATGATCATGGGCAAGTTACTTCTTCCCTCTGAGCTTTTCTCATCAGACCAATGAGGAAGCTGAATGAGATGCCATCTGACGAATCCTGCCTCCCCTGGGATTTGCACTGAGATCACACTTCCCAGACAGCAAGGCCAGAGCCATTGAAGTTCATATTCAAATGGTAAAAGGAGGTTTCAGACTCAGGGTTTCTGACTTTCAGACCATCAACCACTCTCCATATTCATCCATTCCCCTCTCAGACTCCAGGCTGGGAAAGGCTGTACATGAGCACTCATTTCCCAAAAGTAACCAGGATATTCACAGGCATGAGCAAGTCAATACATCTTCACAGAGTCATAATTTTAGAAGTAAAGCAGACCACAGAGGCCATCCTGTCCAGTCACTTTTACTAAGAAATAAACTAATGCCCAGAAGGGTTCAATGGCATGCCTAGAATCACTCCATTAATGAGTGACTAAAGGAGGGATTTGAATTAATTCTTTGTGATTCAGGTCCATTATCATATCCACTTTTCCTACACCATCTGTCAATGGACCCTCTCAGTGACCCCTTGATCAATCTCTGGATGGGCTCCACATGAACTAAACATTGAAAACATTATCTTTGGGCTTGGGTTTGCTGTGAGTTCAGCTCTAAAGCAAAGGGCATAGTAGAATTAACTCATCAGTAGGCTTAGTAAATAAGTACAGTTGAGGAAATACAGTAAGATTCATTTACAGTTAAACATTTTCTGGGGTCTGATTGTCCTGTCTGGGGCAAGGGCAAGGGGCGGAGTATCAGATTGATGTTATATATGTTAAGTATAAGTGTTAACAGTTCATTATCCAAAGCCATGTAGATATGGAATTAGATTAGGGATGTGGCATCCTAGAAGCTTGTTGAAGTTGGAAGGGACTTCAGTAGGGATGCAATGAAAGAGAAATCAGTAATTATCTGGTCCATATCCCTTATTTTGCCACTGAAGAAAATGAGTCCTTCTGAGGTAGAGAAACTTGTGCATAAGTCATATATTACAATTGGAAGAGGAATTATGTTAATTTTGTCCTGTGACTCCAAAACTTAAATGCTTTCCACCATTCCACAATGTCACAGAGTGATCTAGTCAACTTCATGTCTGAATAGAAATTCCCAAATGGCAATAGAGCCATTCGGGTTAAAGAAATCAATACTTCCAAGGTCTGTCCATTCCATCTGGTGTTCCCTACCATAGTTAGGAAGTATTTCCTTGAAGCAGGCCTTTCCGAAAATTCCATCTAAGTTTCTTACATCAATCCTCCTGGGTTGAGAAAAAATAACCCTAATCCATTTTCCACAAGATGACCTTCAAGTACTTGAAGACAGTTTCAAGGCCCTTGAGTTTTCTCAAGTCCAAACATCTTTAATTCCTTGGTATGGATTTGAGTCAGTCCACCATCATAGCCTTGCTCCAGCTTGTCAATGAGCTTCTATGAACTGAATAAAGCATATATTTGGGCCTTCCCATAGTCAGAACAGAGATTATCATTGGAGCAGGAAGAGCTCATATATAAAGTCAGGATTTAGTAATGGGGAAAGTGGAGAAAAAAAAGTCATTCTGTGACTAATAAAGGGATGATGCCATAAATGTAAGAATAGTTTTGAGGGGCAGCTAGGTGGTACAGTGGATAGAGCACCAGCCCTAGAGTCAGGAGTACCTGGGTTCAAATCTGACCTCAGACACTTAATAATTACCTAGCTGTGTGGCCTTGGGCAAGCCACTTAACCCCATTGTCTTGCAAAAAAATTAAAAAAAAGAATAGTTCTGGAAATGGATAAAGAATTGCTTGATTTGGGGAAGTTTAAATGAAAAACCTCATTTTACCATTATGATAGAGCACTGATCTCAGAGCTAGGAGGACAGGATTTTGAATCCAGTCTCAGACACTAACTAGCTATGTGACTTTGGGCAAGTCACTTCACCCTGATTGCCTCCCATTCAGGGCCATCTCCAGTTGTCCTGATTGCTATCTGGCCACTGGACCCAGATGACTCTGGAGGAGAAAATGAGGTTGGTGACTTAGCATAGCCCCACCCCGACTCAAATCCAATTCATATGCTTGTTATGGCATGATCTTCATGTCTTCAAGAAGGAAGGACAAAGTATTATTTTAAATATTACCATTACAGACTGTGGCTTTGATTATCCATCCATCTGCATTGTTCTAGTGCAGGTGAGCACCTTCTCCACATGTATATAGTCTTAGAGAATTAACTGATGCCATAGCTTTTTTTTTTTTTTTGGTTTTTGCAAGGCAGTGGGGTTAAGTGATTTGCCCAAGGTCACACAGTTAGGTAAGTATTAAGTGTCTGAGGCCTGATTTGAACTCAAATCCTCCTGATCCCAGGACCAGTGCTCTATCCACTGCACCACCTAGCTGCCACTTGCCATTAGCTTCTTAATAATGTCATGCTCAAAGAGGACTGGGATCATGGCTCATTTATTTCTTTATTTTTCCAGAGAGCCATTGTAGCCTTGCATCTCGAACAGAGAAAAGTCTCAGTAAGTATAGCTGGATTGGGGGCATCTTTTGACTTGAAAATGACCCAAAAACAATGCATCAGAGCAAGGATTCCCTTGGACCTGCCCAAAACCAGCTCTGCTCTGTTCTATTTGTCCTAAGGCAGACAGAGTTGTTCTGCAAGACTCCCCCTGTGCTTGATTTTTTCCAAAGGGCTTTTTTTCCTCCATAAACCATGTTTAATTTATAATCAGATGTCTGTCTGGATGGCTGCAACCTTTGTGTTTTTTAGGGATTAAATCTAAACGGAATTTTAGCCTCTGTTGTTTTAGCTCCAGAAGCAAAGAAGAGTCCCAGGTCTTTCATGTGGTCCTTTGTGCTTGGGGGGAAAATGGTTGAATTGCAGCCCACCCTCCACTCAGGCTGGGGAGATTAAAGAATCAAACGATGATTAGCTCGTCTAGTTGGATGTGTTTATATTATTCTCGGTAAATGCTATATCCCTAATCTCCCATTTATTTGTGTGGACAACTTTGTGCTTTTCAGCTCCTAGCGAGGAAGACTTATTATCCTTCTGCCAGCAAAATGACTTGCAGCCCCAGACCTGTTGAAGTCTCCCACCAAACATGGGCAATAAATATTTACCTAAGTTGAAAGAATGTTAATACTAAGCTTTGGGTTCCCACTGTCATCCCCCTCCCCACACACCCTTTTTAATTTAGGTCAGTCATCCCAAAGAATAAAGATCTGACAGTTACAGGTCTTGGTAACACTGGAACTACAGATAATGGAGATGAAGGACACAAATGACTAAAGAGAGGATGATGACAAGGGGGACCTCTTTGTCACTGGATGTTGGACAAGAAGAAAAAGAGCAGGAGGGGCACCTATTAAATCCCTTGGGTTATCACAAGCTGGGTCATTACTGTATCTATAGCATCTTATTGTAGACAGCACCTTAATTTCTCCTCTGTGGTCCCAGATTTGAAGTCAGAGAGCAGGTAAGAATTTTAAAAAAATAGTGACTGGGTGTCAGTGAGTGGGGAGTGGGGGAACTCAGAAGTCTGGAGTTCTGGACTAGAAGTTCAACTCTGATGCTTGTAGTCTCTTTACTCTTTCACCACTATGACTGTCACTTTCTTAAAATTGTCAACATAGGTGGCCACTCATAGAGAAGGAAAGTCATCCCTTGCTAGGCAGAAACTTTTGACTGGATTGATTATTGGTCAAGGCAACTAATTGTGAAAAAAGACAATGAAGTCATAACCAGAAGATCCACCTAGCCATCCATCCTTTCATGCCTCATCTATGAATCTATTATCTCATCTATCTGCCCTTATAATCATCCAGCCAGCCAGCTATTTATCCATTCATCAATCAACAATATTAGGTTTCTCTTATCTTGCCCAAAGTCACATAGCTCTTATCTGCTAGGTGCTAGGGATGCAAATATAATGAATAAAATAATTCTTAATGATAAAGTTCTTACTTTCTAATGGAGATGCAGCAAAGAGAAATTTACGTGCATAATCGCTCATATATAAACTTACGTGCCCATATATGCTATACATAGAGGCAAAAAAGAATAAATACAAAAAGAAAACCCAATCTATTCTAGTAGCTCAATTCAAGGGAGTTTATGAAGGAGTGAAGGAGGGTGGCCACTAGTAGTGTCTTTAGGCACAAGAAAGCTTTTGGGGTCCTTGAAGGGTCACTGTTGCTTCTTGGCGTTCATTTCTGGGTATTGGGGACTTTGATGGTTAATATACAAGAGGTCAGGCCCTGGACTAAACTGTGCATGATGGTTATATTGACCTTATAAAATTATTTGAGGATTAGATGAACTAGCAAATTAAAAGTTTTAAGGTATTATATAAATGTGAATATTATTGTTTTCATCATGAGTTTATTCACTTGACTTGAGAGAACAGAGTCACCCAGAATCACATTTGTCCAGTACATGTCTGGAATAGAATTGTAATTCAAAATATAGTCCTGACTCCAAAGACTGTATTCTATCCCACCCCCAAGAGCTGCTTTTTTTTTTGCAAGGCAATTGGGATTAAGTGACTTTCCCAAGGCCATACAGCTTGGTAATTATTAAGAGTCTGAGGTAGGATTTGAACTCAGGTACTACTGACTCCAGGGCCAGTACTCTATCCAGTGCACCACCTAGCTACCCCCCAAGAGTTGCTTTTAAGGGAAAGACCCTTTGACCTGAATCTCAGTTCAGGCTCTGATACTTCAGACTGTACAGCCTTGGACAAATCACTTAACTCCTCTGATCTTGCCAAATGGCATTTTAAACATTTAATGAACTATCTAACCTATGGAAATGGAAAGGTATTTTCCCTTCTTTCTGCATCTTAATTACTAAATGTGATACAGTGATTTCAGTGTGGAACTGTTATTCAGGAAACCAGGAGATCCCACTTTGCATTAGACCTTCCTGAGGGTGAGCCTCCTGTCCCAAGTATGACTGTCATCTTAATATAAGAAAGATCATTCTAATTGAATTCTGAATTCACTCATTTTTTCATAATCCTCTTGATTCAAGTTAATTACCACGAGGATGTTTGTTGGAAATGAGATAGAGTAGGGAGATTTACAGTCTTCTAACTTTCTGCTCTTTTTAAGCAAGGTTGAATTAGGTCAATTGAGACTCACCCCGCAACCACACTTTGCTTTCAGTAAAGCAATCTTACAACTTCTAGGAGGCCTTGGGTCAGACACTTCAAGTGTCCTTGATACCCTCTAGCCCACAGTGACAATAGTCCTTGTGAAATAAAAATAAACTTCCTACTTATTTTGCTCTTCTTCCTTCCAACTCTGCCCTGGATATCAATAATATTGTTAATAATGCCCATCTATATGTACACAGAAGTTTCTGACATTCTATGGGGAATTATTAAAGAACAGAATGACAGTTACAGCATCCAAGAATTGGAAGGGATTCACATATCTGCAGCATATTTGCTAGTGATTATCTCGTTTGAAGGACCATCCATGGGGAGATTTCCACCTCTAGGATAATGCCACTCCATACTGATCTAGCTCTCACAGTTTTGTTTTGTTTTTAGTGACATTTGCCCAGAATGACCTCTTTTTAATGCTGCTCCTGGGGTTGTTCTGAGGAACCATGCAGAGGAAGGTGAAGGATCCGTTCTACATAAACTTGAAGAAAATAATCATTGCCCCCTGCCCCAGTCTTCACTTCTATTGGATTACTATGCCTGGTTCTTTTAGCCAGTTTTCATATGGTTTAGCCTCGAGATCCTTCACTGTATTGCTCACACTCCTCTGAACACCCTGCATCTTCTCAGTGACTTCCTAAAGTGTCTACACCATTGGAAAACCTACCCCACATATGTGAGCAGTCAGTCACACATACTACTTCTCTGTCCAGTTCTATAATAATGGCTCAGGATCTAAGGAAAGACAAACTTCATGGTCCTTGATCTCATGATTACCCATTCTAATGGCAGAGAAATTATGTACCGACTTTATACAGAAATATTTACAGACTATACCTGTGTATGCATAGAGCAAATACACATTTGTTCATGCCTGTGGGTATATGTGTGTATATTTATTCACCTGCCTGTATATTGGGTATCTCTGCATATGGATGAAGGTGATCTCAGAGAGAAGACAATAACAGGGATGGAGGCTCAGAGAAGGACCAGAGAATGTCCCTTTCTTCTTCTCAAATTGCAGACCATCCAATAGGGAAAAGAAAGAGGAAAATGAAGGAGAAAATAAAGCACAAACATTGCAAGTCTAAAGTCAAAGGACCTCAGCTCTCAAGGGTTGATTTGCCACATCTTATTAATTATTAAATGATTACTTATTACTTTGCATGATCTTGGAGAGTCACTAAACATCCCCAGGCCCAGTTGTTTCATCAGGGAAATGAGGTGGCTGAACTCAGTGACATCTGAAGGTGTTGCCGGTTATTCCGAAACATGAAGAGGCATAGAAGAAGTGCCTCACCTGGTGAAAGTATTAAAGGAGGAATTAGATGTAGCTTTGCTAAGCCTGCACACTTACCACTTATAGGAAACCATGTCAGTACTTCAATTCCTAGACACATGGGGATGGCTGATTCAGTTGATTTTCAAAAGAAGTGTCTCACCCTCATTTTCCTTCTTCTCTTCTTATCTGCAGATCATATCAGAAATGCTGTGACCTATCCCTAGGGGAGTTGGGAGGAAGGGACAGTTAGGCAAGGCTTGAATTACTGGCTATCTCTTTCATTTTGTGTTTCTCCTGAGCAGACATGACTGAGCCATAATCCCAATATGGATGTGTATGATCATTATGTCAACCTTATGAGTGAGAAAAGTGAGAAATCCCAGGAATCTTGGTTGATGCTGACTGGTGTCAAGGTGATTTTCTAAACCAAGGAGGATGACTGCTAACAGAAAAGGGGTTTCATCTCTGTCTGTCCTGGCTTGACAGATGGGGACCTGCAGGAATAAATTCATGCTCCAGAACTGAGGCCAAGTGTGAAAAATACCAATTTTCCAGTCTGGCAAACTGCCTCATTCCCTGAGGCTTACATCATAACCAAAGTGGAGTATAAATAACAGTTATACGTCATTGTATTTTGTTTTAAGTTTTAACTAATGAATGTTTTGAAATGAGTGCCTTCAGTAGCTTGAATCTCTTTGGTGTGGAGGGGAAAATAGCTTTCCTATACTTGTTTCATCTTTTATATAAAGGACTTGCTATTCTCCCTTTGGAGAAATCCTGGAAATGAGCCAAAATCTAAGCTTTTGGTTATTTTCCCTGAGTCGATGAAGGGGATATAGAGAGCCAAAGAGTGTGAGTAAATGAATCTACACCTTCCATTTAGAATCTAACTCCAATGGGATGGAAGCTAGTTTGTTCACATGGGGTCAGAGCTATTTGGGAAGAGTGCATCAAGTACTCTCAGCTACTTTAGACTCCATAACCATTCTGATATATAACTGAGTCCAATAAACCCAAATGCTTACTCTCTCTGTAGCTCCACAACTGTTTAGAATTCATTGCAATCTATTTTCTTTCTTTGTGAATTAAGCTTGCTAGTCTGATCTCAGATAAAAACATCACTCTAAATGACTGGTGACCCAGAAGATTCTCACTGGTTGAGTTTTAATGCATTTATGTGTGTTCTCTGTTGATATCTCTACTATTCCAGCTAGAGTCTTAGAGGAGAAAAGAGGGCATGTAGCCTTCCGGCTGTGCCAGGGGTCCTAAAAGGATAGTTGTCCAGTCCTCATAGAGTGTGCATTCATTTTATCCACTGTCTTAACAATTTCAGCTAACTGAATGTCAACAAAGAATTCTCATGTCTGAAGAAGATTCTAAGTTTTCTATGTCCAGGGAACTGGGTTTTTAAGAGGAGGGGGGGTCCCCTCTACATAAACTGAGGAGATGTCCAAAGACCTTCCACCTTTAGGAAACTGCATACATTAAACTTCAATCAGACCAGATACCAAAAAATAGAAATAGCTAGGAGACTGCTGTCTTTGGAGAATCTTGAAAAATATTTTAATTTTAAATTATCGGTATTTTCTGCATTCTGCATTTCATCAAACACTTGAGGAAGATTAGATTCAGTCTAAAAGCCAATTCCTATCTATTTGTACCTCCCTATAAAATTATTTTATGATTTCCATAGGTTTAGCATATTTTCATATGTGGACTTGTTTTCTCCCCAAAGAATATAAGTTACCTGAGGGCAGGGACTATCTAATTTTTGTTCTTGTAGTCTCAGTTCCCTGAAACAATGGAAGTTTAGCCAATTGGCATTAGTAGTGGCCAAGGAGAAACCACTGGCTTGGAAATCAAAAGACTTGGGTTCAAATATTAACTGTGCTCCTTAGTACCATTAGGATCTCACCTTGTTTCTCTGGAAAGCAAATGGAAAATAAAGAGGTTGAACAGAATAGGTTCTGAACTCTTTTCCATCCATAAATCTATAATTCCATTGGATGTACTCCCAAAATGGAGAAAATACTTCTTTCTACATTTGTTTCCCTTCCTTTGCTTTCAAGGGGGAAAGCAAAGCTAAAGCAGTTTTCCTTCTATCATTCAAGTTGGGGTTTATATCAATTGAGTCTCTGTGCTGGTTTTCTGGTTCTCCTTAGAGGTTAGGCTTTATCTGATCATTTCAGTAGATTGTAAGCTTCTTGTGGGCAGGGATGGTTTCCTTTTTGTATTCATATATCAGTATCTACCACAGTGGCAGAACTTAATATGTATTTGTTGGCTGAATGAATCATTAGAGGCCCAAAGTCACTTTTCTGTGTCCCTCAGTTTTTGAAATATCATACTAAAGATAAAAAACAATTTTGGAATGCCTATAATATCATCTACCCACCTTATCTGCCCATCTTTGATTAGAGAGATGGAGAGAGATGTTTGCAATGTAGGAGATCCAGGGGCACATCTTCATGTAGGGAGATGACCAACTTTCCCATCAATTTATGATCTTATTGTCCCTGATCACACAATCCAGCGGTGAGGCATGAGCCTTGGTCTTCTTACTCTGGGTACATCAGTCTTCCCAGACCAGAAGACAGTTTCTTTCCATTGGAAAACACTGCCCGTTTCTTTAACCTTAAACTGATCACAGTTGTACTTTCAGCTGGTGCTGAGAAGAAGCATGTTCCCATATCTATTTTCCAAAAGAATGTTTAGAATATCTCATTTCAAAGCCAAAGCCCTATCAGACTATTTACCCCTGGCTCATATTGCTTGAATTGAATGCCCATGTATATCATGAGAAGACCAATAGGATGATATCACTTCTTGGGCTTTCTTTGGGACTTGGGTCTTCTCTTTATACTTGAACATGAGGTCATCTCTCCAGTCTGTTCACTGGAGCCCCTTGCTCACTGCAACTGAATTTAGAGAATTTCTGTCTTGTATGACCCGGGATCACAACCACTCAGCACCTGCTTGGAAAGGGTTACAATGGCCAGTGTTCTCACCAGGCTAAAATGCTCAGAACTTCAAACATGCCATTTTGGAAAGTGGAAATAGGTTTTATGTAAGGTTTTCTATTCAAGGCTATCATTCTATTATGTTCTGAACATCGGCAATTGTGACAACTGGAGGAAAAACACCAGTTGTAGAAATCCCCAAATCACCATGATACCATGTGGATATATAGGATGAAATAGCATGAGGCTGATCCTGGACATGGCCCCATAAGTGGTTCTACTGGAGTATAGTCCATGGGTTATAAGGATCATCTGTTGAGTAGATTCTGGTCATGGCCCCAATGAGAACTGAAAGGTCCTGAAACCTTCCATTGGGAAGTCCTTGGAACCAACAAACGTGAATCATTTGTTTCTCTGAATCACTGTGCCATGACAAAATAAAGTATGTATATGTGTGTTGTGAGACAGACAGACAGAGAGAGAGAGTGAGAGAGAGAGAGAGACAGAGACAGAGAGACAGACAGAGACAGAGAGACAGAGACAAAGAGAGGAAAAGAGCAAGAAAGACACACAGACACAGAGTATGAGCATGATGGCCAGATGTCTTAGTAAATTTCTGAGAAGGATCAGAGTTTAAAGGAAGGAAATTCCGAATGCAACCACTGAGCAAAAGCTGAATGTCCACTACCATGTGGTTACTTCGTACTGAGGCAGGATTTGAATTCATTCTCCCAGGGTTCTTTCTCTCCTCTACATACCATGCTTTCTTAATGTGTAGGAGGTAAAACAACATACAGCCACATCTACTTCTTGGCAACTAGAGTTGGTGGGACAACCCAAAGGACAGAAAATATCTCTCAAGGACTAGCATTGATTTAAGGCTGGATTATTTCTTCTAACAGCCTTGTTTTTAAAGAGGAGGAAATATAAATCCAGAGAAAAGGAAGGTATGCCCAAGGTCCCACACACCCAAGACATAGCTTGAAAAATATAAATCTAGAAAGGAACATCCTTAAATGCTGTTTATGTGTTTGCAAGGTGCTAAGTGCTAGGAGAAAGAGGCAAAAAAAATAAACTGCCCTTGCCCCAGGGAACATTTGTGGGACTGGGGAGGAGACGTGGGAGAAGAGGGTTAATAGCATAAAAGTCAATTTATAATACATTTGAACTGGCCCTGGGCTTTCATTCTCTTAATAAACAGTCTCTCTCTCATGGGAGATTAGCAGCTACTCTGTCTGGGACCAGGAAAGGTAAATGACTTGTCCAAGATCACAAAGCCAGTTGTCAGAAGCAGGATTGACTTCCTGACTCCAAGGATGTTTCACTAGCCTTGTCATCACAGGGCCCATTTTTAGGAATCTAAACTACAAACAAGATAATTTTGAGAAGGAGCTGGCTTAATCAGACCTTGGGCGAGGTCACTTTAGGTAGTGAGTAACCTCATTGGGCCTCAATTCTGCTAACTACATTCAGTGCACCAGAAAAGAAAACTTTCAAAGTGGAGCTGAATGAGGACAAGATAGAAATCCTAGGCAGCCTCAAGGTGCCCCAGGGTGTATCTGGGTGAAACCAAATTAAAAATATATTTTCAAGGTAGTATCTGACTCTTTTAAAATATCAAGATGCTTTTTATCACATAACTGTAGGTCTTCAGCAGTCAAGTTAGCCGGCATTGATTTCTAAACTCTTTCTTAATTTTAGAATTCTAGGAACATGGGGAAAAGAAGCAGCTTCCAGTAGTTCTCTGGGAAAAATCTGAAAGAAGACTTTGTATCTGTAATGTTAAATCAGTAAGTTAAGTGAAAATTTTAAAAACTCAATGGAATAGAAGGTTTTTTAAACATTTCAAAACCCATCACCGAATCAAAAGACTGAAATGAAAAGCAGAGCCAAGAGCAACCTAATCATGTAGCTACCTCCTAACGGAAAAGTGGGGGATAGACTCAAGGAGCAGAGATATACATTTTTGAACTTGGTCACTATGTGGATTCC
This sequence comes from Macrotis lagotis, assembly GCF_037893015.1. Classification (NCBI taxonomy): domain Eukaryota; kingdom Metazoa; phylum Chordata; class Mammalia; order Peramelemorphia; family Peramelidae; genus Macrotis; species Macrotis lagotis. The sequence goes on along the minus strand of NC_133663.1, from coordinate 7,403,681 downwards.
TGATGTTTGACTTAGGTGTTGCGAGTTTTAAAGGAAGGGTGGAAGGTAGGGATTAGAAAAGAAAGCAGATTTGCAACAATGATGTGAAATAAAGTGTGTTATTGAAACATTCTTTTTTAAAAATGCATAGAAGAGAATAGAAGCAAGTATAGATAAGCAAGTTAGCTTGGAAAGTAAATCTAAAATTTATCATTTAAAAAGCAAGCAGTATGAAGCAGAAATTGTTTCCTATGCAATCCTCTCTGTTCTGTATGGAGAGGCTCATTTACTGAGGGGGGGGTATTTTAAATTTAAGAAAAAATTTAAGAAAAAATAGATTCTGTGTGCTATTTCAAAATTAATTGTGGAGGTTAGATCCTACCTCAGTTTCCCCATCTGTAGAATAAGAATAATTATAGCATCCATCTCCCAGGTCCATGGTGAGGATAGAATGAGTTAATATTTTTGAAATTCTATATTAAATTCTTGCTATTTTTATTAATTGGTCAGGAAACAAAGGAGATATGACAAACACCTGGCAGGGGACTGCAGAACCAAGATGATGTTCTATTTATATGCAAAAGGAAGGAAGTCATACAAAGAATGGAAGACAAAAGTACTTCCCTGGGAACAGAAAGAAAGAAAGAAAGAAAGAAAGAAAGAAAGAAAGAAAGAAAGAAAGAAAGAAAGAGAGAAAATGAAAGAGGAGGTGAACAAAGTAGATATGGAAAGATCAACCTTAGATGAGGAAAAACTGAAGCATTTTTAACTTAGCCAATCTGGAATTTCAGCCTTCTCTGTAAATTGGAAAGTTGGATTCAGTGATCTTGAGGATCCTTTCAAACCTTTTGTCAAGGAGGGGTACCAGGTATCAAAAATATATATCTATATCTTTATATCTGTATTTCTATCTACCTACCTACCTATCTGATTCCTGCCAACCATAGGATAGATAAATGAGAGAGGCAGACAGAGAGAGAGAGAGATGGATGGATGAGATCATTGATGAATACTTAAATAGAGAGATAGAGATAGTTAGAAAGATAGCTATATATAGATACCTACATGTATGCATACGAACATACATACATAGGTAGATAGCTGGAGATAGATACTAGAAGAAGATGATCATAGATAGATAGAGAGCTAGAAAATAGGTAGAGATGGATAGATAGATGAGAAAGCATTTCTAAAGTGCTGACTATGTGTCATCCATGCATATAGGATGCTAATCCTAGAACTAGAGAGACTGCCATAGCTCATCCAGCCCAACTCTTTTCTTTTAAGGATGAGGAAACTGCAACCCAAGGTTTCACAAGTAGTTATTGGATGGCAAATTTGAACTCCAGTTTTTTGACTCCCAAGTCATTGTCTTTTCCACTTCACCCCTTAACCTCCCCAGATTTTAGATGTTACAAATGGGAGAAATGGGATGAGATATAGCCTGGGCATCAACAGAATTCTGAAATTTGTGTCAGTATGATCCCAACTGGCAATGTGTCTCAGACAATCAATAATGATGCACCACGATGGAGGTTACCTGCTATTTCTGATATTTGGTTTCCTGTTTCATAAAATGAAGTTAAGTTGAATGTCTTCCTCACTGGATGCTTGGGAGGCTGGAATGAAATAACTTTTGGAAAGCATTCTGTTAGCCATAAAGTATTATCTATTAAAACTCCACTCCTCATGTCAATAAGGAAACTGAAGCCCTGAGCAGTTAAGAGGAGGCCTGGTTTGAAGAGTTCAGGGATGGAGTGAAGTGACTTTGAAGGTTCCTCCTAGCACTAAATCTATGCTCCTGCTCCTGAAATCTAAGTGGCTTTATCTCCCTTGGCCATTCTTCTTCAGTAAATAAATGATATAGACTAAACAGTATTCAAGATGTATTTTTCTTTTAGTTTTTACAAGGCAGTGAGGTTAAGTGACTTGTCCAAAGTCACACAGGTAATTATTATGTGTCTGAGATCAGATTTGAACTCAGGTCCTCTTGACTCCAGGGCCAAAGTTCCATCCATTGAGCCAATGGTGCCCAAGATGGATTTTAACTCTAAATCTTTTATTCTAGGATACTTCAATCTAAAGGGGAGGCAGGTGTGTGTGTGTGTGTGTGTGTGTGTGTGTGTGTGTGTTTATGTATCTGTGAGCACATGGGAGCATGAAGGAAAGACTGGCAAATTTACAAATAACTATGAGAGAAGGGAGGAATGCAATCAGTGCTAGGAAAAGTCCATTCCCAATCTGCTGGTCTGACTATGCCCAGACTCTGACCTCTTTCTTAAATTCCCAGGCCTCAGCCAATACTTATAGTCCCCTCACAACCGTTTTACCCAGTACCCATCCTCAGGGCTACAGGCCCTACAGAAAAGGTTAACTTTCCTCCTTCAAAAATAATTTCCCCACCTGTCCTCTTTATCCTAGAATATGACATTTCAAGGTTCATTCCTGTGATTGAGTTTCCTGTCCCTGGAAGCATAATCAATTAAGGAGTATTTAAGTCAACATACCTCAGCCTTTGAAGGAATGTATTTGATCCTGTACTCAGAGCAATGGGCATTGAATTGAGGGAAAGTGGACTCTCCAGAGTGACTGGGGAGATAAGATAGTGTCATCACCTAGGGGGAGAGGCCGCAGGAAAGGGAGAGTCAATTAGTGGAGTTTCCAGAAACTTTTGATTTTCCTTGGGTTTTGTTTTGCTTGTTTGTTTGTTTTGTGGGGCAGTCAGGCTTAGGTCTTGTTCTTTACCAGCCCTCTATGAGGTGGGTCTTACAGTTTTTGATATATCCATTGTGTGGGTGAGAAAACAGCCTCAGAGAGGTTATTGGCTCAGAGATGTAGGATACAAATTTCCCCAATATTCAGGTTTGGCCCTTTTTTCACAAGAGGACATTACCTCTGCTCAGACATTTCCAGATAATAGAGAAAGAAAACATGCCTTGGTTTTTAATTAGTTGGTGGCGTTTTTCCTTTAGTCCTACAATAGACTTGAAGGTGACCATCAGTGTTGTAGAATAGAGAGTGACCATAGAATCAGGAAAAAATGGGGTTCAAGTTCTGAGTTTGATACATAATAAGATACTTTGAAGTGCTAAATATTGTATGACCCTTAGCCAGTCACTCAGGTCATTTTCTAATGTAGCGAACTGCCAAATGGGTAATAACCTGCTTCAGTGAATGAAGTTTCCCTGTCAGGCAGGAAGGAGTTCATGTTATGAGTGGACTCTCTGGTTCAGAACTCAAATCAGCTACTAGTACAGGATTCTCTGACACTGACCAATTGTAAGTCAATTCTGTTGGCGTGACCTAGTTACTCAAAGCATCCCCTAAAAATCAATGAGAAGCTCCAAAACTGAGACCCATGGCAGTTCCCCAGAGGGACAGTGACTGAAGAGATTTTTCCTTCTGCTGACTGACAAATCCCCAATAATCTTGGGCTTCCAAAGTACTAATTCAATTTAACAAGCACTTAGGAAATGAAATGCCTACTTTGGGAAGATTCAGGTCTGGGTGGCTGAAGAGACAGGAAAGAAAATGGTTGCTACTATTCCCATTCAGTCTTCAAAGCAACTCTGCGAGGCTCAACTTGAATTAGGGTGATGCAGTTGGACCTTTGAACAGGGCATTGATATTAAGAGGCCACTAACCACAATTGCTATCCTTTAGGGACATTTAGAATTAGGAGAATTATCTAGCTCAATTTTGTTATTTTATAGAGGAAACAGGAGCAGAGAAAGGAAGTGATCTCAGGAGCAGAACCTGATAGTCCATGTGGTTTTTCCTATTGTATTACTCTGTCACTCTCATTTTAGTGGCCCTATCACCATCATTTTTTTCCCTCATATTTTGGACTTCTTCCCTCTGCCCACTCTGCAGGCAGAAATTGTATGACATGTACATAATTAGGGCCTGTTACTAAACTGGACTGGTTTACTCTAAAGTCTGAGAAGGATTGAACCACGACCTACCATCATGGTGAGCTGACTGAAATGAGGGGAGGGGTCACACATGGTTAATGTTGGCTTGAAAGGAGGTCTCTGGTACAAAGGTCCACAATCACCATAACTTGGATAAATAACATCAAATAGCAGACTTTCCAAAGTTTCAAAAATAATGTAGATCTCAAAGGGACAGTTAAGTTTCTTAGATGACTTAGTCAAGATGCCCCCAAACCTCAAAGCTTACATTAATGAATCAAATCCCATAAGATGAACTGGAATAACAAAAAATGATTCTTACATCTGGGTTCAATATCTTCCCTTAATAAGAAGAGGGAGTAGACAGAATGAATAAGAGCTCTTGGAGATTTAGAAGACCATTAATTCAACATGGATCAATTAAGTGACATTGTGGTGGAACGGGGGGTGGTGGTGATGTAATTACAGTCATGTTAAGGGAAATTCAAAAGAGTTCAGAAGAATGGGCACTCTAATCTGCCAAGCTGCCTGGGACACACTCCATTTCAAATAGGACACTCACTAATTGGACCAAATCCAGAGCAAGGTGACCCAGAAGTCATTTGCAGGTCATATCCTATGTAGAAGGCAGCAGTCAAGTATAACAAAGATCATTAGATGGTTTGCAAAAGATCATAACATGGACTGAAGTTTCAGCTCCATTGCTTACCCCCGTGTGACCTTAGGCACAGCCGTTAACCTCTCTGAGCTTAAGTTTCTTTATAGTGAAAATTAGGATTGAATTAAATGATGTCTAGGGTAATTTTCAAGTCTGTTAGTTGTTAATGGCTTCAAGAACCTTGGACATGTTTTTCCTGGAGAAGAGACATTTGAGATGAGGCATGAGAGCTGTCTCCTGGGATTTGGAGGTTTGTCATATGAAAGAGGGATTCCATCTAGATTAGTCCGACTCCAGAGAGTTATTAAGAAAATCTTTCTAAGAGTTAGAGCTGACCCAAAGTGGAATGGTCAGCCCTCACCAGAGGTCTTCAAGCCCAGCAACTTGGGGAGCAGGATGATTGGAGGGAATTCTTCTGGTACAAGATGGCCTCTGAGGTCCTTTCTACTCTGAGATTCTATGCTCTTATAGTGGTGATGTGTACATTTATCTTTTCATACTTGAGAGAATTCTTCTGCAAAGTACCCTCCCTCTCCATATCAGAGAGGAATGTAAGCTCCTTGAGGGTAAGTCTTTGTTGCAAGATAGTCAACTCTGACAACTGCTTCTTAAAGGAAATGAAGCCCTTGTTGGAGATGCATGCCAGGGGGTAGAATGAGTGAGAGAAAACCCCTTCAAGATGAAGTAGCCCCTTCATGAAATGGACTCTGGCTACTTGATCTGTCTTATTTGAGGTTTCTTTAGTCTTCAGACAACTGGACTTCTCAACATTCACTGCCTTTGACCTGTTTGTCTCTACCACCATGCTTCTCTTCAGGATGGCACCTTATGTCTGGACATCATTCCTGAGGCAATTTCACAATAGCATATGGTTTTCCTTCCTTCAAAACGTAGAGCAGCAGTCACCATTTTCATGAAACCTTGATTTATGCCCCCTTCTTCCTCTGGGTAGAAGTGAAGTATGGAAAGGGAAAATGATTTGCATAAAGTCACCCAGGTATAAATATCAAAGTCAGAATTTGAACCCTGTCTAGAAAATATTATCAAAATCTTCTTTTCATTCTTATATGTTCCAAAGTGTCTTGCCTGAATCCCTCCTTTGACCTCCCCCCTCTATACCTTCAATAGTCAATCAATGAATCAATCACCAAGAAATTATTAAGGGCTAAGATACAAGAAACAAAGAAAAAAGGAAAACAGTATAAATCTAAGAGGAATTAAGGGGTGAGAACATGAAGATCCATAGGTATAAGAAAGATACATGATACAAATCAGGTACAAGATAAATTTGGTAGCCAAGGAAGGTCCCCCAAGGGGGTTGTAGAAAGTTGGGATTATTCACCTCCAGGTAAGGGGGCTGAAATAAGTCTTGAAGGACTGGGAGATGTGAGGAGGGAGACATCTTGAATCACCTATGGAAGTTTATGTCATATCACACCATTATGATCCCAATCCCAATAGAATCCAAGCTCCTTGAAGGCAGGCCTTGCACCATACAGGATCTCAGTGCCTAATCTTTTTTGTTTTTTATTGAATGGAGTAAAAGAAGAGAAGAGGGAAGTTGTGAGTATGAAGCAAAGAACTATGCTAAGCATGAACTAAAGCCATCTAGAGGTTTCCTGAGATTTTGATCTTTATGTTGGGAGCTTTTCTTGCAAAGAGGGATGGCCAGGAGAAATCTTGTCACAGAAGGGAAGGCTGAGGGCAGAGTATGTACTTTCCTGGATTAAAGGAGGTTAAAAGACAGAGATTCTACACCATCTGCCTTTTTAGTCTTCTTCAACTCCTCATAGGATATTATCCTGAAATAACCAATGTGGTGAGGGCCACTCTTAAAATTCCCCAAAGGAAGGTTGACCAGAATAGGGACAGATTGATCTGTAGAAGAAACTGGGGATGTTAAGCCTGGAGAAGCACAGATGTAGGAATGACAGGCAACATTGTCTGGGGCATTTTAACAACCATCATTTGGAAATTGCGTGAGATTTCTTCTGTTTTTTTCTCCCAAGCATAGACCCAAAAACAGTGTGTGGAAGGTGTTTGTAGAAAGATAGATTTCAGGTCAATTCAAAGAAACAGCTTCTAACAATTAGAACTTACCCAAAGACAATGAGTGACTTGGGGGAAATGGGTCATCCATAAATTGAAGGTTGTCAAGAGAGGACTGGGAAAGACATGTCTTAAGATTTCAGAGTTTCAAATGGGTTCTTGCTACATCATGGGTTTGACTAGATGGTTTTCAAAAACACTGCATAATTGAGTTTATTTTTTCACTTATTCTTCCCCTTCTAACAACCTCAGATAGTTTGATCTATTTAAACTCCATTTCTGCTTTATGAGACATATTTCATTTTTTTCAGGATTCTCCTATCAAGGTAGTTTATTCCCACTAATGAGAAATGAAATGAAACCAAGATGAGGGAAACCAATCCCATCTTCCCAGAGACTCTTTCCTTTTCTTTCTTTCCAAGCTTACCAATCAGACCTCAAACCTCAACCACCATCTTGCAAATACCCCCCCCCCAACCAATTATACCAGGTTACAAAAACCCTGTTATTCCATAACATTTAATCAAGAAAGGAAACCCAGAGTAAAACTTGTCCCTGATAGAATTAGAGCATCAGAGAATAATGGAAATTTGAGGTTGCAGGTGACCTCAGAAACCACAAGATCAACCCCTCTCAATTTAAGTTTGTGCTTATTGCTTGGGGTGAGGTGGTGTTGAGAAAGAAGCCTGTTTATACTGATTTAAACACTTTGTAGATATGTGAATATTTCCAACCCCCCCATGTCTTGTTTTTCTGACTTGTTTTCATTTAGTTGGGGATGACGAGTCAGTCACTCTAATCCAGATCCCATATGTCAATGTTGTTTCTGGAAAATGGCCATTATTATAATTATTTTAAAGGTATTTTTAATCTATCCTGTGACTGCTATTACTGTCACCTAGAGTTGAGTCAAACTTTCTAATGTTTGAGATTGATCCTGAACTTTAAAAAATATATGCCCTGTTGTATTCAGAAATAACTAGTAGAGGGGTGGTCGCTGTAATAAGGATGTGTGATTTCCAGAGAATAATGACTTTGACACTTTGACCCTTGATTTAAGCTTCATGGGTTCTCTTTTTTCTATCCAACTTTGCAGCTTGCAGCCCCTAGAGACCTTTTCATGATTTTCTATAGTCTACCTATCTCTCATAGAAGAATTACCAACATTGTTAGTCTTTCTCTGAGGCTCAAGGAAACTTTTGTATCACTCAGGTTTAACATCCCTCTAACTCAGAAACAATGTCTTAACTGGATAAATAACCCATCAGTCCCAATTCAACAAGCCACTTCCCTTTATGATGAAGTCCCTGAGAGAGGGGAAATTTCCCTGTGTGAGGTCATTTTTATTCCCAAAGATCCCTTCTGTTAAATTCCACAGCATAAATGTTTGGATTTTCCTTTCTCTCCCTCCCCCATATTTCATTATTCACCATTCTGAGTTACATGTTGTAAAGATGAGCCAGCTTCACCTGTCTATACCCTAGAGGCAGGTCACCAGTCTCCCTGATCTTGATCCCCAATCAAGCTTTCACTTGCCTTCAAAATTAAAAACAAACTCCTGTTTGGTGTTTAAAGTCTTTCACAGTTAGCCTCCAGACAACCTTTCCAGACTTGTGCATTTTTCTCTTTCATATAGCCTCTGTCTTGTCAAACTAGCTTATTTCCTTTTTCCCATAGGTGACATTCCATCTCTCACTGCCACACGTTTGCCCAGCATAGTCTCTCATGCCTGGAATGTCTTTCTTCCTCATCTCTTCCTTGTAGAATCTCCAGTCCTTCCTACACGTCATCTTTTTTTAATTGTTAATCTTCTTCCCCAAAGAACTATCCTTGATGAATATGTAAACATGTTAAACACAGATGAACATGCCCAACTTTTAATAACTCTTCACTGCTGAGGGAAGGGAGGCTGGTAGAAAAAAATGCATAACTTCTAAATATGCAAGTGAATGAATGCTGAAACAACTTCCATGCCATGTAATTAGAAAGATAAAATATGAAAAATTGAAAAAATAGAAAAAATGAGACCAAAAGTCTCATCCTGCAGATTTACCTGATGCCATTTTGCAGCAATCAAGAGTATATTACACATTACAGAATTTAAGTTCCTTGATTTAGAGCTGTGGTACTTTGATCCTTGTTCCCAGTCCCAAGTTAGTGTTCAGTATGCAATGGGTGTTTAATATATGCTTTTGGAATAAATGAATACCTTGCTAAAATCTGGAGCACTAGTCTACTCTGAGTTGGCCTAGGAGCAAACACTCTTTGATGACCAATTTATTTCATTTCTACCTGCACCAATATCTGTTTCTGGTCACCTCCTCAAACTTTTGTAACCATCACTCTTCCTTAGATTGCTAACATCTCAAAACAAAAGTCTTTTAGTAGCCTACTGACTATTCGCCTTCCTTTTTCTACTTTCTTCAAGTCAACATAAAATAGAGTTCTCAAATAATTATCCCAAAGTATGACTACACAACTCCTCTCAAAAACCTTTAATGACTCTCTATTGAAACCAGTATAAAAATAGAAATGCCTTAATTTAACCAATGAGTCCAACCCAGTATGGCTCCCACTTTCCTTACCCACTTTCTGATTTTCCACTGCTTCCCTTCAGAGACTCTAAATTTCAGAGAAATGGACCTAGTCTATTACCAAACTTAAGACTTCATTGCCCTCCATATTATTTTCACAAACTGTGCCTCATTCTCCAAGATGCTACCCTCTTACCTTTGTCTTTCAGAATATTTATCAACCTAGAATCTCAAGTAAGGCACCATGAACTATATAGCACCCTCCTCTTTCATCCCATCCCCCCAAAAGAGAGAATTGACTCTGGTCACCATTTTCCTAGAGCACTTTACATGCTTTTTTTTCTGCCTCCAACTTCTCTCTAGTTAATTAGGAATATATCAAATCCCTCATTACTAGAATGAACATTCCTTGATGGATAGACATTCTGTTTTAAAAGTTTTGTCCCCAGCCTCCAGTGAAGGACCTTGCAGACAGCAGAAACAAAATAAATCCTTATTGCTTTGGATGTGAAGCAGACAGTTAACATAGAATGTTTGAGATGGAACAGATCTCCAAGGTCATGTAGACCACACTCCTCATTTTCTAAATAATAACAGTAAAACTCAGAGGATAAGGGACTTGCCGAAGCTTTACACAGCTTATTAGTGCAATGAGAATCCAGACATCCTAACTCATGTTCCAGTTTTATTCTATGCTGCACTCCCACTTCTTCAAAGCTGCACAGCTGAACAAATCACTTAAAAGACATCTCCCACATCATTCCTCCAACAGGAGACAGATGTCTTACTAATGACAAGAGTCATTTTCATGAGAGCCTCCCTGAAAATTAGGAATACTTGAAGACAATTTGTTGGTGAAGAAATTTCATCAGTGTACAAATTTCCTCAATTTGTGCTTTATTTATCTACTTTATTGATATACTTTGTGCTTTATTTATATACATATAAATGATATATGTAAATGCATGTATGTATCAATGTGATAAATAACATTATATATTTATACATGTACATGCATGATCTGTCTATAAATGAACATCCAGTCGGTGGACAAAATCTTGATTGTCTGGAAATGTCAAAAGGTAGAATCCTTATATCAGTGATGGGTATAGGATCAACAGAATCATTAAGACAGGAAAAAAAACCTCACACTGTACTTAGAGCCATATATAAACCTATGTTTTTGACTGTCCAAAGTTCTGATCTTAAGGTTATAAATTTATAATAATGTGGTTCCAAATGTGCTCCCTCCAGAAGTATCCTACAGAACTTTGTGATTGAGATTTAACAACTAATGTTTTCACTAGCCAGAGATGAAAATTGAAGCAGATCATGCCCTATGTATACAGTTGCCATTTTGCTTTTCAAGAAGAACTAGTTTGTTTCAACAGAGGTTGGCCCCACGGGGCTGCCTTGTACTCCAATCAGTGAGGAATTTCCATTTGTTGTCTGTTTTGTTTATAGCTACTAAATGGATAGGCATAATTTCCTCATGCCGCTAATGGATAAAGCTTGAATTTATCATTTTAAGTTTCAAGTTATCTCTTGATAACATGATGGTTCACCTGCAGCTGCTGAGCCTTGCATACTTCACATATCAGACACAATCAGTTACTGGAGATAAATGATATCCATTCAATACTAGTGATGAACAAACATATAAAATGAGAATCGTTATAAATATGATAATTATATTTTTCATAATTTTTTGTACAAAAATCATAGTTTTAGAGCTGAAAGGGACCTCAGGGACTCCTCACTTCATTTTACAGATAGGAAAATTGAAGTCCAGAAGATCCCTTCCTCAAGAATAAGGGTTCTTTTCCTATGGTAGTCATATTCATGTTCATGTGACATAAATGACCTTTGCATTATTAATCATGGTTTGAGACTTTCATGAGTCTACAAGACTGAACTCAATATTCCTTCCATTGGTGTAGATCTCAACCTATTCATGACTTCATTTATGGTATCTTTACTGAGCTCCCTCCCATCCTGATGGAAACTTCCCTCAAGAGATAGGACTCTTCACCATTGTTGTGTAGACAATCAGACAACCTCTTGGGTGATCTGATATAACCCATGGTCCCCTTCTCAAAATATTATTTAAAAATCATTGAAGGAAGCCTCAAATTCCATTCATAATTTGGTACAAGTAAAGATAGGTGTTTCTCATCCATATTCACAGAGCCACTTTAGAGATCCAAGGACCTCCAGGTTAAGGACCTCTATTCTAAGGAACTAGATATATTTTGGATATCAATGTATCACTCAAGCTGTTATACCTTTTTGGTGCTGATGAACCTTCCTCCTGTTTTCTGATCAGATGGCCCACCTCCCTGAGAAGAGGCAACCATTGCAAAGATGCTGTATCATGGCCTTGGGTCATCTACAACTTCCTTGTCAAAGACAAGGAAAGTCCATAGTTCATGACTACAGACTGACATTAGAACAGCACCAATATCCCAATGTTGCAGAGATTTGTCTTTGTTTCAGTAGGCTGTCTGAGCTGTGTAAAAGCAGAGTTGAGTTTCTGGTGAAATAAAAACAACAAAGAAAATCTGCTCCTCCGTCAATACCCATTTCTGTGCCCTTCTCAAACTGACAGAAAAAAAGGAGCAGAGGTAGAAAAGTAGCCAACTTTTAGAAATTGGTGCCCTTTCCATTCCTGCAGAAGCAAGTGGCAGATGTGAGTACCAACCTCCACTCTGCTAAATCCTGTCGATGCATCCTGCCATGGCTGAGACCTGCCAGTCACTCTGCATTGGGGTTGGCATGTTTTTGCTAATGATAATGAAATTAAGCATAGTAATGAGGACTTGGATTGGTGGCTTACCTGAGGCGAGGCCTACTAATTAGTAGGTTGTTATTGGGGGAGGGTGGCAGTCATACTATCTTCTGACAGGTGAAGTATTTCACTCCTATAATTGTGAGTCTTTTTGAGAATTTTGCTAGCAGATTTGGAAGACATCTCTGTGGGGAGCCTTTGAGGCAGAGACGGCATGTTTTTTCAAAGACCTCATAGTTCAGATCAGTAATATTAGTGAACCTCACTGAATATCAATCCATTCAAATCTTCACCACCTCTGATAACATTAATCAGATTATTGTATGTTCCTGTGTGGGAATAATATCTAATAAAGCTACAAAAATAGAAAGCCTGCGACTATAAGGAAGAAAAATCCATGAATTGTCTGTATTGATGTGATGAGCCCAGGGCCACTGCAAATCACAGTCATAACTATGGAGAGAGAACAGAGGTAGAAAAGGGGGGAAATTCATAGGCACAGTATCCAAAGAAAGACCCCCAAAATGTTTAAATTCTACCACCCAATAATGTCTTAAAAAAAGACTGGGTGAGGGAGGGAGAAATAAGGGAGACTAACAGAAAATTTAAGAAGGCAGATTAACCATTTCAGACTTAATGAGAAGGGACTCATGCCTGGTAGAGAAATACAAAATGATATATTAGGAAGTAGAAGAGACTTCAGATGGCATCTCTTCCAAGCCTCTAATTGACTAGATAAGGAGTCAAGGTCCACAGAGGTTCAGTGACTTATCCAAGCTCATACAATTAGTGCCTGAGGCAAGATTCAAACCCAGGATTTCCTGACTTCAAATCTGGTTGTCTCTCCACCATGCTATGTGGAAATCCAGGGACATAAAAGAGGGAAATAGTGAAGAGCTTTTGAATGTAAGAGTCTGAGACTTTAACATCCTATATAAAATATGAGTCAACAAGGTGATAAGCAGACAAAAATTAATAAAAATGTAATCACAGCTGGATTAAGAGTAGGGGAAGGTAAGAGTATGTCTATCTTGCTCCTATCTTGGCAACACTTGAGGTAAAAGTGATCTAAAATTTAAGTAGGGCTTCACGGTTTACAAAACATTTAATAAAGAGGATCCACATGATATGCCAATGACCCCAACAGGTAGATGCTAAGACTAGTCTCAGTACATAGATGAGGGTGGAGATAATAGACATTCAGTGACTTGCCCAGATTCTTAAAGCTAGCAAGTGTTTGAGGCAGGATTTGAATTCAAGTTTTCATGGGACAGAATCTGCTCCTGCCTACTGTAGTAACTCAATGACTGTTCAGTTCTGAATATCACAGTTTGGGAAATATGTGGATCAAATGGAACATGGCAAGACAAGGTGATAAGCAGACAAAAATTAATAAAAATGTAATCACAGCTGGATTAAGAGTAGGGGAAGGTAAGAGTATGTCTATCTTGCTCCTATCTTGGCAACACTTGAGGTAAAAGTGATCTAAAATTTAAGTAGGGCTTCACGGTTTACAAAACATTTAATAAAGAGGATCCACATGATATGCCAATGACCCCAACAGGTAGATGCTAAGACTAGTCTCAGTACATAGATGAGGGTGGAGATAATAGACATTCAGTGACTTGCCCAGATTCTTAAAGCTAGCAAGTGTTTGAGGCAGGATTTGAATTCAAGTTTTCATGGGACAGAATCTGCTCCTGCCTACTGTAGTAACTCAATGACTGTTCAGTTCTGAATATCACAGTTTGGGAAATATGTGGATCAAATGGAACATGGCAAGACAAGGGACATTGAACTGATGAGAGTAAAGGCATGATCTCTAAGGACTAGTTGAAGGGACTGACTGGACGTCCAGTTTTCCTGGACTATATAAAAGCCTTGAGGGGGCTATTGGGTGGCTATATGGCCATCAAGAGCCCCCCTAAAGAACAGAGATTACACTGATCTGCTTGGTTCTGGACAGAAGAAGTCAGATCAAAAAGGAGAGATCAAAAGGAGACAGAATTTGCCTGGATGTGGTCTTTCTAACAATTCAGGTCCAAACCCTCAAGTACAAAGGTTTTTTTTGTTTGTTTGTTTTTTTGTGGAAGGCTTCAAGCACAAGGTAGAATACCAACCAACTCATCAATCAGTGATGTTTACTTATTAAATACCTTCCCTATGCCAGATCATGAACCAGTTATTGGGAATACAAAGCCAATCTCTGTCCTTGAGAAACTTCCATTGTTGTTCAGGCATAGGAGGGATTGTTGCTCGGCTCCAGGCTTGACTGTATGTCCTTGAAGGTCATTTCCAGGCTTTAGAGTCTGTGATTGTTTGAAAGTGGACTTGGTGCTTATGAGGAAAGACCATGATATGTATTTGAACTTGAAGCAAAGAGTTATTTATTTCATTTTTAAATGATTTCAAGAAGCACTTATTTTGGAAGGATCGATTCAGGAGACAAAACAAACAATTGCTAGGACAACTCATAGAGAGTCACATCTATGAACAGCGTGGTCCAGAAAGAAGTCTGGAGGCTCATCTGCTGCTTCACAAGTCAACAGACATTTATCAGACACTCAAGAGGAGATTTGGGTGCCATGCTCAGTGATAGAAACATAAATGAAGCCAGAAAGATATTCCCTACCTTCAAGGAGCTTACTGCCTAATTGGAGGAGAAAACACTTGTTTTTGTTTTTTTTTGCAAAGCAATGGGGTTAAGTGACTTACCCAAGGTCATACAGCTAGGTAATTATTAAATGTCTGAGGTCAGATTTGAACTCAGGTCCTCCTGTCTGCAGGACTGGTGATCTATCCACTGTGCTACCTAACTGCCCCCAAGAAAACACTTTTTTAAAAAGAGAAATGAAAAGAAAGAAGGTTTCCATTCAGGAGCATGGTGAAGGAATTCCAGAGAGTAGACCTGAGTGGTATACTGAGAAGAAAGAAGCCTTGGCTGGCCTGGACAACTAATTTAAAATGAAAGTTATATTAGTGTCCAATCAATCAGAAAAATTAGTCATTAATTCCCATTATATGAAAGCATTATAACTGGGTTGAAAAATGCTTCCTTGTCCAGACTATATTGTCAAATATATTCCCTTCCCAGATTCCTTCAAGTCACTGAAGCTTTCCTACAATCCAAGATAAAGGAACCTCATGAGCTACCATCTAACTTAATTTATTGTCTTCTGGTCTAAAGTAGAAATGCAAAGAGAGACCCTCTAATACTTATAACTACAAAAAACCCAAAACAAATAATAAGAAAAATAATCAAAGTTATGTTTTGAAAACTCCACCCACTCCTCCCTCTCCCAGTATGTAAGAAGTCAAAAGAGAATTTTACTCCATGAAAATATGCAGGGTTTTTTTTTCCCCACAGTAAGAGAAAATTCCTGAAAAAAAGGGATTTTGCATCTTTACTCTAAATAAAGGAATGAGAAAAATGAGTTTTTTGATGTTTTTAGTGGGAATTAAAATATACATAATAACACGTTCTGAATTTTTTCCCTTTTAAAATAACCTGAATAATGTAATTTCCAACAAAAGAATATTCATTAATAAGCTTTATCTTTGTCTTTATGTGTTTTGTTAAATACCCAAGTTATGAGGACTTTTTTCCCTTCCATCTCAACTCAATTCTCATCATCCTCAATCTCTATCTTTTAAGAGGGCACAATATAGAAATGAAATCATTCGTTAAGGTATTAAATAAAGTGTCACTGTGTTCTCTTATATAAAATTTTAGGGTAGGTGAATGGCATCTTATAAAATTCTGATGAGAGAAAGAGAAATAGAGAGAAATTTTAAAAATTAGTTTAAATGTTTTAAAATGAAACTTTCTACATATGTTTTTCTATGGGTCATTGACCCTAGTTAGTAAACAACAGCAAAAAAAAAATTCTTTCATCTTTCTTTTGGCAAAAATAGAATCAGGATAATCACTTTTCTGGTTTTAACCCCAAAGGGAATATTTCTGAAGGTACAGAGATGAGACAGCATGATCTAAGAATGAACAGAAGAGTTGATTTGAAGTTTAGTCATAGATAGCAGTCCACTTCCACTCATGACTCACATCAAGACCTTGCTCGACTCATTGAACCCATTTTCTCATTTCTTCCATCCAAGAGATGGGTGTGCAAGTAGGTTAACTACATGGGATTGTAAGGGAAACCCCTAATGAAACTCACCTGCCACTCACTGAGTATTTCACTTGGTATTATCCCCAGGACACAGAAGGCATTTAATAAATGCTTATCAATGGATTTAAGTCCATGGACATCTCAATGGAACATTAAAAATTTTACTGCCTACTTTCTAGGGTGACTTTAGTCAGTGGAAGAAATGTCTCTGACCTTCATAAGAGTGGCCAACCTCTTCCCATCATTTTTCAATTCATCAAGAATCATGGATGAAGTAGCTTCTATCTTCTAGGAACCATTCTAAGCTCTGGACATAGAAAGAGAAAAGAACCCTGAAAATAGTCCTTGGCCTCATCTTTTTACATGGAAATTATAATTAGATACATAAGAAATATAAAGTTAGTATAATATAGTTTGGAAAAGTAGAGGACTGGCCTAGGGAGGGAGAAGGGGAAAGGAATAGCCTTGAATTAAGTCTTGAAGGAGATAAAATATTCCAACAGATCAAGAGAGAGCATTCCAGACATGAGTTACAACCAAGGCAAAGACCCAGAGGTGGGAAATGTAATACCTTGAATGTAGAGTAATGTGTTAAGTTATCATGGATGGATGATATAGTGTTCAGGTTAGGGAATGGGGGAAGGAAGTCAGTTTAAGTGTCCATAAGTGTTTGGGCAGGAGAAACAGTGTACTACAGTTAACATCACCATGAAATATATCTTCTCTGAGAGTCAAGAATTCAGGGTCTTATTTAAATTTATCATATTTTCAAAATAAAAAAATATATTTCATACCTTCAATTGATAGGAACAGGTCATAGGAACAGCCAGTGGGATGGCTTGGGTTAGAATTTCAGTTCAAGTAGGACATGGAAGAATCTGGGGAAACATAATGTAAACAAATACTTTCAGATGTTCCACTGGCCTTTCTCACTTTCCTTTGCTGTTTCCATGACCATTTCAGGCCACTCTTATGTTAACTAGCTGCCCCTTCCCCACCTAATACAAAGTCCTCACACTCAGGATGAGTGAGAACAAAGGGCAGAACATCATAGCGATGGGGGCTGGTGATGGGGTTTTAATATTTACAAGATTTCAGGACTCTTTTCAGAGTGTGACATGAGACTGGAGGAGGAGAGGGAGAATGGGGAGGGGGAGGAGGTCCATCAGAGCCAGGGGAATTCCAGATGACAGCATGGCCCAGTCTCTTGCTTGTCCCCTTCTGCCAAACTCCACCTCCTTCTCCTTATGCACAGCTGTGGGCTTCATTAAATAGTGATGCCCACAAATCACAGCAGTGTTAAAATGGAGCACAGGGGGAATTCCAACCTACCTCACACTGCCAAGTTCCTAGAGTTTTAACAGCATATTCACCAAACTGTTTCCCCTCCCCTTCAAAAAACTATAAATACCTTCAATATCAAGACTTTTGTTTTCCCACATGCTCTATATTTGTTCTTTTAGATGGCTTAGATATTGCTTGGATATAAATATGGAAGATGTAGGAAAATAGAACTATGGCCTAGGGAACTGTGGTGGTGAGAAGAAGAGGACCACAAATTAATGTCTTGCTCTTGGCTCTGCGGCTACCCTGGTTATCCCCCATAAAGTCTGCCTTTTCAATCTGCATCTTGGTCTTAGCATTGAACATCAATCATGATCACATGAAGCTGTCCAGTACCTACACATGCAGGGTCTTGAAGACATAGGCACTGAATCTGTATTTGTCAAACATAATTGAATTAAGGTTTGTGGCTGAGAGCCAAGGTGTCTGCTGCTCAGATGAGGAAGGTCACAGAATCAGAATCTTGGAATTGGGACTCATGAATGGAAGGCAATCTAATTGTGCTTTAAGAAAGAAAGACATGATGATTATAAAGAAACTCAGAAAGACATATGGAAACCGTTGCAAAGGAAAGCAAAGCAAAGCCAGGAACACAATACACCAATGGCAATAATGATAAATGCAATGGAAAGAAGGTTGACTTGCCCTAAAGAGTTGGCAATTGTCTTTCTAATTCTGTAGCTCATAAAACCCCACCAGTGTATTTTCTTCAAGAATTATCAGTTCATGTTAGTTTTAAAATTAATTAATTTTTTAAAAAGATTATTTACTGAGATAATATGTCTATTTATTATGAATTAGTGCTTACCCCCCCTCAAAAATTGACTTCCTCTTCATTCCTCACAAAGTGCTGGGCAGTAGGCTTTAAACATTGCATTAGATTCACTTCATTGCCCTCCCATGTATTCAGTGACTTAGCTGATTCTTTTATCTCCCTCTTTTATTTTTAATCTATTGACATTTATATGTTTGTATACTTGTTTATTTTTTAAAATGATGAAAGCACAGTTAGATTCCCTTCCATTTATAAATTCATAAAATAATGAATATAAGATATAGCCACTACTTAAGATAATGGATGGGGAAGGAATACAGGGAAATTTTAGACTATAGAAAAAATAAAGATGTCAACAAAAATCTATTAAAAATATCTCAGAATTGGAAAGGCTCTTTCCAAGGTATCTAATCCAACATGAACCTGCCAAGGAAGCTTCTTAACTGATATGATTGTAACCTAAAGAGACATCCAGGACTTTTTCCAGATGATCTGAAATCAAAAGACATCTGCCATCCTGGGGGGGATATATGTATACACCCAGAGAGACACATACATACATATGAAAGTTTTTCATTTCCCTCCTATTTTGTTTGATCCAATTTGGTCAATTCTTTTAGCTTACTGAGATCAGTGGAATTCAACATCTTTATATATCTCTATAACTTTGTGTCTTTGATGAATTTGATAAACCTGCAACCTACATATGGATTCAATAATAATGTTCAGATACCTCCCTCCATTCCTTTGAAGAGATGGATGTCATAGAAAAGATCAACTGATGTGAAGCATTGTATAGATTTTCAGATATATTCCCATGCACTGATTAATTTTGTAATTGTTTTCTTAAAAAATAATTGGTTACAAATAATATGCCAATTATGACAGAAGGGGACAAATAAGTAATATAAAAGTAAGAAAAATATTAAGATTTATTTTAAACACATTTCTGTAGAAGAGTACTAATAATTGTAACAATAACAGTAATAATAGGGAAAGGGAAGGGAACACAGATCTATTAAACAATTCCCATGTACCAGACATTGTGCTAAATACCCTATAAATATTGTCTCATTTGACCCTTGCAACAACTTTATGATCTATTATGATCCCTATTTTACAGTAGACATTAAGGAAATTTCCTGAAGTCACACATTCCTAAGAATCTGCAACTTGATTTGAACTCAGATCTTCCTAACTTCAGGTCCACTGCACCATCTGTCTGATGATGATGATGATAATAATGGTGATATGATGATGGTGATGATGATGATGATAATGATGATAATGATGATGATGATGTTACTCTGAACCTTTCAAATTCACAATGAAAAATTGAGTCAATAAAGTATGGTTGCTACTTCTGCAATTAGGGCTGTTGGCTTACCCTATTGTCTTTCTAATTCTATTGCTCATAAGCCCCAATGAATCAAGAATTATCAGTCAATATCAATTATATCCCAAATTAATTAATTTTTAAAAAGATTATTTACTAAGATAATATAAGAATATATTTATGATTATTACTCACCTCCCTAAAAACAATCCTACAAGGCCATGCAGAATCCAGGTATAAGTAGATGCAAACCTGGAGAGTTAACTTCCCAAACCTCCAAGCCCTTTTGCAGGAAATCCCTAGATGGTTTCTTTAGACATTCTGTTTGCTTCTGTGAAGAGCCTTGCATTTTCATCCAAACAGTATCTGGCTCTCAATGCAGACCCTGTATCTACTATTCTGGAGATACTGCTATGGTGTGAATGAAAAGATATGGAATCTACTCTGCTTTTCTAGAGTTCTCAAAGTTCACGAGTTTACCTAAGGGATGTAATGAAAACTTCCATTTTTTTTAAGTTTAAAGCACTCCTTTTCAGTAACAAATCTATCAGGAAAAGAAATTATATTAATAGAAAGAAAGATAAAGATAAACATTATACACAAAGACAAATTTGAATAAGTGCGTATTATAAATAAAATGATCTCTCTACATGTATCCAGATGCAAATGGTCAATGATGTGTCACCGTAGACAAGTATAACTAGATTCGCTAATATGTATGTGTTCATAGATGTATGATTTGTACAAATGCATGTGTGTTTATATGTTCAATCATTAATCCATAGATGTGGGTGATGACTTTAATTCAAACTCCAACTCTAACTTATGTACACACACACACACACACACACACACACACACAGACATACAGACATCTCCCATCTCTCATTAGACAGACGTCATTCCTTCCCAAGACTTTGTCATTTCAATTTCTGAAACAAGCACTGATCTAAGAATCAAAATCCCGTCCTTCAGGAGCCCGAGCCAACTGCTCACTTCTCCCATCCTTCATCTATCCTGAACTCTCAACTTCAGTGGATCTAGTTCATGAAAGTATCACTTGCACCCTTACATTGCTCTGCACTTTCCCCAGGGTTTTTGAATCTCTGAGTCCTTTCTGGGTTGCTTCTATTCATGTCATTTGTCTTCTCATGGCTCATCAAAAGTTGGTATTAATCATTAGGCCTGACAGATCTCATGAGGCTTTCTGTCATGCCCCAGGTACACACAGACACTGAGAAGACAGTATGCCTCCTGGTTATTCATATCTGAATGGCACAACACCTTATTATTTCTCATTAAGGTGTCATCAACCACCCAAACACATTCTTTTTCTGGGTCATGGTATTTGATATCTTCTCTCTTGGCTTCATTTGTGTGTTCTTGTTACCAACCCATGGGACATGGCATCTGGCATCTTTGAAGAGGTCTGGTACCATTTCAAGAGGCAAAACCATCCTATCATTTAGTTTAGCCCCAAGGATGCCATGTTCCTTCTTCCCTTCCTTCTCTTTGTCATATTCTTCCACCCAACAAACTCCTGACAAAGCCTAGAATTCTACGCTCCTTCCACTGAATATTTCCCTTTTGTTTTACTCTTAAATCACAGCTTCCATTCTTTCTAGATGAATGTAAGGAAGATCTTAAATATTTTTTCTCATTCACCTGAATAAGTAGGAGGCACAGGGTTTCTTCCAACTTTTTTCACTCACCTGTATGGTGCAGTAGATAGACGACCAGCCCTGGAGTCGGGAGAACCCGAGTTCAAATCTGGCCTCAGACACTTGTCACTTACTAGGCAAGTAACTGCCTTACATCCAGGTCATTCTGATTCATATCTGGCCACTGAATTCTAGAGGAGAAAGGGAAACTGGAGACTTTGGCACAGCCCTCTCCATTCCCCTTGCGATAATCTAACTCATATGTATGTCATGTCACCAACTTCCTGATGTCATGGTCTTTATTAAGAACTAAGGACAAGGGGCTTCTATGTGGTGCAGTGGATAGAGCACCAGCCCTGGTGCTCCTCAGGAGGACCTGAGTTCAAATCAGACCTCAGACACTTAATAATTGCCTAGCTGTGTGACCTTGAGCAAGTCACTTAACTCCATTACCTTAAATAAATTAAAAATAAAAGAATTAAGGACAAACATCATCACTCATTCCTAGAGGGGTAACAACATGGATGGTATCCACAAATATTCATTTGATACTGGAAGAGGTGCAAACCCAGAGCAGCCTCTGCAGGTCACTCTCCAAGGTATAGTGGTCAGAGGGAAGCCTCTAAACTCACTGAAAACCTCTTTGATACAACTCCAATGGTAGACAAGATGGTGAGTGGGGCTGATGTTGATTCCCTCTATAAGGTCCCCACTTTGTGGGCTATTCATTCCATAAAACTTGGACATTAGAAATATTGGCTTTTCTTTTTTGGAAGGGCTTATTTATTGAATTCTTGAGGCTATTTTGTGTTATCTAGTCAAAAGATGGGGAATTTTTCCTCCATTCATTGGTAAAATTGGGTGAACTGCTGACAGAACTTAAACCACTGAGTCATTATTCACTACATCTTCAGTAGGTGCTATCTTATTTGAAAACATTGGTGCCATTGCACCTTTCTTTGCACAATCTTAATAGATTACTATGTCCAGGTTCTGTAATTTCTAATGGTGTTAGACCTGTTCTAAGGTCTAAGACATGTTCCTAAGCTACTGTCAAGATTGTGATCCATCAAGAACAACAGATTCATGTTAGAACCGATTGAAATTTGGTAGAGCAGACCTTAAAAATTTATAAAATGAATCATTAATTGTAGAATTGTTTCTTAGTTTTGTTTATTTGACAAATAGTGTTTCTTTATATTGAATTTCTGCAGTATAACATTATTCAGCCTACCAGGAAGGCACTGAATCATCTGGTGAATATCATTATTGAACAGGTGGCATTTCTTTGTGCCAACATAGCAGGAACATAAGGTCATTGTTTCAGAACTAGAAGGGATCTGAGAAGCCATCTGATTGAATCTCCTCATTTTATAAATGAGGAGGGAAAGTGACTTGTTTAAGGTCACATTGATTGTGGCAGCATTGTTAAGTTATGTGTTGTAGACCATAAGAGTTGCTCTTTTACAGGTATCTGATCCAACAAGACTTTCTTGAGCATCCATAGTATGTCAGATACAAGGAAAAGCTGCCTTTTCCCTTCAGGGAATTTCATTCTAGCAAGTTCTGAAAACAAAAGTCTGGAAAACCTCTTGTAGGAGATGCCCACAATTGACCCATGAAGGCAGTTAAGAATTGTCAGAGGTAGAGATGAGAAGGACATGGAGAGCAGTCTTGGGGAACAGGTTGATATGTAAGAGATGGAATGCTTATTCTTGAGGAACAGTAACAGAAGTCCTGTCTCAAATATGTGAATGGGGAGTAATATGAAATAACCCAGAAAGATAGATTGAACAGACCATGAAAATCTAAAAATGCCTATCTGAGGACATGGATATTTAATCCTTTGTGTGACTGCTCAGTGTATATTCCTCTTCTCTCTCTAATGAACTAGCAAGCTCCTTGAGGCTAGGGACCCTGATTTAGTTACTATCCCCATAGTCTTAGCAAAGACACCTAGAATAATAGATACACTACATCCCCCATAGTCTTAGCAAAGACACCTAGAATAATAGATACACTACCTAATATAAAATCTTTTCTAAGAAGTTCATCCTCTTCTCCAAGTTAAACATATCCCAAGTGTAGGGCTTCATGTTCAGTAAATCAGTTAAATTTGACATATTCACTATTGAGTTTATAAAAGATGAGATTTTACCAGATGTCTTTCCTTCCTTCCTTCCTTCCTTCCTTCCTTCCTTCCTTCCTTCCTTCCTTCCTTCCTTCCTTCCTTCCTTCTTTCCTTCCTTCCTTCCTTCCTTCCTTCCCTCCCTCCTTCCTTCCTTTCTGTTCAATTGAGTAGAAAGGGTGTAGATGACAAGTCAATAGAATTAGCATCAAAATATTTGAGAACAATAAAGGAAATGAACCTCTTATAAGAAAACAGGGAGATAGAACACCAGTCAGAGAGTTAGAGAGAATTGAGTTCAAATCCTGCCTTAGACAGTGACTAACAGTAGGATATTGGACAAGTCATTCAATCCATTTTAGCCTCAGTTTTTATCTATAAATTAGGGATAGTAACAATATCCACCTCTCAGAGCATCAAATGACGTAATACCTGCAAAGCATTTTACAAACATTAAACTACTGGAGTATGCCATCTAGAGTGGCATTTTTATAAATGCTAGTAATTATTATGATAAACACAAGGCCAGCATTAGGGAAGAGCTTCTTATAGCATCAGCAACACAAAAGAGTTCATTTTAAATGAAGGGGGGAATAAGAAACAAAGGAACTGTGTGGAAAGCACAGGGAGAACCATAGTTTGGTGTATATTCTTTCATGTCAGCAGTTTCGGAAACACGATGCATAAAAATGAAAAGAATATGACTGGAATGAAAGAATGTCAATTGCCCAAGAATTTAAAGAATGGAACTGCTAAATCTGCAATGATTTTTAAAATTCATCAGTCTTCTCACAATTGACTTCAGCATGTTTTTCAGTTAAATAATGTCTAAGAGGACATAATGAAAAAGTTATATTTTTAAAATATCACTCTGTTTGAAAGAGTTGACTCCCCCCCCCCCTTTTAATGTGTGTTTGTGAAACCATGGGTTTGGGTTGCACCAAAGAGGAGGCTCTGTGGCATTGCCACACTGGAGTGGCTTCCCACTGTTGTTATATAGGGATATAGAGAGGTGAAGAAAGACAGTATCTCACCTCTAAGGTCTCAGAGCTTTCCTACCTCCCATTAGCACCCAGGGCAGTGGACAGTCATCTGGACATTATAGAACAACCAACTGGTACCACACCTGTGTGTGGGGGCCTAGAACTGTCCTAACCTCTGAAGATACAAAGAAAGGAAACAGTAACAACAGTTCCTTTTCTCAATGAGCCAATTCAAATTATTTGGGTAAATTTATTTGACTATAATTCCTAGAAAGCTTGGGGAATCTTTGCTGATCAAGTTGCAAATATATTTTTGGCCATTGATGAGTTCAAGCTTTTATCCCCCCCCCCCCCCATAAATGATACTCTTACCACTTAAATCCTTAAAATCCTTGTCCCCTTAATTTAAAAAGTTGATTTATTAAATACCTACTATGTGGAAGATATCCAGCCACTCTCAAAATTGTGAAACTTCCTTCTATCTACTTCTGCAGAGACAGAAAGGAAGAACAGAGCAAGGGTTCGGGGGGATCCAAGAAGGACAGTGTTTAGAGTATCTTCTAGGTCCAGACCTCTGGAGTTCAATTTCCTTCAGGAATTTGTGGCCTCCGTCCTTGGGCTTCTCAGATATTTTGGGGCTGATTCCAAGTTTCTACTCCAATTCCAGCACAAACTTCAGGGTGATCACTTCCTGTTAATCACTTCTTCCCTTTTCTCCAACAAATCAGTACCAGTT
The DNA here is from genome assembly GCF_037893015.1 of Macrotis lagotis. Taxonomy (NCBI): domain Eukaryota; kingdom Metazoa; phylum Chordata; class Mammalia; order Peramelemorphia; family Peramelidae; genus Macrotis; species Macrotis lagotis. Next base: position 7,378,669 of record NC_133663.1, on the reverse strand, counting down.
TCTAAGAATGATAGAATAAATATCTCAGTGGAAAAGGACTAATCCCAGCTCATTCTTAAATAAGGGGGAACACCTGTGGGGTGGTAATATGATAAAATGCCCACCTACTAAAGGAAAAAAGGTGACCAGAAAGGCCAAGAACTGTTTTCTAGGCACTAAACCATCTAAAGAACTCAAGTCTTTCCTCAAAACTAAGAATTCCCAACTGTCCATGACCATGTGAAAGATTGCTCCAGATCACTAATAATAAATGGAATTAATATTAAAATAACTTCACTACTGAAACAGAACACTGGCAAAAATGACAAAATATGTAAATAATGGGCAATTGGATGGAGGATTATGAGAAGATGGTGACAAATGTAAGTGGGAAGAGAGAGATGTAATGATAGAGACAGACAGATAGATAGATAAAGAAACAGGAAGGAAGCATGTTGGTAGAGCTATGAATTTGGTTCAACTATAAGGGGAAGAAAATGGAAAAAAATTCCCTTTCATCTTGTAATTTTATTTCTGGGTGCATATCCCAAAAAAGGTCAAAGTGAGGCCCTCTATATGCAAACATATACATAAAATAATTTTTTTGTGGTAGCAAAAAATGGAAGCACAATAAGCACCCCCCAATTTGGGACACGACTGAAGAAATCAGAATTTGAAAGTCATGAATATTCCTACACCATAAAGAAGACTAAGTATGAAGAATGGAAGAAACATGGCAAGACTTAAATAAACGGATGCAAAATGAAGTAAACAGAGCTAGAAAAACAGTATGCATAATGATTAAATATGAACAAAAAGTAAATCTAAGATGAGCACTCTACAAATCTGCCCTGTGTCTGTCTGTGTGTATATCTATCTATCTATCTATCTATCTATCTATCTATCTATCTATCTATCTATCTATCTATCTATATTCTGCTGGGCCCCCTCTCAGTGTGCTTTGTTTCCTTAGTGAACTGGGTCCTTCAGTGCTAAGGGCACCCAGGAGCTGCTGTATAGGAGTCTGCAGTGGTTTTGTCTATATCTATCTATCTATCTATCTATCTATCTATGTATATATACTCTCTGTAATATTTTTAAAAGATATCAGTAAAATGGTAATTACCAGAGAAAAGAAAAAAATGGATAATTAGATAATGGTATTCTGCAAAACCAAATTTAGCTGTTAATCAGAAAGTAGCCTGGATATTGGCTGATTTCTAATAGCTCTGAAATAAATAATAGTTGAATTCTTTTCTGAAACAATTGTTAGGAAGAGAATAGTAGTTTTAATTTTTAGAATTTTTATGCTAAATAATATTGGGTTTTCATTTTTTCAATTTTATTTTGAACTTAATGGACATTACATTGAATGGGCTACCTTATTTGTTTGAAAAAATGTAAACAGAGGCAGCTAGGTGGGGCAGTGGAGAGAGTACCACCCTTGGAGTCAGGAGTACCTGAGTTCAAATCCAGAACTTGTTTACCTGTGTGACCTTGGGCAAGTCATTTAACCCCATTGCCTAGCAAAAATAAAAAAAATGTAAATAGTCTGTAATTGTGTAGAGAACTAAAGGTATGAGTCACTCCATCAACCAAATAGCAGCCTCTTCAAATGATCCAGGGAGTTACCTGAGATACATACCTAATTACCTCCAGTCTTTCTCCAACTGCAAGTCCAATATATTACTCACTATGGCAAACTGCCTCTATTTCAAATGAATATTGAATATAAGGAAGATTTTAAATTATTTTTTTCTTATAGAGGCAGATCAATAGTTTATTTTCTTCTATTTCTATATGGTTTTCTGCTTCTCTATTTAAAAAGGAGGAAAATTATGGCCCAGGTTCTGAGAAAATTATTAGTGAAATGATTTTTGTTATGAAAGATGAGTCTCAGTCATCAATGGCTTCCTCTCTAGAGCATGAATGTTAAGCTGAGGGATAGGAGTTGGGGACGAGAAGTGTGAGATTTCAAGATTGTATTATTTAAAAAAAATAGAAGAAATAAGCAATTTGTATGTTGCAGCAGCCCCCAAGCTGTGCCAGTGGGCAAAACAAAGAGGAGGATGAGGGTATCCAGGTATGAAAGGGTAAAGTGAGGGGTCATAAGTTTCAGAGTTGGGAGAAACTAGAGTGACCATCTCAACCAAACCACTCATTTTATTGATGAGTGAACTGAGGCTGGTCTTAGATCACACAGTGTTAGTATTGAACTGAGAAGGATCATAGCAATTGCTGGCTGAATGTCAGAAGCCTCTGTGGTTGGTTGGCAGGAGAAGAATCTTGTCTCCCACATCAAGAGTCAGAAGACTACAAAAAGAGGCTCAGCCAAGCAGAAAAGGAGACTAAACCCTTTGAATGATGAGGCTTCATTTTGACTTTGAGTTGAGTCACACTGGGGAAGTTCTCAGTTTGTTTCTCAGATAGAAGGAATAAGCCTTTTGTACATGAATTAGTTTGGCACAGGACAGAGCCAGGCTACAAAGAAGCATGGGTTCCTCAGGACAATGGGGAGCTCCCAGAGAAAAGTAGATTTACCTCCTGATTAGATCTGACGAGGGGAATGAGGATCATCATCCATGGAAACCAGTGCCTTGGGATCAGTTAGGGCATCTGGGGAGTGGAATGCCTGGAAAGGCACCTTAAAAATTAATCAGAAGGGGCATGGTCTTACTATTGCCAGGGGCTAGAATTGAAGGTCAACATCATTGTTCTGTGGCTAAGAGACTATAGGCCCATCTCAGCTGCTTCTTTTGTTCCTAAATCCTCTGCCTTTGAAAATTCAGAACCACTTTCAGAAGACCTAAGAACCAGAAACTTTCTCCAGTCAGTGACCACAACTCTGTGTTCTCTTTCTCAGATAATTGATTTACCAATCAATAATCCATAAATGCTCATTAAGCATCTATGGGCCATCCCCTGCTGAAGGCAATATGTTTGTTTTATAAGTTTATTGAATTGAATCAAATATCCATCTCTAAGACAAATTCCCCTAAAAATCAGAAACCGTCCAATAGGTCCTTCCCCTCTTCATGGGGAGGGCTCCCCTTCTCCAGTCTATGCATTGATTTGGGACTGTGGAATGGGGGAGTGTTGGAATGTAACCAAGGAGATTTAAGATATCTGAATCTTCCTTCTGCTCCTCCTCAACTGTGGAAAATGGACCCAGTAACTGCTCTCTGGGCAATGGATTCCTCTATAAAAATGAAAGATTTGATGCAGCTGGGCCTAAAGTCTCTCCTAATGATCCTGGAGCCCGTTTTACTTTATCTGGAGGTTTGAGTGGGGGGTGGGAATGATTGTCTTATTTTAAAAATTATGGCAAATTAGAAGTAGAAAGGCAAGTGTACAGAGAGAAAAGGGCTTTATGGGAATTCCGGGAGTCCTGGCCCCAGTCCCTAAGGGAACCTGACCTCTAGACTGGAGTCTCCCAACCGTGGGTGTGTGACTTTGGGGGTATCACTTACTCTCCCTGGACCTCCGATTTCTCCTGTGTCAAAGGAGAAGTTGAATCCTCTCCCTTCTTATTTTAAATTATACATAAATTGGAGATTAGCTAATTGGAATCAGGAGATGTGGACCTGAAACTTATTTTCCATAAGCAGGCTAGTGTCTCTTGGGGACCCTTCCAGGTGACTATGCAAAGGTAGGAGTCAGGTCACCTTTCCTCCTTTCCTTGAAACCCTTCTCCAAATATCTTGCCTCTCACTAAGAAGTCTTCTGTCCCAAAGCCAGTCTGGTTCAATCCCTCCCCCCCAAACCTGCCCAGATGGCAGACACAAGAGACAAGGCCCAGGATAGGGAGCCATTTCCATGTAAAATAAGAAGGGGATGTTGGGACCTTAGACTGATCAATAATAAGGGTGACCTTCAGTTCTAGCCCCTGGCGATAGCAACTAGTCCAAGACTGTCCTCTCATAGATGAAGAAATTGAGGCCCAGAGATGTTAAGTAATGTTCCCCAAGCCACACACAAAGTAAATGTTAGAACCCAGTTTTGGTTCCGGACCTCAAATTGGAAATCCTTGCCCATCCCCTGTCTCCTGGATGTTCTGAGCCTAAGAAGCTGCTCTACACCACGGTTGTCCCCCCATCTCTGACAGTGGCAGACACCCATTATTAATAGGAGGGCATTACCCTTGGGAATGGGGGTGGGGAATGATCTCTCCAGATACCACCACCATCATTGGTCAAGGTGCCCAACTATGGCCCTATTCTTTGGGAGTTCATCATTAAGACTGAACCCAGGGGCCGCTAGGTGGTGCAGTGGATAGAGCACTGGCCCTGGAGTCAAGAGGACCTGAGTTCAGATGTGACCTCAGACACTTAATTATTGCCTAGCTGTTTGACCTTGGGCAAGTCATTTAACCCTGTGACTTTAAATTTAAAAAAAATTTAAAAAAGACTGAACCCAAGAAGTTCTAAGCCTAAGGTCTTGGAGGACAGCACCTGTAAGAACTTACTGAATCACCATAGATTGCAGCTGGGAGGACCCTCAGGTGACCTGAGTTAAGTGTTGGGAGAGGGGAGGGAAGAAGGGGCTGCTGCCAATGAGGGCCAGCCTATGACTAGTGAAGCTTTTTAGTATTCAGAATCCAAGCAGGGTAGGGGTAGCTCAGTGAGACTAAGGAGCACCCCTCAGTCCCATCAAGTCTTAGGCTCCCTGATTCCTACTGGGGCAAGGACATCAGGTAAGTGTTGGGTCCAGGTTGGGAGCTCCAGCCTCACCAGAGGCTGAGAAGAGAGATTGGGGGCATAGGATGTAGGAGAGAGAAATAAGAGAAATGGTGGGGAGAGGCTCCTGCTTGCCTGTCTTCCTCATTCAAAGGAAGCCCTGGACAAGCGATCTTAGAAGTTGGGAGGCAGGGAAATTTCCCTTTCTGGCTCTGGGCCTCTGCATGTAGGATGGGTGAGACTGGTTTGACAAGAGGCCTGAACCAGACTTAATTATGCTAGAAGTTTGTGAAGCCTGGGAGGCATGATATGGCCAGGGGCTGGGAGCTCACAGAAGTATCACCCCTGCCCCTTCCCTGGGCTGAGCAGAGTGCTAGGCTTGGAAGCAGGATGACCTGGGTCCAAGGTCACACATCTGACTCTGACTAGCTCTGAGATCATGGGCCATCAGTTTTTCTGAGCCTCATCTGTAAAATGGGGCTGATCATCTGAGTAGCTTCTCTCTCTCTCTCTCTCTAGTGAAATGAGATGGAAAATTTAGTCAAGAAATATTCCTGGATGAAGCCCTCCATGGGTGCCCCAGGTCTGTGCTGGTGAGACTTCCTATGGTTATCATTAGCAGGGACCAGAGACAGGGTAGAAGGCATCATCCACTTCTCAGCTAAAAACCCAAATGGGCTAGGTGGTGTTTGGGGAGATCCAGACCTCTAGGCCACCCTGCCTGGGCTAGAGAGCTCAGCCTCGACTCCCTCTTCTTTCAGGTGAGAGCCTGAGGCCCAGGGAGGGAGGGGCTGGCCTCAGGTGACACACGTGGAGGAGCAGCCGGGCTGGAACCTGTCAGCAGGCCTGCCTTCCCTTCTGTGACTTCATCCTCACTGCCTCTCTACCTGGCCCAGGAGGGAAATCATCCCCCCAAGGAAGGCAGCAACCCCACATCTGGCACTTTGCTGCTAAGTCATTCTCAGATTTTCTTGGTAAGAGGGTCTCCCTAGATTCTTTACAGAGTTCTTCCTTCTCTGAACGTTTCCCTGCCCCATGGGCACCTCTGAAGCCAGACTTCCCAGAGGAGGGATGGCCATCCCCAGCCTGGCATCCTCAAAGATTGCCTCCTCTGGTTGCAGCCCCAGGAGGAGTTCTTTCTACCTTTAGGCTGTGGATGGTCCTTCCAGACACAGCCCTTTGTACTTGTTGGCTGTGAATTTGTAGGCTTCTGGATGGATCAAGAAGGGACCCTAGTCCAGCCTTCCTCGAACCCAGTTTCCCTCACTGGGGATGGGAAGTATTTCTGAAGGTCTTTGAACAATTTGTTTCTCTACCCCTTGGTTTTTGAAGCCCCTCCCCCAGAACCCTAGGACTGGAAGAGGGTCAGGGGGTGGGGGGCTGGAAATTGATTTCCCAGGAGGACCACATCTCTGCCAGGTAGATCTGCAGACCAATGGCCTGGCTGCTTCTCTCCTTCCCTCCTTCCTCTGGGGTCCTCTCAGGTAGAGCAGGAGGCCCCTTCTTTTCCTTCTCTTCCTCCTCCACACTCCTCCTAGGGCTGGAAGCCAAGGAGGCAAATGAAAGTGAAGCAGAATACCTGTCAGGGCATGTGTGTTGGACTGGCCCACAAGCTCTTGCACAGCTCCATGTAGGCTGGCACCTGGGGGCCTGAGGAAGCTCCCCAGATCCTCAGAGTCCGTTAGCATGACTCAGATCCCAAGGCAACCACTTCTCCTACCACCCTGCCCAGGATTCTGCCCATCACCAGGTTCTACCTGGGCCATACCGGTCCCTCGGCCTCAGGACAGGCTGGACCTAACCCACATCCAGTGTGCCACCAGGCTCCTTGGGAAGGTGTTTGGAAGTCCACAGTGGCTGGTGTAGCCTGTCTGCATGGACTACCATGACTTGTAGCAAACCCTGGCTTTGTTGCATCGGAAACTCTGAAGGGACTGAACAAAAAGAGGTGATTTAGAGTGTGTGTGTGTGTGTGTGTGTGTGTGTGTATGGCCTTTTTTTTAGGGTCTATTGAAACTACTGTCCCCTTGGCAGTATTATTTTTTAATGCATAAAATACAATGGTATTTAAGAAAGAAACCAATATATCTTTGAATCTAATTATAGCTTACCTCAATTTCCTCATCTGTAAAATGAGCTTGAGAAGGAAATGGTAAACCACATCAACGTCTTTGCTAAGAAAACCCCAACTGGGGACAAAACTGAAATGATCCTACATCTGAAACCATGGGCACAACAAAACAGCAGCTCCCAAAGTGCAGGTTAAAGGTGCTTGGTGTGGAGAGAGAACAAACTTGGTCCTCAGGGTGTCCCTCCAAGGGAGAGACAGGATGGTCCCATGGCCACACCAGGGCCTGACTCCCAAATGAGCCCCACCCCACCCCAAGCACTCCCAAATTAGGGGACCTGGGGGATGGTGAGCCTTCTGCTTGGAAAGTGGGGTTTGTACTTTCAATGTGACAGACTTCCCTGCAAGGCATCTTGCAACCCTTGAAGCCCCTCCTCATTTAAGTCAAATCTTCTGTACTCAGTCAGTACCATTTATTCAGAGGTCACAATTACAGATTAAGAACTGCAATGTTCCTTGGAGATCATCTAGTTCAATTGCCTCCCTTTACAGATGTGGAAACTGAGGCCCCAGGGAAGGGAAGTGACTATCCCAAGGTCACAGTGATAGTAAAGAAGAGAGTTTGATTTTGAACTGGATTCTGATCTCTCCAGGATCCTTAAGGAAAGGATGTAACCTTGAATGAGCTTCCTTTCTTTTAATTTTTTTTCCCAAGGCAATGGGGTTAAGTGAATTGCCCAAGGTCACACAGCTAGGTAATTAAGTGTCTGAGATTGGATTTGAACTACTAACTTCAGGACTGGTACTCTATGCACTATGCCATCTACCTGCCCCAAACTTCCTTTCTTTTGAAGACAATTTTCCCCACCATCGACAGCTTTAAAGTTTAGGAAACCAGATAGACCTTCTCCAGGACTGATGTGGTGGGCAGTGGTGGGCAGAGAGGACTCACCCCAAGCACCTACCATGGGTATAGGGGAGTCACCAGTTGAGTCACTTCAAAGTGTGTTCAATGTGAAGGTGATGATGTGTGATGACAAAGAAAAAGTAGAAAGTTGTGATTGGATGGAAAACCCTTTCTTTTCCATCTGGATCTTAATGTATTAAGGAAAGTCAGTTAAAAATCAGCAGTATTGATGAAGGGTGTCCTATTTCTAGGCCCCATACCAGGGACTGGAGTTTATGTGACTTGTCTTCAAAGACTTCTATCGGCAATTCCTCTTCTTGGTATGGAGATGTTCCCATTCCCTTGTGGGCTCCCTTGGGATCTCCCTGTTCAGCTCTATTTCTTCTTAGTACTGCCAACTGCCCCTGACCAAGTCTCCCCTTGAGACTGGTCTGGCCATCTTCCCAAGTCTCCTCCTAAGCCTTTGTGACCATCTCCCATAGAAAAGGTTTCTTTCTCTCTCTGTTCTTTTTCACCAGAACCCAAAAAAGGAAGCCCAATAACATCAGACAAACCCATTCACAAGAATGTTTCAATGGCATCAGAAAATTTATTTTAATGGAAGCCTTAGGTCCTCAAAATCATCAATAATTAGGGAAATTTCAGAGCCTGCCAATGAGTCAGAACTCAGTTCTCTGAGCTCCATTTCCTCACCAATAAGGAGGTGGGATGAAGTTCTTCCCCTTTAGCTTGCGTCACTTTAGGAATCTAACATTTCACTCAGACTACTTTTAAAATGAAGTTAATTTTTTTAAATGAAATGAATTGTGATTAATGCAGATAATACTTTGGTCTTCCTATTAAATCCATTTTATAGATATATCTCCAGTAGTACCCGAAGGCTCCATGGGCTTTTTACAGGCCTTGCTTGCCCAATATCCCAGTTGTAATAAGTAGCAGTCACAATTCAAACCCAGCTCTTCTACTCCCAAATCAAAGTTCTTTTATGGTTATATTCTTACCTCCACCTGAGATTCCTGCAGAGCATAATAACTTGGGGCTGCCACCTAATCCCATTCACCCCCTCCATGAACATTCTTCCCTCTATTTTCTTATTTGTATATCCCTTGTTATTTTTATTCTCTGTATCTGGAGCTGTTTTCCCCAGGAGAATATCAGTTCTTTGGACAATGATAGTTTCCTTTGGAGGGGGTCTCAATTTTAAGCCAACAAGTCATCATTAGACACATATTAAATACATATTACAAAGCAGCCCTAGAGGGACAAAGACAAAAATTAAAGGTTTTATTCTTCCAAGGAGAGGAAGACCATGTGAAATGGTCAGTCATTGGAGAGGATCAAGCACCAAGCCCTGATTGGAAGAGGTTCAAGGAGAACCAACATGAGCCTAGATGACTGGTGGAGATGGTGGTGGCCTTCATTGCAGGCCAAGAGTTTGGGAGAATGAGCAAAGAAACGGAAGCAGGAGATGGAACTTCATATAAAGGGAATAGCAGGAAGGCCAATCTGGATAAAAAAGAGGGACCAAAGAGTCCTGTGAAATCTGAATAGCAAGAGAGTCTCCAACCTCAGGCCTGAAAGAGTACCAGAGAATGGGGAACAGGCAAAGGTACCATAAAGATTGAGCAGCTAGGGGATGGGGCTGAGTGGGGTGGAGGTGAGGAAGGGAAATGGGAATGTCTGATGACAAAGAAAGTCAACCATTAGTCTAAGCTAATAGTAGAGGCAGGAGTTGAGATATTTATGCAGCCAAAAGCCCAAGGGGTTGAATGGGAGGAAGGGATGTAGAGGCAGATTCTCCCTACTTCCTTCAGGTCTTACACAATGTAGGGACTTAATGAGTGTTTGTCTAATGATGTGGATAATGACAGTAGTAAAGGTTGAGCACTTTGCTGAGGTGATCTAGACCTGTTCTGGAACTTGGCCATTATCAAGTAACTGGAGGGAGTTCCTCAGTGGTATTTAACCTTGGACATTCCAGGTCTAGTAATAGCGGTGCTTCCCTTCTCCATGACCCATGCATCCTGGCTCATGGCAACAACTTTGTAGACTTGAGTGTGCAACAGAAAACAAGGCAACCAGCAAGAAACCAATTTTTCAGTTGACAGTGGAAAAAAAGTGTAGCTCTGGGCTGAGCCTTGGAGCCTAAACCTTCATTCCAAATTCCAATTAAGTCCCAGCCACCCCCACACCTCAGGAAATCGAATTCTGTTATGATGGTTTCAGGTTCAGAAGGTGAAATAAAGGTGTTTTAAACACTGAACAGATCATCATTGCTAGGGCTAGGGGAGGGGAGACAAGACAACCATAGGAATGAAACTACCTCCCCTAAAATTCTTTCTATGACCTTAAGGGTGGTGATGGGCACGAGGATCCTTGTTAAGCAAAAGGCTTCTGTAAAATAGTGTATTAATAATGAGACTGGAGCACCAACAGAGGAACCTTCAAGAGCTTGGTTTTATTTTTAAAGCCCAAACAAAGGGAATGTCTGATTCCCAACACAGAGCAGCGAGAGTTGGAGTCTCTGGGAGATGGGCTGGCAGGAGGCAGCTCCTTCTTACTGAAGGACCACAGGGGATGCTTCGGAAGACAGTTTGGAGGCATTTTGAGGAAGGGTTTCTCCCTGAGGTCAGGATGGGGTGGGTGACCCTGGAGATTCCTTACCATCTTGGGATTCTGGGAACCTGTAACCTCTTCTTTCTGCCTTTGACCCAGGGACCAAGGGCAGATTTTGCCTTGAAAGGAGGAAACTGTCTCTGACACTTATAAAGATTGCCCAAAGGTGTGATAGGCAGCCTCACGATGGAGTGGGTGGTTCTCCTCTAAAAGTGTTTAAGCAGGCAGGACACTGGCTTATTGGAATCAATGGAGAGGGGATCCTTATTCAGGTGGGGGTGGGGCCAGATGAAACTTGAGGTTCCATTCTGGGCTGGAAATTTTCTTATTCTGTTATGAGATTTTTTATTTTTTATTTCATCAGTACATTGAACTTCTAGTCTTTCTAGTCTTAAAGAGTTTCTGGGGGCCATAATCCAGTATGGAGCCAGGATTTCCCATCAGACTAGGCAACCTCTCTCTCTGATTGAGGTTACATCATTGATTATCTTCTTCTTTGCAATATATCACCTGTGACTATTCAGCCTCATGAAGCCAATGCTAATGCTCAATGACTTTGGATTCTTTCTAAGGTTTGTGGACACTCCTGCCCATTTCTCCTGGAAAGAAAGCTACTACCGATCCACCATGTCCCAGAGTTCACAGACAAGCGAATTCCTCAGCCCCGGAGTTTTCCAGCACATTTGGGACTTCTTGGATCAGTAAGTATTAGAGAAGTCATGAGTCTGACCACCAAGAGGGCTCAGAAAATGGGCAATTTAGGACAGGTCCCATACACTGGTGGTTTAGCCCAGGAAAGAGAAAAATTCTTCCAGAGTTCCAGAAATGATTGTTTTCGTGGCCAAAGAATTGTTAACATTTGACTAGAGAGATTATCATCTCCTTGAGGAAAGGTTTTATATTTCTCAGTCAAGACTTAAGTCCTACTAAGAATGTGATAAATGGAAAAAACTATAATAAATGACGCAGAATCTATTCACCACAATGGCAAACGATGATTCATTTCGGAATTTTTGGTCTTCTCTCCACCAGTGCAGATTGTGAGCTCTCTGTTACTTAGTTGTTGGTGTTTGAAAAGGATTGTAGCCAAAAGCTGCCTGTATTCCTTCTCCTCCTCGACCAGGCCAGTACTCAGATAACAGATATGCGGTCCATCCTTGACTGGACATGACCTCTGTTCAACTTGGCTTGCTGGGGTCACCTGAGAACTCTAATGAAGTATCAGAACAGCAGACTAAGAGAGAATTCCTGTTCTGATCCCTAATCCTCCTTACAGTTTCCAGTCCCCCCTTCCCCAGCTAACTTCTATACTCAGTCAGAAATTCTTCCCCTACCTTACTTGTTAAACCAAAATTAAAAGGAAAAAAAAAATGGGCATGGTTATTAGAGTCTCTAGAAGGTTTCTAATTTACCGCCCCCCCATATCTGTATAAGTCACTCCACACTCTGATATATAAAATTAGAGAAGAAACTCATTCCCTTGGCTTAATGTTTCAAAGATTTCTCAGGAGGGCAGATTTTAGTCAGAGGAGTGAGTGAAATATGTATGAGGTAACTGAATTCCTAGGGAAGGACAGTGAGTATACTCATGAAAGGGACTGGTAAATCATAAGAAAGGGAGATAATGGGAGAAATGTCTAATTTACAACTAACATTGCCAATACTTATACTGGGTGGACAACAGAAAATTCACATCCTGTGTGTATGCTTATAATTCTATTGCGAGAGCTGACTTCTTTAACCCTCTGCCTTCATTAGGCATGGGAGCCTCACAGAGGACCTCATTTGCCTTGTAGCAAATGGAAAACATGTGAAATCCAAATAGTCCTTTACACCAAGGATTATCAACAAGATAGTGACTTTACTTAAATAGTGTGAGCCTCTTTAGCAGAAAACTAAACAGAAATGCAATTCACTGATTTTGGGTCTTTCGCACGTTGATCGTTGACTAGAAGTCTGTCTCTAGGCATGACTTAGACATGTGGTAATGGAAGATTTGGCCTCTCCCCACTCTGTATCACCTTGTTGACTGAATTGATTGTAGAATTGAACTGACTGCAGCATCTGCAATATGGATAAATTCATCTAGTTTCTGGTAGTATTGTAGTTTGGGGCAGGTTTCCTCATGTTGTTGGACTTCTGGTTTTACAGTAGACTGAGTCAGAATGAAAATGGTTTCACAAACATTATTTTTAAGACATAGAAAACAATGTTATTTGGTATTTTATGACCAAGTTACCAGATAAAAACATCATGAATCTTCTTCTTGGAAAGAATCTTAAACATCTAGGCCAACACTAGCCCTATTTTTCAGATGAGAAAACTGAGACCCATGTGACTTGGCTAAGGTTTAAAAACTAACACCTTTGGGGCAGCTAGGTGGCACAGTGAATAGAGCACCGGCCCTGAAGTCAGGAGGACCTGAGTTCAAATTTGACCTCAGACACTTAATAATGACCTAGCTGTGTGGCCCTGGGCAAGCCACTTAACCCATTGCCTTGCAAAAACCAAAACCAAAACCAAAAACCTCAACACAATGAGCCCAGAATTTGTGAAGCTTCCTTCAGCAGAAATGCAGCTTCCCTACAAGAGAGGGGGCTTTGCTTGATCTATGTTTTTCGCTGAGCAGAACTTTATGAATGGCAGAGATAGTTTGGAGGGCAGAAGGAGATATTAGTCATCCAGAGCCAGCAGCTGTCTTTTGGACAGGTATGAATTGAGTCAGAGCAGTTTCACTGTTATTGTTTTTTAGTCCATGGAGACTTCCCAACTCCACCGTGGCCAGCCTTCATTCTCCTCATCTCTAGCTATGAGGATTTATGGGCTCTCCAATCCAGGTGGCCCGGGAAGACCACAGTAGTATAAGATCAGACACAGTATAGTGGAGGGGAAAGAGAGTTGACCTCAGAGCCAGAAAGACTGGGGTTTAAAAGTCCCCCCCCCATGACTGTGAGAATGTAGACAGAAGATGTGGATGCAGCTTCCTCACCTCAGGGTTCCTTCATTCTAAAGTCCAATACACAAACTGTTACTAAGGATTGGAATAACCTAGAAAATAATAGTGAGCTCCATTCTGGCAAATTTCTTTGCCTATTGGCAGAAGGCATCATCACCAAACTCATATTTCAGAAGGGCCTCTGGGTACTTAGTCCACCACTACTTCCCCAGAGGCAGACCCAAGCAATGGAGATGGTACAAAGAAGTCAATTTAAGTTCCAGATAAGTCAAATCTTCCTAACCAATGCAGGTATTCATGACCATCTCTCCGTTCTGTGTGATTCTTTTGTCCAAAGCCCTTCCACCTTGTTTTCCTGTAATTGAGTTGGAGCTTTTCTTCCAATTCTATCCATCTTTTCCCACATTTTACAAGATATAATAACTCCCTTTGGAGAGCAACATCCATTGTACAGCAATCATCTTTTGTAGTGTCCTAAAACCTATTGGATCCCCTGGTTTATAGAAGGTGACGGCTCCAACTTTGTAGTCAAGAACTAACAAATCTGAGACTTCAACGTAGGCTTTGGAAGCCGAAGACCGTTACCTTCTTTAGGACAGCTCACACTTAGGTAGTTTTTTTTCTGACATTGCTCTAAAATGTGCAATTTTGAAACTTTCTGCTGTTGGCCTTTTGGAGCCAAACAGCTGTTTCTCTTTCATCTGATGGATTTTCCCATCCCTGACCCTTCTCTCTTCACGTTCAACATTCTCCATTCCGTTTACTCATCCTTAAATGGCACATGTAAGAAATGAGTAAATAACAAAACTGTGACATAAACCCAGATTCTTTGCTGGATCTTAAAGTTTAGACATGGGGAATTCTAGTACAGTAGATCTGGAGTCAGAAGATCTAATTCAAACACATACTAACTGTATGACTCTGGGCAAGTCATTTTACCCTGTTTACCTCAGTTTCCCTGTCTTTAAAATAGCAAATCACTCCAGTATCTTTTCCAAGAAACCCCCCCCAAAGGGGGTCATGCAGAGTTAAACAAAACTTAAAATGACTGAAAAACCACAAAAACATTTGGGAATTCCTAAGAAAGAGAACATTAATGCTTGTTCCAGGTTCTTGTGGCTCCTTACCACAGTGTCCCTACCTTCTCCCATCCTTGGGGAGATCCAGGTTATATCTGAGTCTCATCCTTGGGCTAGCCATTCCACTAACTCCCTTCCTTTATGCTTCTTGGTCATCTGTCTTTGCTTATCATGATGCACTGGGATGAAAGCCACAATGATGAAGACCCCCATATCTTCTTTTTTGGCTGCTCACAGTCATAACCTCAGTGATTCCTCTGATGACCTGGCTTGTCAGGTCTCCAAATCTTGAGTGTCTCAGTCTGTCCAAGTAGTCCCACCCAGTCCTGCTTTTCTGTCCCATGGAATTTTCTATTTTTGTTCCAAGTTTATGAGGAGACCAATTATAAAAACATAGCCTGAATTTGGGCTACCCAGAACTATTGGTCTTACCTGGATTAGCATCCCTCAGGAGTTCTTTTCCCTTGTTACGTGGTTCCATTTTGATAGAGATACTTGATGGAGTCAAGCAAAAGGTATTTTTTTTTCCTCTTCATGTCATATTATCCTTGTTCTTCCTGAGAAAGAACAGGAAGAGGTGGGAAGGCATCTTTTGTGTGACTGAAGACTCTGCCTTTGGTTTGTATCTCAAATACAGCAGTCAACAAACTAGATTCAGTCTAGCAGGAAGCAAAGTGGGAAAGCTGAACAGGTGTGGACAGGAAAGCAGGGTGAAATCATTCCAGAATTGGACTGGAGAGGAACCTCAAACAGCAGTGAGTCCAACCCTACTTGGCTAAGTCTTCCCCCAACAAGCAGTAGCCCACTTTTTCTTGGAGGTCTCTAGAGGGAAGAGAGGAAGAACCTCTACGATCTTTGTTTTTATTTTTTTAGAAGCTCTACTATCTTTAGAGCTTCCATTTCTCTTTAGAACAAGTCAATGTTCAGAAACTTTTCTTCATATGCAGTCTAAATCTCCCACTTTGCTTGGTTCCAATCTCTCCTTAATCTGTAAAACAGACCAGACACAAGTCTAGTAGACTTGTTCCAGATTGTTGGGACTGTGGACAAAGACAAGTAGGTAGAAAAGTTCCTGTCCTCTATGGGCCTCAGTTTCCTCTCTTATAAAAAGATGTTGGAGTAGGGGATGTCCCTTCCAGTTCTGTTTCTGAGCATTATCATTCCTGATGTAGTCTTAGGAAACAAAATTTCTCATGACCCTGTTATTCTACCTTTTTTGTACAGGGGAGGAAACTAAGGTTCAGCTAATTCAATTGATTTGCCCTCTGGACACACAGATGGTCACTGGCAGAGCCTGAACTCAGTCCCACACCAGGAGTCACCAGGAGTTATGCCATATATTCAATTATTCATTCATTCTTTTTTTATGATTTTTCAATTACTCTTTCTCTGCTCCATCGGCCTCAGCTCCATAGCTAACATTTAAATAGCACTTGTTTTGTGGTAGACACCGTCTTAAGCTCCTGATAATTATCTGATATTCACAACGCCCCTGTGAGGTAGGGCTAATATTATCTTCATTTTACAGATGAGCAAACCAAGGGAACAGAAGTTAATTGATTTGTTCATGGTGACATAACTAGTGTCTGAGGTTGGATTTGAATGCAGATCTTCATGACTCTAGGCTTGCTGCTCTATCCACTGCACCACCTGTACCCAGATATGGAGGCCTTCATCATTGTGTCTTTCATCACAGTGCATTTTTTTTATTTTTAATTTTACAATTTCCCCCCTAATCTCGCTTCCCACCCCCCACCCCCCACAGAAGGCCATCTGTTAGTCTTTACATTGTTTCCATGATATACATTGGTCTAAATTGAATGGAATGAGAGAGAAATCACATCCTTAAGGAAGTAAAATAAAATAAAAGAGAGCAAAATTACGTAATAAGATAATGGTTTTGGTTGTTTTTTTTTTTAATTAAAAATAGCCTTTGGTCTTTGTTCAAACTACAATTTTTTTATTCATTACTAAAATATTTTTGTTTAAGAGTAAACATAATTACCCCTCCCCCACAAAAACATAGAACCTCATGAGCACTAAAAGAAAGAGGAAAAAATATGTTTCAGTCTGTGTTCTGATACCATCAGCTCTGTCTCGGGTGGATCACATTCTTTATCATAAGTCCATCATGGAAGTTACTTCCATATTTTTCCATAGTTGCTGTTGCTGATTGTAATCCCTCCATCCATTCCTCCCCACTACCATCTATTATATTTTCTCTCTCCTTTCACTCTGTCCCTCCTCTAAAATGTGCTTTGGGACAGCCAAGTGACACAGTGAATAGAGCACTGGCCCTGGGGGTCAAGAGGCCCTAAGCCCATATCTTACCACAGAGACCATCTGGCCCTGTGGTTCTGGACAGGCCACCCAATCCCAGCACCTTGCAAAAAGTAAAAAAGAAAATGTGCTATATCTAACTATTCTCTCCTATGATCCACTCTGTCCACTATCACTCACATACCCACCCATTCCTCTTCTCTCCTTTTTTAATCTAGATGTCTATACCCTATTGAGTATATGCTGTTTCCCCTCTGAGACATTTCTGATGAGAGTGAAGGTTCCCTCATTCCCCCTTGCCTTCCCCATTCCATACCATTGCAAAAACTCATTGCAAAAAAAAATATCTTTTATATGAAATATCTTAGCCTATTCAACCTCTCCTTTCTCTTACTCCCAGCACATTTCCCTTTTGGCCATTGACTCCATTTTTACACTGTATCTTCAAATTCAGTTCTCTCCTGTGCTGTATCTATAAAAGCTCCTTCTACCTGCTCTATTAAATGAGAAGTTTCATGTGTATTATCAGTATCACTTTTCTACGCAGGAATACATGCAGTTCATCATCATTAAGTCCCTCATAATTTACCCTTCTCCTCAGCTATTTATGTTCCACCTGAGACCTGTATTTGAAGGTCAAACTTTCTGTTCAGCTCTAGTCCTCTTTTTTTTTTTTTTTTTTTTTTTTTTAGATTTTTTTTGCAAGGCAATGGGGTCAAGTGGCTAGGTAATCATAAAGTCTCTGAGGCCGGATTTGAACTCAGGTACTCCTGACTCCAGGGCTGGTACTCTATCCACTGTACAACCTAGCTGCACCAGCTCTGGTCCTTTCAACAGGAACATTTTCATTTCCCTTTTATAGGAGAGGAAACTGAGGTCCAGAGAGATTTATGACTTAACTAGACATAAGGCTACCTGAGTAGACGAACAATGAATTTTCCTCAATTCCTGTACTTTACATAATATATTTTGGTTGACTTCATGTTGAATTGATAGTAAGGGGAGTGATTAAAATGGCCTGAAAATGTACTAATATAGTGAAGTAAGTTAAGAGACAGAGGTATGAAAAGGAAAGAAAGATGAGTTTAGAACCATTACCTTCAAATTCCAGTTCTCCTACTTGCTACTTGGGGGACCTTGGCCAATCATGAGTAGAAGAATGATGTGTAGTAAGCTTCCCTTGAATCCCAAGGATAGAGCAAATCTTTCATGCAACATGGTCCTGTTCCATAGGCAACATGGCAGCCAAGTCTTTCACTGAAGGTATCACATAGCTCCTATGGCCACCTATTTCTGTTTGTGATGGTGATGGTTCACCATTCTAACACTCTCAAGTTTCAAACACTGTCTTGGTTATTTAAAAAGAAAATGTCGTTTGGCTTTTGTTTTTGAAAAGGACCATAACGTCAGGAAGATGATGGTGGGATTTTAATATGCTGGGAATGGTGGGCAGAAGGAGGAAGTGTGTAAAGTCACCAGCCTCCCTTTCTCAGCTTCATGGAGGCAATGCTTAATCTTATGAAACTGTTCACCATGGACTCTGAGGTAGAAATGAGTCAAACCCTGAATCTGGAATGACTGGGAGTGGTTTGTGGGTGGGACCAGTTGTTGAGTGACATACAGTCCTAGCCAAAAGAGCATAGAACACAATACGCCCCTTACTGTTATGTGTGGGAGTGGTATGGGGAGGGACACAACTGTCAGGCGCCCTTCTGGACTGCATCTGGTACACTGGGAACTTCTCTCTGGTATCACACCTAAAGCATCCTCTCTATACCTTTACCTATTACTCCTATTGTGCCAAGTAGAACATTCACTGCCATGTCATGATGTCATGGTCCTCTTTGAAAATGAAGGACAAACAACAATCTATGTGAGTAGTAGAGGTTGCCCCACTGCTGGCAGGTTGGGCAACGCAGCTCCTTCTTCCTCTTTCCTCCCTTTCTCCTCCCTCCTTCCCTTCACTTCTCCCTCCCTCCCTCCTTCCCTTCACTTCTCCCTCCCTCCCTCCCTCCCTCCTTCCCTTCCTCCCTTCTCTTCCCTACAGGTACTCTGCCCAATGTATTGTATTGTACATTTGATACCTGGAAATACATATTGGGATTTCAGGTTTCAAATCACTCTGGCTCTTGTTGATTGGTCAAGCTGATTTGGTCATTGTTTGGGTCCTAATTAGCTCAGAGTAAAGAAAAATAGAAAATGTTTCTGTTTTGGCCAGAAACCCAGAGGAGGGGTAGGTGAAGGAGGGAACTGGATTAGAAAGGTCATTTTCTATCTCCCTTTTTTACCTAACCTAAATCTCTGAATTGGGTGGAGCCTCAGTCAAGCTCAGACCTGTTAAAAACCGTAGCCTAAAAAGTCCAAGGTTCTTCCAATGTACCTGGGGCCATCTCCAGTTGTCCTTATGCATCCCTGGTCACTGGACCCAGATGACTCCAGAGGAGAAAGTGAGACTGGTGACTTAGCATAGTCTTGCCCCACCCCACTCAAATCCAATTCAAGGGTATGTCATGGTGTCACCTCCCTGATGTCATGGTCGTCTTTGGGAATGAAAGACAAATAATAACCAAGAAGATCAAAGAAAGCCCCTCTTCCCATCCCCCCAACAAGTTTCTTCTTTTGTCTATGCATCTGTAATTTCAAATAGAAGACACTAATTGTTTCTGAAGTCCTATCTTCCAAAGCAGCTCTGAATGATGTTGAAGTGTCGCATGAACACTTCCAATTATTACAGAGGGTGGTAAATCGCAGAAAAACTGCCCTGCCTTTCAATATGCATAATAACCTTGGCAAAGAGAGTGAGGCTGATGACTTCTGCTACTGGGCCTCATTTAGAGAATGAGACAAGACATCACCCTGTGATATCATTGATCCACGGACATTAAGCCTACAAGGGTCTAGGAACTGGGCTGATTGTTGGGAATACAAGGAAAGGCAAAAGACAGAACCTGCCCTCTAGGAGCTAAGCATAAGGAAGGCAGGTAAAATGGAGGGGGGAAGAAGCCTTGTCTGCTCATCTCTGGCAATCACTTATTGCTTGTCTTTCCAAGGAAGGACTTCCCTGAATAAGCACTCTTAAGCAATTATCATGTGCCAGACTTTGTACTGGGAAGCAGGATGCTGAAACAATAAGTACCCATCACTTGGAAATGTACATTTCAAAAGGCTTCAATGGTGCCACCTTTTGGGGTCTGGCTTAAGTTGGCCGAATCTTCAATTTCTCCTTTGCTCTTGCTACCAACCTCTAAAGAATTCAACAGGAGGAGTGGCTAGGTGGAACAGTGGATAGAGCACTGACCCTGGAGTCAGGAGGGTCTGAGTTCAAATGTGACCTCAGACACTTAATAATCCCCTAGCTGTGTGACCATGGGCAAGTCACTTAATCCCATTGTCTTGCAAAAAAAAAAACAGAGAAAGAAAACAAAAAAAAGTTAAACAGGAAAAAGAAAACCCTTCAGGATCCACTCTAAAGCTATGTGTGTCACTCATTTAAAATAAGAAAAAACAAACTGATTTCTTCAGATGATGCTTCAAACACAGGTGAATAATGGTCCTGGACTTGGGCCCTACATTGGCTAAAAGCATACAGATAAGCTGGCAGAGGTGGATGGATAGACTCTTTTTTTTCTAATTATGATCCTAAATGAAATCCAACAGATTTTCTGTCAATCCAATATAAGTATTCCAAGACTCTTGATCAGTGGATTAGTCTTTCTGTGGAATCTTTAGCCAGCAAAAGATCACTGGATTAGATAAAAATATGTGAACTTCAATCCTCTACAGCCTCTTTCTGCTCTGGTGGTGATGAGCATGGCAGAAATAAGGAGGGAAGCATAAACAACAGTTGTGCCAGAATGAACAGATATACCCACAATACACTTGGAGGGAATATTTAAATGGAAGGCATCACTGATTCCTTTGGGGATGTTTAATGTACTTGATGGATTTGACCTCCCTTCCAATTCTAAGTCCTTGATTATATAACATCCCCCCCCACCATTTGTATAGCAGATAAGTCAAGTCAGGTGGAAGAGTTCACATTCAATATTGCTCCTTTTCTACTTGAACTCATGAGAGGTCATGAGGATTCTTGGTTTTCTCTGTATGGGCGTGTGTTCTTAATGTTTATTTTCTTTCAACTCCTTTCTAGGCCAATATGCTCTGTACAGCCCATTGATTTGAACTTTATGGATGAGCCCACAGCAAATGGCACCACAAATAAGATTGAGATCAGCATGAATTGTATCCGCATGCAAGATACCGACTTGAGTGACCCAATGTGGGTGAGTGGTAGAGAGGGGCGGGTCCTTCATCTGCTATTTGCTTCTCCTTGTCCAAATAGGATCTGACCAAGGATGACACCAGAGGGGGCAGGTGGTTCAGCAGGGGGAGGACTATTGTTAATAACCATCATTTGGGGGCGTTATTTTATGTTGGCAGAACACATAAATGATATGACCTCATTTGAACCTCCTGATAATCCAGGAAATCAGAAACTGTTAGTCTCATGACTCACTTTCTTCAGAGGAAGAGACTGAGGCAAACAAACATGGAGGCATTTGTTTCTAGTCCCCCCAGTTAATCTGTGTCAGAAGAGAAATTCCTACCTAGGTCTTCCTGATTTTAAATCTAGCAGAAAACCTATGTCCTTCCTATTCTATATATAGAGGAATAGGGCCAAGCATAGGATTTAGGGGTAAAAGAGGTCTTATGGATTCCCTCGTCCAAAGTCCTCTTTTTAAAGATGGAGAAGCCAAGTGGCAGATGAGCATAAACAGTAAGCAGCAGAGTCAAGTCTGGATTCCACATCTGGCTCCCTCAGCTCAAATCCCAATTCATATCAGGAAATATTGTGAGGTTTAAGCATAAAGTGTTTTGTAAACCTTAAAGTGTCACATAAATATGAACTATTATAATCATAATCATAATTGTTTTGGACACCTAATGGAGGATAACATACCAGATGGACAATCTATTTAAGAATAATTTATGACTGACCACATAGTCAAGCAATGACACAGGCAAGCAATGAGAGCTTCCCATCGTGGGAGAGCAGACTCCTTACAGTTGGCTCTCTACAATCAAGTGCAAGGAATGAGTCTCCATCTTGAAGATGTATTTTGGTCCTGTGCTTCTCCTTGACTGGCCCTTTCTTCTCTTTCAGTTCAATAACACTTTTGAATTTCTGCTGTTTAGTCCTCACCTCTCTCCTTCAGTGGTTAGACATTGACTGAAGTCTCCTCTGTGATTTCTGATTGTTTTTGCTTGCTACTTATTAACAAAAATAGGAATGGTTTGTTAGGGAGGAAAACGTTGGTCATTCCTTCAGACAGGCATCACACTGCATACTTCATACAGTTCCTGTAACCAGAAGACCCTCAGGGAGGTATCCAATAAATGATTACCAATTTACATAATTGGTGAAGACATCAAGGTTGTAATATTACATGGATTATTTTTGTCACCATTCCATTGTTGCCATTATCACAAATAGGGAAAGACAGTTGATGTTGAACTCAGTGGTCACCGCATGGTTAGGGTCCCTCAGTTCATTTGCTGTGCCTCGGCTATGGTGATTAAAGATTCCACCACTTCCCCCAGACCTTGAACGTTCCATGATTTTTCATTTATTGAGTATTTGAAGGATCAGGATTGTGAATGAGTCTTTGGTTTTGCACATAACTCATGATTTTCAGAAAAGTGCAGTGGTTGTAATGAACCTTAATCATAAGAAGGAAAACCAAGATTCCATTGAAAACCATTCTGTCACATTGTGAGTATTCCTGTTTCTGAAGCCTCCAATGTGCTCTGTCTATATTAAAATTTCTTACTTCAAAGTCTAGTTGAGGTAATACCTCTTCCAGAAAGACCTCTTCTGATTCCCTGCCCCCTTCCATTTAAAAGAACAATCATTGATTAATAAAGGACCTTCCAAGTCTTATCATCTGACTCATTTTACAGATGAAGAAATTGAAGCTCAGGGAGAAGAAATATAAAATTCCACAAGAGGTAAAGTCAAGATCTGAACCCAGAACATCTGAAACCAGAGTTAGCACTCTTTCCATTGAATCCCTCTCTTCTACTTGTCCCAGGACTGGGTCTGGACCTTTCCCCTGCACGTATCATATCCTCGATTGTGCCCTTGTCTTATCCATGCGATTCGTCAGTTAACTCCCAAAGAGAATATATGGACTTATTCGTCATCTCTGTAGCTGTAGCTCCAGATGTAGATTTAAGGGTCCATCAAATGAAGCTCAGGATCAACACACAGTGTGGTAGAAATAGTACTGACTGCAATCAGAAGATGTGAGATCAAGTCCTATCACTTAAATTCTGCCTCAGTTTCCTCATCTATAATATGTAGTTGTTCTTCCCATTCTAAGTCTATGGTCCTTTGGCTAAGGCACTGAAAGATGCAATGCAAATGTTATTTGGTGGTTGATATGACAGTTCAGCTATAATACCCTACCTAGAATTGGAAAAAAAAAAGATCACCAGTAAGGCTCAAAGGGAATAAAACCCCAGGCTTAATACTTTTCATCAGGAAAGGAGGGGGTTGCTAGCCAAGGATTCCCAAGTGGGACTCTGCTCAGCTTGAGGCCCCAGGGCAGGAGTCAAACAGTTGTAGATGAAAGTCATAGTCAAGGTATCTTGACCTAATTCACTGTTTTGCCTAGAGCTGCCCATTTATATCTGTCTGTTTCTGCCCAGGCCCATATGACTTATTGGGCTTAGGGATAAGCCAGCTTCCCCATGGCCAATAAAGCTCTGAGTAGGTTGATGGGCTCAATCTCCCCTTTCTGTTAAGATGCAGTTTGTGGGTAATGTTTGTACTCAAGTTGGCTGATGGGACCGGGTTAGAGGGAAACAAATAAAAACCACTACTTCTATACAATCAATAGCAACACTGCTTGTAACTTTGACTTTTTAGAGATGGGGATAATTTTTTTTTCTCCATTAAAAAGTTCCACGATAATAAGACTTCTCAAGCTAATGTTGAAGTGATGTATGGTCTGCCACAAGATACACAGACGATAATCCATTAGCATCCTCTCCAGACAAGGGGCTCGTGTCCTCTGGTACCTTACTATCCCATTCTGTATACAGAAGGAGCTTCCTTCTTTGGATACCCATAAAGCATACCCCCAAGTAGTTAAGTCACACTGCAACTGTGCAGAGCCTCACATCCTGGAACTAAATTCTGTTTAGCTTCTGTATAATGTGCTAAAATTGGGAACTCAGCCAAACTTTTGCCCAATTTTCAAGAAATATGATTCTGTAGACACCTCAAGGCATGTCAGAAATTTTAAAAGAGGGGAAAGAAAATTGTGAAGCCAAGGAATTCATATCTCATTTTGACTAACTTTTCACATAGCTCTGCCTTCTATAAACTATGCACAAAATTGATGACTTGTCTAGCCTTTGCTGCCATCAAAGACAACACAGATGACAAAGCGAGTATCTTTCCATATCTCCCTGTCCTGTGCATTGGGATTATTGGCATGGGGTCATAGGGGTAGGGAGGGAACTGGGAGTGGAGCATGACCAGGGGCCTTGCAAGTTCTGATTGACTTCAGGTTATAGGACTGAATAAGTCCTCACCCTGGATGAGCATCTCTGCTTCCTTTACCTGACTCTTGAAGATAATTGCAAGACCCCTCTGTATAGTCCTCTTCGTCCTCCATCAGAGGCACTTGAGTTTGATGGCTCTCTGAAAGTGAATGTCTAGAGGGGAGCACATTCCTTGGGACATCATCTGACTGGTATTGAGTCCAGGGGAAAGTCTCTCCCTCGATCAGGATGCTGCAGTGGTCTTCCCTTTTTTAGCAGCCATGGCCTACTGCCTACTCCACTGGAGGCTGCAGTCTGCTGTTCCTAAGAAGGGCTGCTTTGAGTCGCTTGGATGATTTGAGAGCCTTAGTATAGGCTCAAGGACTTGGGGCTCACTCCTCTGTTCTGGGACTCTGGATGTGATGGTCCTTCTCTCTGCCTCAGCTCTGAGTCACCTAGACAACTGGCAAGCATGTCTCCCATATCTTCATTCAAGACACCTGAACTTTTTAACAAGTGGTATGGGAGGGGGCGGCTAGGTAGCGTAGTGGATAGAGCACCAGCCTTGGAGTCAGGAGTACCTGGGTTCAAATCCGGTCTCAGACACTTAATAATTACCTAGCTGTGTGGCCTTGGGCAAGCCACTTAACCCCATTTGCCTTGCAAAAAAAAAAAACACCTAAAAAAAAAAACAAGTGGTATGGGATCCGTTGCCAGGCAGGTAGTGCAGTGGATAGTGTACCAGGCCAGGAGTCAGGAAGACTTGAGTTCAAATCAAATTAACTGTGGGACCCTGTACAACTCATTTGCCCCAGTTTGCTTCAGCTTTCTCATCTGCAAAAGAAGCTAGAAAAGGAAATGACAAGCAACTCTATTATCTGCCTAGAAAAGCATGTGGGGGAAGGTCATGAAGAGTCAGACACAATTTAAGATTTCTTCATATTGCAACCATGATATCCTACCCTATGCAAGGTGACCTGGTCCATAGTCTCACATATAACTACGCAACCCATGTCCCTGTGAGGAGGGGGAAGAAGGACGTAGTTATTTAGTTGTTTCTGTTGTGTCCAACTCTTTGTGACTCCATTTGAAGTTTATTTGGCAAAGATACTGGAGAGGTTTTGCTGTTTCCTTTTCCAGCTTATTTTAGATGAGAAAACTGAGTGAGAGAGGGTTAAAAGACTTGCCCAGGATCATACAACTAGCAAGTGTCAACGCAAAATTTGAACCCAACTCTTCCTGTCTGCATATCCAGTCCTTGAACCACTGTATTACTTAGTGGCCTCATTTCCTGTGGGCCGCTCCAACTCAGTATGACTTCAGAGAATTAATCCTTATCTCCCACCCCTCCAAAAAAAAAAAAAACCCTTTCCACTTCTTAACATTCCTATTATTTTCTCCTGATTAACAAAACTAACATCTTTACTGAGTCACCAGCAAGTGGTCTCCCTCTTTCCTATATGCTCTGTGATAGTTGGGGAGGGAAGGAAGGACTGGAGGGAGGGAGAAGGATAAAAAGGAAGGAGGGAAAGAAGGAAGGGAGGTGGGGAAAGGAAAAACAGAAGGAACAAGGGGGAAAGGAGGAAGAAGAGGGGAAAAAGAAAGGAGAGAGAAAAGAAGCAAAGAAGGAAGGTTGGCTCATATCCCTGGAGCAGACTCTGGGCTAAGCACTTTATAAATCTTACTTAATTTTCACAACTCTGGAGGTAGGCACCCTAAGAATGTTACAGTTTAAGCAACTGAGGCAGGCAGAGGTTATATGACTTGCTCCTGGTCTCACAGATCATGGGTGTTTCGGACCAGTGATCAGAGTGAAACTCCCTGTGGTATAATTTCCTCATTTTATAAAAGAACAGTGGAAGTGATTTGTCTAGGGTCACACAGACAATATCATGATTGGAACCCAGATCTTTCCCCCGTCCCATGATGCCTTCCAGTTAAATAGACTGCCAATCCACAAAATGTTACTTTGTTTGACCATGGAGTCCAGTTTCTTCATTTTACAGAAGAGATAATTGAGGGCCAGGGAGAAGAAATGATCTCTAAGCCATTGATGTAGAAAAAAAGAAAATGGAATTGAAACCCAGACCTCAGACTCTGGAGCCAGTGCTTTTTATCCCCCCAGACCATATAATGGCTTTCAGCAGTAGATAGAGCACCAGGAACTTGGTGAGTTCAAATCCAGGCTCTGTGGTCCTGGGCAGGTCATTTCACTGTTTGTCTCAGTTTCCTTTTGTGTAAAATGAACCAGAGAAGGAAAGTTCATACCATTCCAGTATTGTTGCCGAGATCACCCCCAAAAGGGTCACAGAGTCAGAACAACAGCAACAAGAGGAATTCCACTCTTCCAAGATGAAAGGAATCCTGAACCAGGCTGAGGGTCATGCAATAGAATGGGATTGTTCCCCAGTGTCCCATGAATCTGATTTATGCCTCTGCCTTAGGCCTCTGTGTTGGTGTGATGAGCACGCCGTGACCTTTGAAGATCGCACAGATGATAACAGTTAACTGATGGTGGATGCTCAGCTCTAAGAAGCAAGAGAGGCTCCTGAGCATAATGGCCACAAGTCCAGAGTCCCCCAGACACGGCTTCTAGTTCTTTCTAGGCTCTGAACTGTCCCTCTGGACTGGTGGCCTTGGAAAGGTTGGGGAAGGCTCCACCTTGGGGCTACTGTGGATGAAATCGTGGCGAGCCTGGCAAACTATTATCCAGTTTAAAAAAGCCCTGAGTTTCCCCATTTGGCCACAGAAAGCTCAGGCCCTGTCCTGGTTGGACAACACCAAGAAGGTGGGGAGCTCTCCCAAGTGCTGCCTCTTTTTGACCTCTCCCCTTTACCTTGATTTTGGGG
The DNA here is from genome assembly GCF_037893015.1 of Macrotis lagotis. Lineage (NCBI taxonomy): Eukaryota > Metazoa > Chordata > Mammalia > Peramelemorphia > Peramelidae > Macrotis > Macrotis lagotis. The sequence continues at coordinate 7,351,708 of NC_133663.1, read as the reverse complement.
CCTGTCAGGTTGGGACCTGCCCAACATTTCCTGAGCACAACCAAGATGAACCATGCCCCTTGGTCAAACCCAAAGATTCCCCACTCCCTGAACCAAAGGCTGGGCTTTTCCAAAAGAGAAATGGGTGTGAGCTCAACCTACCTGCGGATTTCATCAAACAACTGAAGTAGAACATGTATTGGAGGAGTCCGCTGGCTGAGATTTCACTGACCAGATTGTCCGCCATCCTCTGCTCTTCACTGATCTAATAAGGACTTATTGAGTTTCCTTTATTGGCAAAGTGCTCCTTCTAAGAAATGGATTTTTTTTAAGGAGACATGAGGCAAAAGTCACTCACTCCTAGTGTGGGGATCTCCTTCCACCAATTGAATTAGCCACTCATTTGTAACTTGTAACTTACCTGGTATGCGTGGTTAAGAACTCACAACAGTATGTGCCAGAGGAGGTCATTTCAACCGTCATGCATCAAGTCCCTACTCTATTCAAGTGTCTGTGGTGTGCCAGGTTGTTTACCCCCTGCCACCTCCCAACTAGACTTTGACACTTCTCTGTTATGGTGATGTTTGTCCTTCATTCTTGAAGAAGACCATGGCATCTCCAAGATGAGCTCATGAATTAGATTTGACTGGGGAGTGCTGTGCTGAGTCCCCTCCCTCCCTTCCTTCCTTTCTCCTCCAGAGTCATCTGGGTCCAGGACGACTGGAGATGGCTCTGGATGAGAGGCGATGAGGGTAAAGTGACTTGCCCAAAGTCATACAGCTAGGAAGTGTCTGGGGTCAGATTTGAACTCTGATTCTCCTGACTTCAGGGCCAGTGTTCTATGTAGCTGCCCTTCTCTGTTCTGGAAGATGCCCTCAAATGCTTTATCTCCTAGCTGGGAAGGAGGAACATGCGAGGAGAGCCTGTGATAATCAACATCAGAAGGGAAGAGGCCAATAGGTTGTGGGGGGGGGAGGATGAGAGGAGGAGGGCTAACTCCTAGCTCAGGAAAGGGGGTGGACAGTGAGCAGAGAAGATCCCATTGAGACAGTTTGGGAAATGAGCCCTGCAGCCTTGCAAGGACCAGAGACTGAGACAGAATGGATCTTCATGGTCACAAAGTCCAATGATGTCCCTCAATTTAGAAGACACTAGGGATGTTTTATGGGGATTTTAAATTCTAGAAAGCTAAGGGACTTTCTCAGAGTCTCACAGCAAGGGAAGATTTGAGGCAGGGTCCAAAGTCAAGGCTTCCTTCCCGAGTCCTATCTGCTCTACTCTAAGGAGTTTAGAGGGGGTCTCTGTCTCTGGCATTCCAGGTGTTGGGAAGTAGGCTTGGGGCTGGCCTCCAGGGACTGAAAACTTGAGGAAGACACAGTAGGTGGCAGCCCTACCTGCCAGTCCCTTGGAGCTCCCTCATTACCTCTCTGCCATCCCCACCAGGGGACCAAGAAAATGGGAACCTGCGCCCAAAGCTTTGTTCCCAAAGAGGGCCCTCACCTGAGGCCCAGGTATGCGCTTCAGACCTTGAACAAACAGGGCGTTTCAGAGAAAGGGACAAAAGCCTCTGCTCCCCCTTCCACAAACTCACAAATATCACTTGACAGGTGGCAGCCCCTCCCTGCACGGGGCGGGGGGCTCTTGGCCTTTTGCTTTGGAGTTTGGGGAACCTGCTGCTTGGGCCACCGGGGAATGTGCTGCCTCGGGCCAGGTGGCTGCCAAGCTGGCTCTCCTTTGAAAGGAAGGCCTCTTCCTCCTCCTCCTCCCTCCCTCCCCCCCTCCCCCTCTCTCTGGGGGTAAAGGGGGAGGGGAAGGGGTCTTGGAAATAAGAGCCCTGGGGCAACTGGGCCTCACACCTGTCTATAGTCCAACCTCTGCAGGGCTGCCAAAGACATTCTGGGGGTTCTGGGGGTGGGGGCTGTGCTCACGAGAAGTGGAAGGAAGCAGAAAAGCACAAAAAGAGACCCACAGAAGTTCAGAACTTGACCTAGAGGCCCCTGGGAGGCTGCTGTCCCCTCCTCAAAATGCCAGCCACGCTCCACTGGGCCTCACTGCCAGGGGTCAGCTGATGTCCTTCTCATCCCCATGGCCTTCCCCATCCCCAACACACTCCTCACTCTCTGCCTCTCTCTCTGTCTGCCTCTCTCTCTGTCTGCCTCTGTGTGTGTCAGTCTGTCTCTCTGTTTCTGTCTCTTTCTGTGTCTGTCTGTGTCTCTGTCTATCTGCATTTATCTGTCTCTCTGTCTCTGACCATCTCTTTCTCACTGTCTGCCTGTCTGCCCCTCTGTCTCTGTCCCTCAGTCTTTTGTCTGTATCTGTCTCTCTCTCTGTCTGTTTCTGTTTGTGTCTGTCTCTTTCTGTGTCTCTGTCTCTTTGTCTCTGTGTCTGTCTGTCTCTCTGTGTCAGTCTTTGTCTTTTTGTCTCTGTCTCTCTCTCTCTGACTGTCTCTCTCTCTCTTTTTCCTCACTGTCTGTCTGTCTGTGTTTGTCTCCGTCTTTATCTCTAACCATCTCTCTTCTTCACTCTGTATTTCTGTCTCTCTGTCTTTTTGTCTGTTTCTGTGTCTCTGTCCTGTCTCTCTCTGGAAGGAATAGATGTCACATTAATTTGAATTTTAAGAATTTGGAGAATGACATGAGCCATAATGTGTTTAGAAATATTGACTTCTTTCTTGTAGGCAAAGAATCTATAGACACAAAAAATCAGAACTTTTCCTAGGTCTGGAGTGATTTAGTCATGACCCAAGTTTCTGTCCAAGAAGCATTTAAATGATCATTGCAGCAAAAACAATAATCATCACTTGTATTTATAGAGATATTTAAAGTTTGCAAAACACTGGCCAGGCCATTGTGGAGCAAACGGCTACCATTTTCTTCATTTGAATTATGAAGTTACTAAGTCACAGAGAGATGAAGTATCTGGGCCACATAGCTTGTCAGCCAATGAGCAATTAAGCATCTGCTACATGGCCATCACTGAACTAAGGCAAAAGGTAGCTCCCATGCTCAAGTTGCTTAGGAGATGACACATAAACGATGTCTAAATAGCCAATATATAGGATACATTGGAAATAACACAAAGAGAAGAGACGTTAGATTTAAGGGAAGTTGGAAAAGGCTACAGGTACAAAGTAGGATTTTCGCTAAGGCTCAAAGAAAACTAAGGAAACTGGGAGACAAATGTGGAGAGAACATTTCCAGACATGGGAGACAACCAGAGAAAATGACCTAAGTGAGGAGATTGGAATTAGTGTCAGAGATGAGATTTGAAGGCAGAGCCCTGTTATCTCACAGTGCAATGCTCTTTCCATTAAATTGTCTGACAAAATGTGTGTGAGTGTGGATGGGAGGATATGAGTGTGTATGGCTGGCTGGCTGGATGGATGGGTGTGTGTTTGTGTGGATGAATGGATGGATGGAAGGGTGTGTGTGTGTGTGTGTGTGTGTGTGTGTGTGTCGATGGATGGGTGGATGGATGGATGGGAGGGTGTGTGAATGTATGTGGTTGCTTGTGCTTGTAGGGGTGTGGAGTTGGGGAGGTGTGATGATCCCCTAAATGTGAAAATTTTTCCTGTAATTATGAAAATTTCCTATCAAGACATTCCCCCTTATGGCTCCTGTGTTTCTTTCTTAGAGTCAGTTCAGTTCCCTGATGCCTTCCCTTGGGGAAGCTGCCTCTCGTTGACCATGGATGGATTCTGTAGTTGGGTCATTGTTGGCAATTTATCTTCCCCATTCAAATGTGAACCCCCTTAAGATGAGGAACATGTTTTTACCTTTCCTTGTATTTCAGCACTTGGTAAAATGATTGCTTAACATGATAGATCCTTAAGAAATGCTTTCTGACTTAACACCTTTGCCGGCACTTCTTCTTGAGTAGATGGTCCCAGCTAGGAGCCATGGCTGACTTGGCCTTGGCAATTTTGGAACCTCGGTTATTTTGGGACCTGTGTGCTCACCAAACTCTGCCGCTGCAGCTAGAGAAAGAGCCATGGCTGGGAGAGCACCTAGAGGAAGCCTCTGAGCTTATTACTAATCACGCGGGTATGTTGGGCTCTGTGAGTAATCTTGAAAATGCACTTTTTTCCTCTCGTCCCCTGACTCACTCACTCTCAATATATATATACACATTCATGAATAGATATATCTGTATACTCACATATATGTTTACATTGTTCACAAAACACATATGCACTTATATACATAAAAATAAAGCCTATATATATGCACATATATAAAACATGTACAGATAAAGATATAATTATGTTGTTCTAATGAATAAAATCATGGTCCACCATCTTGTGTCTGAGCAGAGGGCATCTCTGCCACCTTCTAGTCTGACTCTGGTCCTATATTGTGATGATGAAGCCAAAGTGCCCTGGGTCTCCATTGTCTATTAATGGCCTTCCATGTTAAATCAAAACAGAATTTCTTAACAGCCTGCAGTAGCTCCTCATGCTTTCTCTTTGTAAATAAACATTCCATTGATAGCTAGCATTCATGATTGCACACCCTTTACCCAAAGTAAAGAGTCTTTGGAGATATGGTGAAAATTTTTATTCTCTTTCCTGTCACAAATGTGGAAACTGAGGCATACTCCAATAAGGCAAAACTCATAGGAAAAACTCCATTTTAATTTTCATTTACATGCTTTGGATTCCTATTAAGACAAGCAGCCTACTTTTTTTTTAATTAGCACTATACGACCTTATAAAATTGGCTTTAAAAAAATTACCTCTTTTGTAGATAGATGGGTGGGGTGTCATGGGATTTTCCACCACTACAGCTTTATTGGCACATCATGATTTCTATTTCCTGATGACAGGACTAGAAGACTCTTTTCCTGCCTTTATTTCTGGCTTAAAGAGGGGGAAAAGAAAGAATGAAGGAGAGACTTCCTTAATTCTAATAATCCCTAAAAACATCTCCTGAACATATTTCTCCTGAACATATTTCTCCTTTCCTCCCTCCCCTTTTCCCCTCCCTCTTTCCCCTTCCCCATGCCCTTCCTTCCTTTCTATACAAAGTCCTTCATATTCATTTCAGCAAATCTTTATCATGGCAGACCTTCTGTGCCAGACTATCTAGGGTACCAGAGGAAGGCAAACACTCTCTTGTAAGGGTCACAGGACTCTCTAATCCTGAGCTCCAACTGCTTCTCAGATGAATTATCCTTTTCCTCTTGAAGACTAATCCTGCAGGTTCCCCAAGCATAGGCACCCCCATCTCAAAGAACGCAAGATAACTTCCGCTCCTTGTTGGGGAGCTGGCTAATGGTTCTCTGTGGAGACCCAAGACTTTCTTCCTAATTACCCAAAAAGTACATTTGAAACTTCTGTTATAAGATTGTTTTCCTCCCTCCCGTTTGGAGGGGAAAGACACACACATACACGCCCAATACAAAGGCTGTAGATTTTTTAAATGGAGATGAATCCTTCCTAATCAGGGCTTTCCACAGGGGAAAGGGACCAAGAAAGATGAGTCATCATTGATGTGAATACTGTCTGGGCTGGTGAAAGGAGAGGGGCCGCTGGTCCTGTCCTCCCCTTCCCTCTTCCAATAGGCTGTGCCCACATCTGCCCTAAGTGCCCCCAGGCACTCTTCTTCCAAACAACTTCTTGTCTAACCAGTTTGTAGGAATGTCTTTCCATAGACCGTCTCCTAATTCAGATTTCTTTTGAAAATTAGCCTTTCCTAAAAATGCATAAATCATGGGGTGTTTTTCTTTTGTTTTTTTAAAAGTAGAATCAGTTGTAAATGATTTCATCCTAGCTCCACACTCATAGAAAAAGGGAAAAGAAAAAAAAAGCACTTTATATAAATAAACAAAAAGCCCCCATAAAGGAGGTTCAAGATAATCCCCTCCTTAAAAAAAAAAAAAAAAAACACAACTTTTTGCAGAGCCAAGATACTGTTCCCTGTCTGAATATATGTCTGGGGCTTATAGAGATTCTACTCATCCCTCAGATATATCTGCCCTCCAGATACCATCCTGTCTCTTCTGCCACCATCCCCCTTCAAAAAGACCAAACCAAACAGTAATTTGGGGATAATAGAGTACATGGGTGATTTTTTTTTCCCTTTTAAAGCAAAAGTTCTTAAACTATTTTGTGTGATAGATCCCTCTGGCAATCTTGGAAAGCCAGTGGGGCCCCATCTCAGAATTCTGAATGTAAAAGCATTAAAAAAAAATACACGGAATGAAAAAGAAAAGCATTTATATAGAAATAAAACTCTCACAATATTATAAATAAAAGATGAGCTGATGAAACCCAAGGTAAGAACCCCTGCCTTAAAGAGATGAAATGTAAAGTTCAAAGCTTTGGCTTCTCGAATATTCTACAGTCTTAAAAACAGGTTTGGAATCCTTGTCTGAGGTCTTCCAGATCGTGTTGGCAATAGACAGTAAATGTAATGGCACTTTTCCCAAGATCTATGATCTTTTTTTTTTTTTTTGGAGGGAGGGACTTTTTTTGACTTTCTTGCTTTTTCTCTAGCCCCACCCTAACACACCAGGGGTAATGAATCATATTAATATCCTATTCTGAGAGGGTTTCATTTCAAAGGCATCATGAAAGGATCAGGATTGGGTTTGAACCCTGAACAAAACTTGAACCAAAGTTTTGGAATTTTTTTTTTTTACAATGGGTAAAGACTGGGGGAACTGTGGGTTGGGAGCAGGATCTTTCCAATGTTGTATAGCGTGTTGGATTGTGGCCTTTACAGTTAATTCTTATTTTAAAGAGTTTCTATATTCATTTCTCAGTCAGTCTTTGGTTTTGGAAGGAAATCAAGGATCAGAGGATTTGAAGATTAAAGTGGCTCAGATCATGTGCTTCACTTGTTTCATTTGGAGCCAGGACTCCATTAAAAACAGTTGAAGAAACTGAGTCCCAGGGAGGGGAAGTGATTTATTCAAAATCATATGAGTAATGAACAATAGAACCGGAATTCCAACTAATGTCTTAAGTGCAGCTTCAGTCTGACATTTTGTTTAAATTTCTTGGACCTCCCTTGTGAAGAATAGCACTGGTTAGCATAGCTTGGTTTTATGGTTCACTTTAGGTTAATTCTTAGGTATCAGGTAGAATTTCTGTGGTTCTAGTTCTCAAGAAATCTTGTGTTCTTAGCATGGACATGGGAGGGTTCTTGAAGGAAAAGAGCATTGATGGCAACCAGGATGAAAAATGATAGAATAAATAATATAATAAATCAATCCCCCCCCCCACTAAGTTGCTATATTTGTGGATATGTGTAGACTGCTTTTGTATGTAAGGCAAAGCAGAAGGCATAGGAATATGGTGTGAAATGGAATGGATTCCTAAATTGGACATCTTAAGAAGCATCAGAATTGGGAATTGGTTAACAAACATTTATCATGACTATTCTACGTTCCAGACCCTGAGTTAAGGCATGGGAACATTAAGAAAGATATAATCGCCCCATCCCTCAAGGAACTCACATTGTTACAGTTAAGACAAACAAGAAAATAACCACATACATACAAAATAAATGAAGAGTGGTTGGAAGATGATCTCAGAGGGCCAGCCACTTCTGACTGGAAGAGGGAGGAGAGTAGGAAAAGACTTTCATCTAAAGGGCAGATTTAATCTGAATCTTGAATAAATGCTAAGTGGAAGCTAAGGGAATAGAGGATTTTGTGGTGTCCTCAATTAAGAATCGCTTCTGTAAGTAGAGTTACAAGTCCTAGTGCCTAGCACTTTCTTCCCAGGGAGCTGACAAAGGAGGGGAAGACGTTTTCCCCCTGGGGTCTCTGACCTGTCAAAGTCATCCACTGGTCTATGCCACCCAATCTGCTACCTGACCAATTTTTAAATTAATATTTTATTTTTCTACATGCAACAGTAGTTTCACCAGTCATTTTAAGGCCAAGGTTTTGAGTTTCACATTTTTCTCCTTCCCTCTCCTTCCCCCTGACAGAAAGCAATCTAATATAGGTTATATATGTATAACTATATTAAACATAAATCTATATTGATCAGGATGTGAAAAGAAGAATCAAATCAAAATGGGAAAAATAGAGGAAAAATATAAATATATATATGAAACTTTTGAAAATTGAATATAGTCAGCTTTGGTCTACATTTAAAGTCCCCAATTGCTTCTTTTGAAGTCCATCATAGTTGATCATCACCCAGTGTTGCTGGTAGTGTAGAAATGTTCCTCTGGTTGTATTCCCTTACTTCAGTAACAGTTTATGCAGGTCTTTCCAGGTTATTCTGAAGTCCTGTCCCTCATGATTTCTTATAGTACAGTAATACTCCATAATACTCATATTCTATAACTTGTGCAACCGTTCCTCATTTGATGGGCATGTCCTCAATTTCCACTTCTTTGCCACTACCACAAAAACTGTTATAAATATTTTTGTACATATAGGTTTTTATCCTTTGTCTTGTGACCTCTTTGAGATCCAGACCTAGTAGGGATGTTCCCTAGACAATTTTTTGAAGGGACAAGAGTAAGATTCTCTTCAGAGTGATGGGTTATACCTTTCCCATTAGGGCTATAACCCAGAGGGGACTCTTCTCTGCAATCTTGTCAAACAAAACAGGGCAATTGAAGTTGCCAGAGGCACGATTTCTTTTTTACAACTTTGGATCTAAGTTCCTTGTGGGAGCATTAATTTAATCACCAAATAAGAAAACTTGCTCCTTGCCAAAAAAAAAAATACTCTTGTTATCAAGTCAGTCCATTGCTTACCATTTGATGACATCATGCTAAGTGTTGGGAATGCAAATATGAGTAGAAAGAGTCACAAACACCTCCTGCAAGGAGCTTACATTCTAATGAGGGAGCAAAAGAAGCAGGGTGCACATTTTAGAGCAAGGCAAGGAAAATTTGGAGAGTGAGGAATGCAACCCAGAAGAGTGAAGACATGGTAGGCAAGGAACGTTCTTTAGAATAGAGGTTCTGGGAGCAAGCAACAACATTCATTGTAAACATAATCTATGTGGTAAAGGAAGGGAGGTATTTGCTGTAAGATTCATTCACCCACATTAAATATCCATTATGTTAATAGTCTTGTCTTTCTAGACTTGGAGTCCATTGATGAGTCACTCAAATTCTTTTTTTTATTAAGTTATTTACTTATTCACACTGGTCCTATGATCTACTTAGTGTAAGTAACTTCCATTTAGGAAACTTCCTCCACTAGGGCACCACCACATTGGCATACTAAACTGAGTACTACAACATGGCAACACCCATCTAGAAGACTCTTCATATTCTACACAATGACTAGGCAGTTGATGAAGGAAGGGGGAAAAAACAAAAGTTTCTACCAAATCACAGAATCTCCACACTTGAAAGGTTTTCAAAGAGTTAATAGTTTGTTTTATTGGGTTTTTTTAAGATTTAAAAAACAATAAATCAAAAATCTTCTTTTGCACAGGGAAGAAAGGACAGCGTGAGAACCAAGCATTTGTTAAGGGCCTCCCATGTATTTTGCTAAATACTGTATCCATAGTTCATTGATCCTCTCAACAACCCTCATTTTATCATTGAAGAATTGAGGCAGACAGTTTAAAGTGTAAAAGATAGGTCACCCAGCTGCTAAGGATGGATGGAGACAGGATGGATTTTAGGACTATCTGAATCCCATCCTAGCAGTTCTCTGTGCATTAATGCAAGGTCATCCAAGCTATGTTAGGGAAACTTCAGAGAGGGCTGTCTGCCATGGAGAATGCCATCTGTATCCAGAGAAAGAACTGTGCAGTTTGAACAAAGACCAAGGACTATTACCTTTCATTTAGGGAAAAAAAAAAAACCTGATATCTTATTGTCTGATCTTTCTCTCTCTTATACTTTATACTTCCATGAGGATGTGATTTCTCGCTCATCACATTCAATTTGGATCAATGTTTACCATGGAAACAATGTAAACACTGGCAAATTGCCTTCTGTGGGGGGGGGGGTTGGAGGGAGGGAAGTAAGATTAGGGGGAAAATTGTAAAACTCAAAATAAATAAAATCTTTAAAAGAAAAAAAAAGGAAAACCCCAAAGAGAAAGAACCCATAATCTCTTGAGGCAGTCAGTTTTAAGATGGGATAACTAGTCTTTGGCTGTTTGGTTTTAACTTTTTTCCTGATTGCCTCTTTACAATGTTCACCCCTTACGCTTGGCTCTTGCTACTCATTCCAAGAACAAATTGGATGGCCATTTTTATGGCTGCTAATCAAATACTTTGACAGTTGCCTACCATCTTTAACCAGATCCTACATCAGTCTAAGCAACTTCAGAAATCCTCAGGTGGTGCAGTCTCTAGGCCTTTCCCTAAGCAGATTTCCATCTCCTGGATCCTCTCTAGATTATGATCATCCTACCTAAAAGGTAGTGCTGAGATCTGAAATCAGTAATCTAGAAGTGATTTCATCAGGGCAGGGTACAGTAGGACTCTCGTCTTTCTTGCCCTGCATACCGTATGTTTTTGATACAGCCCGAATTGTTTGCTGTTGTTGTTTTTGCTTTTTTAGACAAGTAAAAAGTCATGTCATTTGCCCAGTTGTTTTGCTTTTTGTTTTTACAGGTTTATTTTTCTTGCATTAGTTTTTGAGCATTGTCTTGTGACTCTGCAGAATGAAATTGGCTTGTTTTGAATGCAAACCCTCAATTTGTCACAAACTGTTGTCTCAAAACCCCTTCTTTGCATTCTGATATTTTGAGCCTGTATAAGATTTGACATTTGATTTCATCCTCTTAATTCCAGTCCAAATTTACAAGTGATATTCTTTATAGTAATACCTGGCTTTTATATAGTTAACGTTTCCTAGTTTGCAAAGCATTGTGAAAACAGGACCTGATTTTTGCCTCCTGAATCTGTCACCTCCCATGTTAGCTTCATTGCAGATGCTTGTAAATTTTATTAAATATGCTCTTTACCTTCTTTCAAGTCAATATGGAAAATGTTGAATAGCACAAAGCCCAAGACAGGTGGATTCCTGGGGCACAACACCAGAGATCTCCTTTCATCTGACATCAAAACATTAATGATTCTTAAAGTTCAGCAACTGAGCTTGTTTGAAATCTATTTGACTGTGTTATCATCTAGTCCACATCTTTTGGTCTTTCCCACGATCATAGCAGGAAAGACCTTATCAAATAAAACTCAAAGATAATCTTTCTACAGCATCCCCCTTAGCTCCTAGTTGAGTCAGCTTATCTGAAAGGAAAAGGAGCTTTGTCCACCATGACATGTTCTAGGAAAGCCATCATAGACTTTAGGGATCATTGTTTCCCTGTCCAAAATGACTGCAAACCATCCCAATATAGTCTGTATGTTTGACCTGGGTTCAGACTTTGAAGAAGTCACTCTTTTCTTAATTAAAAAAAAAATAGAACATTTGATTCTCTTCAGTCCTTAATATAGTTACCTTATTTTGGGGGCAGCCAGGTGACACAGTCAGGAGGGCCTGAGTTCACATATGGCCTCAGTCACTTAATACTTACTTAACTGTTTGACCTTGGGCAAGTCACTTAACCACTTTGCCTTGCAAAAACAAAAAACAAAAAATTTTTTAAAAAGAGAGTATTCGTTTCCTTATCTTTCTTTTTTATTTAAAAAAAATGGACAAAAGAAACCTTTTGCTTTCACATAGTAAGCCTTGTCCTTGATACTTCTTGGTGTAGTGGATAAAGTGACAGCCTAATAGTCAGAAGGGCCTGTACAAATCCTGCCTCTGACAAAGCCACTTAACCCCTTGGTGGTCCAAGTGACCCCTCCCCAAAAGGATACAAGTTAAAGGATGAATGATAATTATCAATGGTAGGGGGGGGAAAAGGTTTGTATGCCAATGAAATTGCAACCCTAGAATGGGAGTGGAGTGTAGGGGTGAGGGAAATCCCTGTGTAACCTTGACCTCCCTTTTGTCCCTCATGAACCCTCTTTTATGAGAAATGAAGCCCATACTCTAGAATTACTTCCACATTCATATTTGCTCTGAACAGTCTGGTCCCCAGATCTTAGCTACTCCAACTCTCCTTGGCTTTCTAGAGGTAGCCCTGAGGGACTGAGGTGATCTTCATTGTACTGGAATTTGTAAACTTGATATTTAAGTAGTTAGCCAGATATTAGATTGTAGAAATGAATATTTACTAGGGTAGTAGCCTTCCTAAGTATCCTTCCAAAAATCTGTGACATTGTGGACTCAAAGAAAGTCTGGAGAAAATGAGCACAAGGTTTGGAGAGAGCTTGTCACTGGAAGTACTCTTCTCCCCTTCATGGAGATTGTCATGAGTTTCCCATTTGGTATGCTATACCCTTTTCTGGTGGGCTCCTTTTGGAATCATGAATCTGTCTTTCAACATTACATCCTGTCTGTCCTCTGTTTCCAGTGAAAATACTGTCACCAGATGCTAGGATGCCAGGGAAAAAACTCAAGTCCTTCAGAACCTTGAACACTTACATGAGATTCTCTTCTAACTAGGTATTTGAATTTACAAAGTCAAGTGTTCTTTTTCTCCTCCCCATGAAGTTTCTCAGAAACTTGTCGGGAAGGCTTCCATCTTAAGCTGCCACATGCTTCTGTCTCTCCATTTTCATATTATCACCTATGGATCAGGACCAAATTTCCTCAACTAGGCCTTCATAATTAATCAAGATTATCCTGTACTTTTGTTTGCTCAGGGAAGGTAGCAGGGCACAACATGCTACTTCTATGGGACTGGAGGAAAGGTGGAATAATTGAGAAACCAAATCAACACCCTCCACCCTTACTCAAAGGAAAAATAGTCACACATTTTTTATGTCTCCCACAATTGCTGTCTAGCATTATTTACTCTTTGGATTCCATACTGCTCATTAAATGAGTTCAGGGACTTTGGGGGAACTTTTTTAAAAACCTTATTGTCATCCTTATGTATACTAGCCTCCTGGTTCTGCCTATTCTGCTTTGCATCAGTTCTTTACCATTCATCCAAATTATCTAAACTTTCCCTAAAATATTGATTCTGCCACTTCTTTTCTTTCCCCTTAAACAAAATTAGTCAATGATTATCTTAGTGAGACAGGTTTGAATATACTATATTGTCCCCAATTTGTCACCAGAAAATCACATACTGGTGCTCTGCCCAAGTATCCAAAAGGCCAAGTACTAGCATACCATCCAGACCGTCACCAGTTCTACTTCATATCAAAGCAGGCCATGGGGTGAATATGGTTCTGGAAAAGACAGTGAGGAGATGTCTTTGTATAGCATTCCCCTCACTGTAATAAACATATTAGGCAGGTCATGCCAGCATTCATTTGATGTCATGGTCTTCTTTGATTACAAAGTAAAACAAAATTGACCATAATTGGTCTATTTCTTCATTGGTCATTGGTTGCTTCAACTGACCCCAAATAAAATTTCTTTATCGGAGGGAAAGAGAGATAGATTGGGGTGGGGAGTATGGGTGTGTGTGTGTGTGTGTGTGTGTGTGTGAGAGAGAGAGAGAGAGAGAGAAAGAGAAGTAGACAACTAAGATCTAACATATGCCTAATGGATATATGTGTTTGTCTACATACATGGCATATAGGTATAGTCATATATGTTAGCTAATAATAACTGTAAGATAGACTTCAGATTATAGATATCATTGCCTAGATATGTGAATATATGTCTATATAATAAGCTTATAATAGCTATAATAATAGAGATATAATTATGAATGATAGTTCTAGTATATAGGGTTATATAAACACATGTATGAACACGTAATAGCTTGATAAGACTACAATTAATGTAGCAATTAGATGATACTCCATAGATAAATGTGTAGATAAATAGAGCATCTACAGAGAGGGAGTCATATAACTTCTGTCCCTACTCATGCAGATGTTAAACTGAAGCTTCGACTGGACTCATACCCTTGGGATACAGTGTCTTCTCTGCCAGTATTGGGATGGGGGGCAGCTTATTATTTGATGGTGTGAAAAGCCTGCCCTTCATGATGTGTCTTTTTTTCTGGGCATTCAGATCTTAGACTCATGGACCTAGAGCTTTAGAGGTCATTTAACTCAAGTTTATCCCTTTTTAGGTGAATAAACTAGGTGAAGTGGCTTATCCATGATCACACATATTGCTTCATCACTGCTTCCTTCACAAGTCTCCTAATGTAAATAAATTGGATTGAAGAGTGTACCTGTTTTGATATTTCTCTTCTTCCTGTCTTTCTAATGGTCTGCTACAAAGAGAGTCATTGTGAGAAGGCATTGGGTACCTGGTCTACCTGGAATGGTCTGTTGAGTCACTGGAGGCCTGTGGGACTAATAAGGATGCCTCAAACATACAGCTATGCTAAGAACAGCTAATGAAGATAGCAATTAGCATAATTGCTTACAGTTAAATAGTGTTTTAAGGTGACAAAGTGCTCTGTCCTGTTCCTTTCCCATTGAGTCTCACCTGGTTTTGGGGAGATAGAGAAGAGACTTCTATGTCAGGTCCATTTTAGAGGAGGGAAAACTGAGGGTAGGAAGAAGTACAAAGTGCGATGGCTGACATTGCCCATAAAGGGAAGGAACTTGCTCATGGTGCCCTGGTTATTAAAGGACAGAGCCGTGCTTGAACCAGAGTTATGAGCCTGGAAGCCCAGCTCTTCCCATGAATTTGCTTCTGCTCAGTTAAATAAACAGACAATTAAATGAGAATCCAAATGTCAATGGAGGCACATTCCTCCAATAGCGGATTGCCCCTGGCCTCAGGTTCCTGTTCTCAAAGGGAGGCCCATTTGGGGTTTAGTTGAAAACCTGCTTGGTCTGGTTTTTTTCCATGTACTTTCAACACACCCCACCCCACTTCTTATGGGGAAGAAGGTGCTGCCGAAATAACTCCTGAGATCCCTCCCAACATTGCATCCATCAGGTGATGCGTTCTATACTAGAGCCTTGAAAATTGGGTCATGTCGAAAAGATTGGCCATTAAACTGTGGGTCACTGGTGATCAGCTTGGTGGTGGGGAGCAGCTGGCCATGGAATCAGGAAGATCTGAGTTCAAATTCTACTTTGACCATAATAAGTGTTTGTAAAGTTTCTACTATGTGCTTGGTATGACAGGACAAAAATGAAACAGACTCTGCACCCAAAGATTAGAGAGGGAAATGATATGGAAATACAGAAATGGGGACATAATATAGATCAAATGAGTGCAAGGGAGACTTGGGTGAGAGGTGGTCAAGTGTAGGCTTCATGTAACAGAGACCTTCCACCTAGGATTCCAAAACATTTTTAAAAATATTTTGATCATTGTATTTCAATATAATTGATGTCTTTTGAAATTTGATTATTTTAACAATTTAAGATGTTGGTTTAGATCAGAGTTCTGTAGGCTTCAGCAGACCACTTCCAAAGCAGTCCATGATGCAAAGACTGAGCCCAAATGGGGAAGGTTGAGGGGGGGAACCTTCCAGGCCAAACAGGGTCCTGGACCCCTCCCCCCTGGACAAGTCTCCTGACTTTTCTGAAAAATAAGGAAAATAAAAATCCCTAGATATTATCAATGAAAGTTAAAATCAATAGTTATTGCCTGGGGCTGTGTCAGAGTGAGACTGGATAGAATAGGCAGAGAACAGACCTTGGTGCTTCGGAGATTCCTGCTTGGGATTCTCATCACTCTGTCTCATGTGGAGTTTTTTCATCCGATTGCTTCTTTGGACTGGAAGTTCCTTGAGAGCTGGGACTGTCTTTTTCTTTTCTTTACATCCACAGAATTTAGTTCAAGAACAGGATTTTCATAGACTACATAAATGCCAGAAGACTGGCTGGGTGACGGTGGAATGGTTACTTAATTCTCAGGGCCCTCTCAAAGACTTCACTGTTCAGTGATAAAGTCACAAATCTGGTCCAAAAACTATTACTGGTTCACAAAGGGTCATATTTTGGCATTCTGGGTGGTACATGCCCACACCTTTGGCTATGACCCTGCATATTCCCAATCCCTTGTTTGCAATGTGAAATTCCTGACCCCCAGACTATTTGAGCCATGTCTGAGTCTGACCTGGCCTCTTGGTTCCTGGGCCAGACTGGCCAGTGTGGAGTCTGAGGACCCTCTTAGAGCCCCAGCACTTCACCACCCACCATAGCAAATCATGTCCTGGTGCCTGCTTGGTATGGGGAGGTGGCAGAGGGCGACTGCTGTTGGTGCTCCTAGAAAGTCTAACCCTCTTTGTCCTGGGCCAAGCTGAGGTGGAGGGGGTTGGTTATGGCAGACACAAGGGGAGGATTTCTATCAGGACCTAAGCAGATAATGCCATGGAGACCCTTTGATTTGGGGTTCTAAACGCAACTGAGCTGCCTCCCCCAACTGCCAGGAGAACCCAGAAGTGTGGGGCACTTGAACCCAGGGCTCCTGGAGAAGACTAGAGGGCAGGAGGGGCACACACGCATACATACTTATATACATAGGCACATGCCCACATACAAACATACCCACACACACACACACACATACATACACATTGGCATACACACACTCACACATACACACACACATATACCTACATGCACACTGACACAAACACACTCACACCCTCCCAAAGACTAACACACACACACACACATACATACTTATTCACACAGGCACATGCCCCCCCACACTCACACAGACATACACCCCCCACATATATACCCACATGCACACTGACACAAACACACTCACACACCCTCAAAGACACACACACACACACACACACACTCTTGTACATACTTATACACACAGGCATACACACTCACACACACACACACACTTCTACATACTTATACACATAGGCACGTGTCCCCCCCACACTCACACAGACATACACCCCCCCCACATATACATACCCACATGCACACTGACATAAATACACACACACACAGAGCCCTGGGTGGGGCACGGGTTGATTCCCCCTGGTTATCTGGATCTTGCTGCATGGGGCCTGGGTCTACTTTCCCTCCTGGTGAGTGTTTGCATTTGAGAGAAGAAAGAGTTTTCTACTGTACTTAGGCATTTACTGTCTTTTAAAACGTCTCTTCTGGCAGAGGCCAACTCCCTCCCTTTGAGTAAACCTCATTCCCAGGTTTATTTTCCTTTAAAATAGAAAGAAAGAAAAAAAAGGAAAAAAAAGCAACTGCACTAATAAAGCTTCTTGGAGGTCAAGCCCCAGAAACAGTAAACATCTGAGACAACTCTGAGTGGTTGGGGCCCCCGCACCAGGGAGACAAGCAGACTGGGGCTGCCCCTCTACGTCCATGCGGTCCTACTGGGCAGCTTGGCAAACTGGGGCTTCCCCTACTGAAGCTACCCATGTCTCAAGGGAAACACTGAGGAAGAGGAGGATCTCCGATGCACATCTGACATCAGGGATGCTGGGATGGCACATGGAGAGCCAGACAGCCACGGCTGCTGATCCCGTACCCCAGCTGGGGAATGTGGGCAGATCCTTCATGTCAGATGACCTCTAAATAGTAGGCAGACCTAGTTCAAATTCAAGATTTGCCACCTACAGTTTGTGTGACCTTCACCTCTCATTTGTGAAATGAGGGGCATAGCTCCTAGATGACCTCTGAGGTCCCGGGTACAGGTTATCTAGTGGGAAAGGAGAAAAGTAGATCTAAGGATTGTGGGGGAGTGGTAGTTTGTCCCCCCCCCCCAGGTGTTAGCACCTGAAATGGAGGAGTCATTCCTTCCCCAAAGTTTACCCTTTGAACCAAGTCCTGGTCAGCATACACTAGCTATAGCTTTACTTGTCAGAGGTCCATTGGGCAATGTTATGACCTCTTTGCAAGAACCCCAAAAGATATTCTGGACCTAGAACACCCTCTCCTTCTGCAGGAGGTCCTATTTTGTTGTGATTGTTTTTTTCAGTTGTAGCCAAGCTCCCCTTGTACCTACAGAATCAAAACTTCCCCATCTCCCCTGTCTCCCTTGTTTCTCTTATTTAGTATGATCATTTACCTCTGCAATTCCAATATTTAAGCAATGGGTAAGTAAATACTTAAAGTGCCAGGAGAAAAAAAAAATTAAGTCTATAGTGACCACTGCGAAATGGGAGAAGATCTTAGTCTGTTCATTCAGCAAATGCTAATGAATTCATGGGTGAATACCTAAAATGGCTTGGCTGCTCTGTAGAAAAATTGGCTTTCTCTTAACCAAATAACAGTTCTTTTCAAACATGATGTCTAATGCTTGGCAGAAGATAAAAGAGGGGCTGTGCATGGAAGAGCACATTCTCAATTGCTCCTCAACAGACTTTTTTTTTTTTGTGGTCTTCCTTTGATGTTCTTAAGTTAAGAGAATTAAAGGTAAAGTGTGAAAGCGAAGGAGGAATGGAATGTGACTCAATTCTCAGCAATCCTGGGATTATCCTAATTTGGTCAAGTGAACTAGCCCTTTAAGTATTAGAAAGTCCCCCATTCTCTTTAACAAGGACATTCTTGTTCCTTCTCAAAGGATCATGGACTTTAGAGGAGGTCAAGACCTTAGTCATGGTCTGGCCCAGCCCTGCCAGACCCCCAGGGCCCACTGAAAACTCTTCCCTTAATGGATCATGGGATCCTGAATCCTCCCATCTCAACATCTCCTGCCCGCTCCTCCACCCTAAATCCTTCTGACATTAGCTCTTCCTCTCCACTTCCTCTGCCATGACCTTACACCAGGCTCTCATCATCTCTTGCTCCAATTGATGAAAATGCTTCTTCCTCATCTCTAGCTCCTTATTCCTTACCTTCTTCCTTCCATGTGTGGGTCTGAGCATATTACTCTCCTGTCTCTGAGATGAATTTTAAACTCCCTAATCGTAGTATTCAAGACAAATATGGTACCTTGGGAACTCTTCAGTATTATTACAGTGGACATATTTTTGGCCTCATCTCCTTCTCTCTTGTCCCACCATCACTATCTCCTCTGAAATAGCAACCACTTTCCTAGCATCAAGTGTTGCCATCCTTTCCTTCCTCCATGGTCCCACAGACACATTCCCTTTCCCATGATTCCTTCCTTATCTACTTAGATGTGAGCCCTTCTGGAAATGTCTCAGATTTTCCTCTCTGAGTCTTCTCCTAAAACAGAAAATTCTTTTCTAACTTGCATCATGGTTCTTTGTGTACATACCTCCCATCTGCTCCTAAATGGATATAAACGCCTTGAAAGCAACTGGTGATGAAATGAGTATTTTCCTTCTAGCAAGCATTTGGTAAATAAGCAGAGGGGCTTAGATTCAACTTAAAATTACTTTGGGTTCAGCTGTTTCAAGCCCCTAATTTTATAGGGGAGGAAACAGAACCAAGAGAAGAAAGACATTTACCCCAAATCCTATAATTAGGAAGGATCAGAAATAGAATTTGCACCAGGGTTCCCTGACCCCAAGTTCAATGTTATTTTGACTAAGTTGTACCAATGACAGCTAGGTGGCCCAGTGGATACAGTACTGGATTTTGGAGAGGATTGAGCTCAAATCCTGCATCAGACAGTTACTGTGTGTCTTTGGGAAAGATACATTTATTTCCCTCAGTTTCTTTATCTGTAAAATGAGGATAATCCGAGCACCTAACACTGAGAATTATTGTAAAAATTATATATGTGTGTATACACATCTTAAAGCATTATTATTATGAATTACATAGTATACAACTATTTTTCTACATGGCTCACATTCATTAACTTTAATATACCCATCCAAAATTAATGTCGTACCTTAGTTGCTTCTATAGATGTTATCGAAAGGGAAAAAAAAGCTCAAAAAGAAATTTGAGTTCTGGCATGAGGACTTTTTCCCCTAACATCAGTGATCATATCTCAGATCTGGTTAGCTATTATTTCTTATGATGACTATTATTATTATTATTATTATTTCTTTATCCCCATCTTTATGCTCAATGGAGCAAGGACAGAAACAGGTTTGGGAGAAGCCACTGTCCTCCAATTTAGCTTTTCTACATGGTCTCTGGTGAACCATTGTGCAAGTGGAGATAAAAATGATAATATAATGAAAATATTGCTAGGTAAGTTCAGATTCTATAGATTCACTAGAAGCATAATTAGAAGAACTTCAGCAGCAGACAGAAAGATGGAGATTGTAGGTTTTTAACCCTTTCCTATATCACTTTGATTTTGTCCGTTGGGTCTCTATAATTTGAGTGTTTTGTAGGATGTTTGGAGTTTATGAATGGCAGCATTTGTTCCAAATGTTATTTAATTTCTGTGAATCAATGTTAAGCTCTGGGTAATTGTGGATAACAATTTTATCTGTCAGAATGTCTGTCAGAGGGCAGCTAGGTGGCGCAGTGGATAAAGCACCGGCCTTGGAGTCAGGAGTACCTGGGTTCAAACCCTGTCTCAGACACTTCATAATGACCTAGCTGTGTGGCCTTGGGCAAGCCACTTAACCCCACTGCCTTGCAAAAAACAAAACAAAAGCAAAATGAAAAAAAAAAGAATATCTGTCAGCAGTATAGTTTATTTCTTGAATTCTCAAACAAACTTTGAGGTTAATGTTGCTAAGATCGAGATTTATCATTTGTTCATTTAGAAAGAGCTAGAGAGGTTCTGACGAGTTATTCTGGCTAATTGGTAGTGCCTTTCTAGGCATCCTGCAGGTACATTTTATCTTTTGCAAAGCCTTCAGCATGATCAGTAAATTCAAGGTCCTTAGAAATACGTTTTCTGTAGTCCCTGCTGCCGTGGACCAGAAGTTGTTTTCCTGATGTTATCTTCATTATCTCATGTTTCCCACTGAGGATCACATAGAAATGGTCCTGGGACAATATGGTGCAATATATTACTCTTATATTGAATTTCCTGTGGACTGCTATGCAGGAATATAGAACACTGGTTGGTGTTAAAGAGAAACATAGGGGCACAAGGTCTTTGTCTATAGACTGGATACCCCTGACCCACATTCTCAGTTCAGCTCCAGAATTATTCAGTTCATGCTGCTATAACTTTTTAAAATTTCCAAAGTCCTTCCCTCCCAATCCCCTTAATTTATAGCATATATAATATCATCCCAAATTTTATAGTATAAGTATGAGGCAACTAAAGGTCAAAGAAGATCAGTAGTCCATGACTCAGACCATTTTTTGCTATCTACCCAGCATTCTTGAAAAAGATGCTATAATTTCTACTTGGGTTTATCAGGATTCCTTAAACCAAGGCTCTTCTAAACCTAGTCATGAAACCTACCACCAAATAGAGTCCTATATGCTTAGCCTGTGATTGCAATGATCATTTCCCTCTCAAAGTATCTCACCATTCCCCTCCAAAACCTTTGACATTGAACAATTGATCTTGTCCCCTGCTGTCCCTTGGGTTCTTCTTGACTCTCCCGAGTCTTCTGTCCTCCATAGCAACATTCCAACATCATATTGGAAGACATCTTAGGTGATACTTGAGAGATTCCTGGGGTAAACCATATAACCTAACTTCATTTCTATGTCTCTAAAATGAAGAGGTACACTGGACAATTTCTAAACTCCCTTTTGGTTCTAAATCTGATGCTGCTTTGCTTTATTACAATTTAGAGCTGATGGGGGCATCCAACTTCTCATCAGTCAGATCACAACCCTATGCAAACTGGGATTTTCATCCTGGGCTTCTGACTCCAAACCCAGTGCATTCTCTACTCCCTTCCATGTCCTCCTTATTTCAAGATGAGGTAATTTCAGAGAATGAACAGTCCTTTCTCTGAGACAACTCACAATCCCTCTGGGATGTCCCAGGAAATCTTTGGCCCATTTATAGACTCTGAGTTTTACTCATGATCACAACCTCTTCAGTCTGGTAAGACCTGCTAAAACTCTGTGGGCCGAGCTATATAGACCCTGGGTCTGATCCAGTCCTCCCCTTCCCTTCCTGATGGCAAGTCAGCAAACAGATGCAATGGAGAAAATCCCATTCAGTCCTTCAGACTAACAGTTCCATCAGTTGGTTAAAACTATGAGTACAATTCCCTCACAAATTCTAGACTAGGAATCAGGATGACCTCCAGTCAGATCCCTTAGCTACATGATCCTGGGTCATTTCCTTAAATTTGGTCACTGTTGACTCATCCATAGAATAGCGGGTTCTTTCTGGGGTGGTTGTGAGGATCAAATGAGATAATAAATATGAAGTAATTCTGCAAACTTCAAAGCATATTAACCTTTCCAGCCACAATCCTCATCCTCATCACTGTCATCAAAACGTGGAGGAAATAGGTCCAATTACTTGAGGAGAGTAGAAGAAGATAGAATCTGGAAATGGAAAGTTTGGATTCTCTTCCCGACTACCCCTTGCTATCTGTATGATCTTGGGCAGCTCATTTTTAGCATTTGTAGCTGCAATTTCCACATTTGTAAAATGAGAAGATTGAAGAAAGACAATGTAGAATAGTGTAAGGCCCTGACTGGAGTCACACAGTTTCAGTCTTTCTTATTTAGTCTTTGTAACCTTGGCCAAGTCATGTGTCATTCTTGAGACTCAGCATCCTCATCTGTTAAGCAGTGGAGTCTCCATTAGGCCCTCAAAGCCCCTTCTGTCTAACTTTGTGAGTCTATTTCTGTGATTTTTCACCCCAGCAGAGTTAACAAGTTTTACCGGGTTGAAAGAGGCTTTTATAAACAGGCTGTTGTAAGAGACATTATTCTCAGAGATCTTTTAGGTCATCCTAGAGGGATTGAGATTTGTCTTAAGAGAAAGGAATGTCAATTCTCTGCAACTTTTAGTCATCAGAGAGTAGATTGGTCACAGTAGCAAGGTCACAGCCCTGTAAGAAATAGGATTTTTTCCCTTATGAATAGTATAAAGGAACTAAGCAAAGCAATTCTGAAACTCCTAAGTCTCAATAAGACCCAAATACACCCTTCTGCCATGATACAGTACATTAATTCTTCCTTCAATAGAACATTTGAATGCTAATTCTTTGCCAGGCATTCTACTAACTAGGGAGAGAAATCTAAGCTTCCTTTGTCTACGAGGGAAGTTAAATACACATAAGACAAAGTAGATGTTGAAAAATGCCTAAGAAAGAGTCTAATCCCTAAATATGAGAGTGAAGTGGGGGAAGGGAGAGGATGAAGGTGCACTCGGTTCTCATCAGTGGCTTAAGGAAGACTTCCAAGATTTAGGCAGAGCCATAAAGGACAGGCAAGATTCCAACAGTTAAAAGTTAGGGTGGAAAGAAAGGCAAGGATTCTAGGGAAAGACATGAACAGAGAAGTAAGGATTTACAAAAGAACCAACAATTGGTTTAGTCAACTGTGAAAGAATAGGGAACAGAGAGAATGGTATTTTTATATTTACTCATTAATAAAATGTGGCAGTGATTTTGGGGACATAAGAGAAGGAAAATAAATGAGGCTATTTTTTTGTCTCAATTTAAAGGAAAAATGATGTTTTTAGAGGTGAAGAATGGGAAAAGGATGAGAGGGACTCCTCCACATTCTCTACCAGAACATTAAAGTTAATTGTAAAGTCATCCCTCTAATAGGAGGGCCTGCTCTGGCCTGAAAGGGACCATCAAGGCTTTTAGTCTTCCCCAGACCTAGCAAGAAACTCCTCTACACAAAGCCTTGCTAAGTGGCCAGCCTCCTGTGAGAAAAACTCTAATAGCTCCCTATACCAGCCATTACCTTCTTGAATATACCAGATTTAGTGTATTGAAGCCTGAATCTACCCCCGCCCCTTCCTCCTTGTTCTTCCCTCAGAAGCCAAGGAAAAGAAGTCTAAGCATCCTTCCAGCTTGACCTTCCCAGTATCCTTCTGCTCACCCTTCTCTTCTTGAGGCTAAGCCATCCAACTGCCTCAGGAGTCCTCAGTGGAAGGCAGCTGAGGACTTTAGAGTGAGATGCTGCCCATTCCATTCTTGCAAGCTCAACCCCATCACAGGGAAGAACATGCAATACTAAACATATGTCAGATATGTTTCCTCTCTCCTTCCCCAATCTCTGGGATCTGAATTCTTGGCCTATTTCCATTGCTTGTTAGAGTTCCAGGTTATGAACCAGTACTCTGGGAATGTCCCTCTCTGAACCTCCCCAGGCAGGTTCTCAGATGCTAGATTCACCATTTCTTACCCAGTGGCATGCCTTCCTCAGAGCTGTTTCACCTTGGTGTGTGTGATTCTCAGACCCAACGTAGTGGAATTGGAAATAACCTTTTATAACCAAACCATACAACATGTCAGATAAGTGGCCCAGGCTCTGCTCAAAGAGGATCAATGAAATAGAATCCACTCCCTTCTAAGACAACTCAGGCCACCTTGGATAGGTCTCAATCACTTTTCTTTTCGAAATCAGACCTGAAATTGTAACTTTGTACATGCTCCACTGGAGAGAATCAGAGGACCTAGGTTCAAATTCTACCTATGTGAACTTAGGTTACTATTTTTCCATCTCTGGACCTCCATTTTCACATCTGTCAATTGAGATAGGTAGAAGGGATCTTTGAGGTCCCTTTTAGTTAGTCATGAGATCCTGTAATTACCATGCCCCATGGAATCTGATCTGCAGAGGCCATCAAGATCAAATTTGACCCTCTGTGATAAAGAGGATTATTTATACTTTAGGATGAGGTCTCATGGTAGGACTTTTAGTGGAGGACAAATGAATTCTTGTTCTTAATGTTGGAAGAGGCTATACATTTTCATCATTTCATCTTTTCTCCAGCACCCCACATTTCCTTTGGCAAAGATATTATCCCATGGGTTTCAGGTCTTTCTCCCTTGGTCTTTCTTTCTCCTCTTAATGGAAAGAAAATCACATGGGAGTTTTCCAGGGATTAGGGAGGTAATGAAAGAAAAGTGATAATGGGGTTTGCTCAATACCAAGTTTCTCTCAAAGACAGGAGGGAGAGAAAGAGTGAGAGGCTCCCAGCTATCCCGGTAGGGGTCTCCGACCTTAGTGATATAAGCAGCTATTGAATAGCAAGCAAGATGGTACCTAGAACCGGGCTAACCATTTGGCCCAGGAAGGGAATTGGTTCTCTTTCACCCATCCTAGGAAGAAACAGGAGTATGCAGGCAGTTAGAGGAAGTTAAAGGGCAATCCTGGTTTTGGAGAGGTTGGCACATTGCTCTGGGGAGGGCAGGAAAAATGACAGTTCTCAGAGCATTAGGGTTCACTGGGAGATAGACCCTCAACTTGCCAGCCTCTTTGAGATCCATTGAAATACACCTGAGAATTCTCTAAACTCAGAAACCTCATTCTGAATCTAGACAGGCTCACACTCAAATCTCATAATCATAGAGCTGAGAGAAACCTCATTTTATAAATGAGGAAATTAATGCCTTTGGGAAGACTAGCCAGAGGTTACACAAGAAGGAAGCATCAGGTGTGGGTCTTGTGATCTAATACACTCCTATTCTAAACATAATTTTCTCTTAGTTTCTGAACCTGGCTTTTCATGAAGATGCATGTGTAGCTATGAAGACTATATCTGTACTCAGAAAAAGGTTCCTACCTGTGTAAACCTCAAGGAACATTGAATTGGCCTTTCTAGTAATTTGACCAGTTTTCTGAGAGCATCTCTCCATGGTCTGCCTAGAGGCAACTGGTAGTCAGGGATTAGAGCATCAGATCAGCAGTCAGAAAGACCAGAGTTCAAATCCAGTGACACACTTTCTAATCCTTTTGCAGTGGGTTTAACTACAGTCTTCCTCTAGTTCTTAATCTGTAAAATAGAGACACAGCACCTCTCTGCCAGTGTTGGGGTGAGTATCAGCTAAGGTGAAATTTGGGAAAAAACTTTATAAGCTTTAGGTGTTAGTTGCTGTTTGCTGTCCCAGTATTGAGAAGTGGGGTTCCTGCCCTCCTGAAGCTTACAGACATAGTATATAGACAAAGTGAATTAATGTGAGTTAATTAAAAATGAAGAGAACAGTTACATCATGAACCAAAGGAGGAGATCAGTTCCTCCTGGTGCTCAGGGCAACTTCCCTTGAGGAGGCATCATTTTAGCTGAGTCTTACAAAATGGGGAGAATTTCCACAAAAGGAGATGAGCAGCAAGGCCATCGAGTCCTTAGAATAGGCCCAAGTCAAAGAATGGGAACTAGAAAAAAGTCATAGTTCCATTAAGGTGCAAACAGTATGACATGAGGCTAGCTAGAAGGAAAGGGGGCCCAGTTGTTAGGGACTTTGAAAACTGGGTTATAGGACCAGCTTGGGGGTCTTCCAGGTCTTGTGCTAATCCCTGGAGATAAGAATTAGACAGCCCAGAAAGAAATGATCTGCCATCACCTAGATGGTGATGATGGATTGTGGTTTCTAGCTTTGGACTTGCAGGAAGCATTACTAGGAGGATGCCCTGAGACCTGGTCCAGGAGACTGGGAAGTAAAGAACCATTTGAAGCTCCCTTGTGAGGGCAGATGAAAGAAATGGATAACTGTTCACAATTGATAAGTCAAAGTATGTAAGGCCCGGCTTGAGAAGAAGTCAAAGGAAAATGGTGGATGAGTTGGACTGAGTTGGAATGAATTGGGCTTGCTATACAGGCCTTTGAGGGCATCAAACTAAGGGGGGTTGAGGCAGAGTCCTGCTCAGGGACACAGAAAGATGCTGTGGCTGATAGGTCCTGGGTCAGAGGTTCAGAGGAGGTCATATGAAAGGGCTCTCCTAGTCAACTCTCTTCCTTCTCAAGCAAAGAATCAAAGAAACAGGATGTGGTGACTGGCCTGAGATCCCACAGGTGATGTGTCCAAGATGTAATTTGAACTGTTCTTCAGACTGCAGAGTTCATAATTTGGAGGGTCTGTGGGACAGGAGGAAGGTGACTGAGAATCCTAAATGTTAATGGATAGTCATGACAAAGATGTGGTCAAATAACGCTCCATTATACACAAGAGAACTGAATCTTGAGTGCAGTGACTTCCTCAAGACCACATGGCTAAGCTAAGTATGTGACCCCTGATGAGATCTTGACCCTGGATCTGAGCTGCATTCAACCTCTCTTTATTCCGCCATATTTCCTTTCTGTAGCCATAGATAACCCATCTTTTCCTCTAATTGCAGTGGGTGTTAAAGAGCAGGGGAGGAAGGAAATCTGTCCTTGGGAGAATGCTAATTATCTGGCCCCCTGAGTCTGAGATTAACCAGATCCCTTCCCTGCCCGCTAGTCTGGTTTACCATTCATTGTCCATGGAATCCCTGACAGGCCCCACCAGAAACAGTTCTGAAATGTGTCATAGGAAAGGTGGGATGCAATGCTGGGATAGACCCCAGGGACTCCTTTGCCTTTTTGTTTGGGTACTTGGAGGAACAAGGTGAGAACAGGTGCTGATTGCATTCATTTTTCTGGGTTGCTTATTTTCTCTCTGACTTGGAGTAAGATGGACTTTGAGCCCTCATGTTCTCCCATTCAAGTATGGAATCCCCTACAACTTGACACAAGTCCATGAGAATTCCATTCCTTCTGACTTTCCCTGAGCACTGAAAGACACATGCTCAACCCCAGGGTGGGGCTCTAAAGGGATCCCCTAGACTCCAGAGACCTGGGGCTTGGCTCAGGAACTATTTCCCCCTTGGTGAAGGCCTCTTCTGGGCTGGAAGTTGAATGATCTCTGCAGATAATGCTGTCTTACAAAATCAAACCCGAGGCCTCCATGGGCCAGAAGTTCTGGCTGAGCTACCTTCTTCCCTGGGCCCGCCTCCTTGGTTGCACCACTCTTTAATCAGGCTATGAATCAGGCTTGGGAAGCTGGCCTGGAGTCAGGTCATTGTGTCTGGAACAGTAGCAGCCTTCCTGGGGAGAACAACACCCCCCCCCCCAGCTGAAGGGGAAAGTGTATCTCTTGGTGAAGTTTGTGGGTAGACCAGCTCCCTTCCTCCCCCCTTGTCAAATGTAATCCTAGGCAAGCAAACATATAAACACACACACACACACACACACACACACACACACACAGAACAACTCCAACTAAACCATAGACCAACAAGCAGAGCAACAGTAGGCTCCCTAAGCATGGGTTGGGCCTATCCCAAGTAGTGGCAGACCTCCCCACTGTGCTTGCACATTCAGGATAGGGTACTCTCCTGGAGAATAGAGCACTATCCACCACCATTTGCCCCATTTTATCCCACACTGAGGCTTCTTAGGACTGAATGATGTTCCTAAGTCCAAACCTGGCCCTAGGAGTTCCCTATGTTGATTATTGTCTTTGGGGGTCAGCTCTGAGTTTTGGGGGGCCAGAAGCATAGGGACACCTAAGAATATCCTTCCTCAAAGGAGTGCTAGTAAGCATTATTGAAATAGCAAGATAACCGGTCCAGTGCTAGAAGGAACCTCACACCCCGTCAGGTCACCCAAATGAAAGAATTAAGACCCTAGGAGGAAAACATTAGATTAAAAAAAAAAGATTGTTTTTCCCAAGGTCACTAGGTAGAAAAAGTCAGGTGTTAGATTTGAAGTTAAGTCCTCAGAAGACCTTTCCCTCCACCATGCTGTTTCCTAACCACCTCTCAACTGGAGATGAATTTGGCTTTGCTTTATACAGCTAGGTCCTGATTAGTGCCAATGAGGAATCCCTTGAAGTGGTCATATTATTCAGATGCATGCTGCATTTTTCCATTGGGCTGGAACCAATGAACACATTTTACATAATTATAGCTTTGAAAATCGTGAATCAAAATACCCAAGTTTTCTAAGTCCATGCCTTTCATCCCAGGCAGAATGTAGGCCTTTGAGGGAAAGAGACTGCTTTCTGTTCTTATGTCTCCAGAAGTTGGTGCCCAGCAAGTACTGAACAGTCATTGGATTGATTGGACTATATCTTTTTTCCTGACCAAGGGCTGGGAGGAAAGGGTCACCTCAGACTTGCTTCTGAAGTGACTGGGGCAGGAATTTCTATCATGCTCAAAATGGGCCACGAAGCCCTTGGCAAGACTGCCATGATTTGCCTGCCCCACCTGTGTCCTCAATCCTAGTGTCTGGCAAGGGATGGAAGGACTCTGCCAAACAGTTAGGTGTTTCTGCTTTCCACTTGAGCCCATCCCTGACAAACTGTCGCTGTCTTCTTGCTCTCACCTTGGTGCCGCCTCCAGTTTTTTGTCAAGATTTTTCAACCAAAAGAAGAACTTGCCCAACTCCCTAACCCACCACCTAAAAATAAAATGAAGTGTTAGGATTTTAGGAAAGGGTGTCTTTGTCAAAGGACAGGACTGGAGGGCTGTCACCCGACCTAGAGAATGCTGGTAGGGAAAGGCTAACATTACTTTACTATAGGAGAAACCACAATCTAGGGACCAGATCACTCTAGGACATGACAGTGGCAGAGAGTGAAGACTCATCAACTCTGCCCTCTGGAGAACATCATAGTGGCCAAAATACAGATGTGGAAGGAGTGGGCTGTCCATTTGCACAAGCCATGGAGTGAGGCCCTTCTCTCTTCTGCCCTTGGTTCTCTCCAAGGGCTCATGGAAACCTCTTGGTAACCCAGGCCTCCCCTCCAACTTGTCATCTTTGGCTGGTGATTAGTAAACCTTAGAATTTACTGATCCCAGAGAGGGGAGAAGAATGTAGAATCAGATTGAAAGTCTGTCTTAAAAGGAGGTACAGGGTAATTTCTCACTGGATCCAGGCCAGGGCTCCAGCATGAAAGTTCCTCCACTCTATTTTGCCTTGGGATTTTTGGGAAAGGGGGGGTTGAGGGAGGAAAGGGGTGGAGAGGATTTATGTAAGAAGACTGGGTTGCTTCCAAAAGTAGCCTACGGACACGGTGGGGCTGTCCCCACCCATCTTCTCGTCACTACTGTGGAACGGGAAGCATGGTGGCTGGGAAAAGAAGGGGCCAGATTTCAAAGATTAAAAAAGTTGAGTCTGACCAAAGTCTGCATCCTTTTGGATTAGAAAAGTCAGCTTGCAGAGGCTGAGAATAAATTGTCCCTCTGCTGAGGGCGGAAAACAAATTGCTATTGTATAGACAGCTATGGGCATGGAGGAGAATTGTACTTTTCTCAGGAGGGAAGGAATGTTCTTTTGAGACATCTATCATCGAAGTCATCCTCTTCCCTCGCCCTCATATCCTCCATCCAATCAGCTGCTGAGTCTTCTAGATTCTATCCCCATAACATCACCCCAAACCATCCCCTTCTTTCCACTCACATGGCCACCACCCTGGTGAAAGAAGGCCCTGCTCACCTCGTGCCTGAACTCCTACAATGGCCTCTCCCTTCTCATTCTCCTAAGAGTCACCAAATTTATGTTCCAAAGTATAGTCTAAGTCTCACCCTCCACTTGCTCTAAGTGATTTCAGGTAGGGAAACCCCTTTCACCAACCCAGATAGACCCCAACTTAACAGTTAAGTCCTCAGATATTTCCAAATTAGATATCACTGGGGAAACTGAGTAAGAACCTCAGTTCTCTCCTTTGTTCATTGAGAATAATCAAAACAGTTTCAGCCATGGTTTGTCCTGAGACTCTAAAGAGATGAGATAGAAGCAGCAAGGTGGCCTAGAGCAAGATCTTTTGTGTGTGTGTGTGTGTGTATGTATCATGGAATCCTTTGGCAGTCAGGTGAAGCCTATGGGCCCACTCATCAGAAGGTTTTAAATGTATAAAATAAAATACAAAGGATTTCAAAGGAATCATAAGAGTAGTGAAAAGAGTGGAACACTTTTCCCCACACAAGGTCATGGCTCCCCTGAAAGCTGTCCATAAACCCCTTCTGAATTTTAAAATCTCCCAGGTCTAATGAAGAGAGGTCTAACTAGAAATGTTAGAGCTGAATTTGAATGCTGCATCAGATGGGAGTTGAATAAACTGGGTAGGTCATTTAATCTCAGCCTCAATCTCTTTAGCTGTGAAATTGGGATGATAACATCTGTCTTACAAGGTTGTTGTAAAAATTAAATGAGATTATATATGTAAAATGTTTTGTAATCTTGACTGTTTATTATTGGTGATGGTGGTCTACGAGGGCCAATTGTCAGTGATGCCCACTTCCCCCCTTCCACTAAATCAATCAAGCATGATGTGTAGTGAATAATTGACAAGGCTTGGAATTGGTTGGTCTGGGTTCAAATTCCCCACCTTAATCAATTACCAAGCATTTATTAAGCATCAGTTCTATAATACACAGGCAGTAAGATGGTCCAGTGGACAGATTGCTGGACATGGAGTCAGGATGGCCTGATATTTGCACTCAGATATTTACAGACTGCATGACCTTGAGTAAGTCATTTCATCTTGTTTGCCTCAGTTACCTCATCTGTAAAATGGGCTAAAGAAGGAAATGGCAGGCTACTCTCATATCTCTGCCAAGAAAATCCCAAATCAGGTCCCAAAGAGTTGGACATGACTGAATGACAGCAACAACAACAAATATTCCAGGTACTGATAAAGCATACAATAATTCCTACTCAGATGGAGCTGGCAGGGGCCATCTTTGGCTCCATCCTTGGAGTTTATTTTGGGATTATAATAGGACCCAATACTTCACCCAAGGCTCCTTCCATTCCCACTTTTTGGGAACCAGGATATACAGCACAGAATCTGCCAAAATACCACCATATAGGCATCTTAGAAAGTGACTCAGCTGTTCCTTTTCGAAGACCCCATGCCTCACTACAACCCTTCTCTCTGAGTTCCAAACCAGGCCTCTGAAACTGAGATCACCTGAGTCACATTATTACAAGAAACCAAAAAGGCAAGACTCTTAGAGAAAAGAAAACCCAACCCAACTGGAATCTTATTGGGCTTGCAAAATCCTTGATTAAGAGATGTGGTGCCATAGTCATCTTTGCAGCCTCTGGCTTCATCCATTGTACACAGAAGGTGCTTACAAAAAATTTGCTGAAACTGCATATAAACAATTGCATATAAATTACCCATACCCTTCATCTTTAGAGAAATCCACCAAAAAGAGAAAAAAGAAATTCATTCGATAGACCAAGTTGACAGACATTGCCCTTCCTGCAAATACAAAGTCAATTTAACTGAGAATTGGGGTGAGGTTGGAAATAGAAGGAAACTTTCAACCTCAGAAAGATCAGGGCTTTGAAAGTTGATTGTCTTCGGTTGATCTTCCATTAGCTTAATAATAGATGGCTTTTAAAATGCTTAATTGAACTTGTCTTGCAACAAGTTGGAAAGTCCCCATATTTCTTCACTTTCACATGAGATCTGCAATCTCCAAATCCTGTTTTTGCCATAGCTAGATTGTCAGGCTGGCAAGTTTCCTATTTGACTGTTCGTTATTATGGATTTGGGATAGTTAGCTTGGGGTAAAAGGGTTCATTTTTCTCTCTTCTCTTGTTTTTACATGGAGATTATAGTAGATTTTTTTAAACAGGAAATGCCTGTTGAAATGAAGCCTATTATGAATCTTAAATTTATTGTTGAAAGAAATTCAGTGGCCAGAATTAGGGGAGTGATATCTCTGTTGTCCTGTATCCTGTTTAAGCTACATCAAAGCATGGCACTCACTTGTGGGTGTCACATTTTGCAAAGACCATTGACAGGGGGAAAAAAGCATCCCAAGGAAAGTGACCAAAATAATGAAGAGGGCTCGATATCAAACCATTCAGGGGATTAACTCAACAAACTGGGACTATTTAGCCCAGAGAAGAGGAGGCTTAAGGGGCACATGCAAGCATCCCATCCTCTAAGTAACTGAAGTCATGCAAAAGAAATTCATATTTCTTCTCCTTGATCCCAGAAGGCAGAAGAACCACAGGTGGAAGTCCTAAAAAAGTTTATTTGGATTCCACTTCAGGATAAACATTCTTAACAAGAAGAACTATTGAAAACTGAAATGGGCTACCAAGAAAGGTAGTGAGCTGCCCATAACTGCGGGTCACCAAGTTGAATCCTGGAGACCACTCTCACTGTTGTTCATTTCTCATTGACAAAATGAAGGAAGTTTTCTTGGTGGCCTCCAAAGTCCCTCCCATTTCTGTAGGTCTGTGATTCCATGAAGCTGATGTCTTGACAGCAATGGAATAGAGGCCGGTCTATTGCTCAATGTTCTTTCACATCTACTCCAATAAAATTGTTTTCTGAATGATGTACCAAAGGGCTCAATGAGGGGAAGGTACAGGACTCAAACTATATTTGAAAGATCACTTTTTGCTAGGAAGCTAAGTCAAGTTTTGGTGACTATTTTTGGCTTCTGCCCCTTCCTCCTGGTTCCACCATTCCTTCTTCTGAATCTCTGCCCTCCTCCACTCAATTGGCCTAAATCCTGATGTCCGACACCTCAGCTTTCTGGAAGAACCCACCAGAAAACAGTCTTTGTCCTCTCTCCAGTCTGCATTGGCAAGTCAAAGAGAGTTGATCTGATTGGGATTTGACCACCCAGCTAGTAACTATCAGAATCTGATTTTGAAGCCCTCAGTAAAATCTAAGCCAAGGAGAGAAATTATTGTCACTTTTTTATTTGCATTTGTATAGAACTCTGAACCTCTACCCACAATTCCGTGGTAGAGAAAGCACCACAAGTTTGGAGTCATTGTTCTAGTTCTTAAAGGGATCTAAGAGACCACCACCTAGTCCAACACTCTTAAGGTACAAAGGTAGAAATGAAGATCCATGAAGTTTCAATGACTTGTCTAGGTACTTCTAGGCAAGTATCCTGTTCTCTACCAGGACTCAGTTTATTCACCTCCAACACCAACAGTTAATTGGTAAAAGAACTGCTAAGTTGTAGATAAAGAAATATCATCCCCAACCTTCCTTTTTTCTACTTCCCTAAGTTTTTTTTTTTTTTTTTTTTGCCATGCAATGGGGTTAAGTGGCTTGCCCAAGGCCACACAGCTAGATAATTATAGTGTCTGAGACCGGATTGGAACTCAGTTACTCCTGACTCCAAAGTTGGTGCCCTATCCACTGCGCCACCTAGCCACCCCTACTTCCCTATTTCTTACAGTTAGAGTGTTATATTTAGAAATAATATCCTATCCCTACTTGCCTCAGAAAGACAATTGGTTTTCTTCTTGGGGCTATGAGGAATAGAGATAACTCATAACTTTAAACATAATGCATTATGGACCTGGAGAAAGACAGAAAGATGAGAGTTGGGTTTGAGAGCTAGAGCTCTTAGCTTCAACACTTACTCCTTCTATATGTGATCTTCAGCAAAGCATATAATTTAAACTCAGTTTCCTCATAAGTAAAATGAGGAGATTAGATTGAGTCTTACAAACTTTCTCCAAGGTCCACATCTCTGGCCCCAGCTGAAAAGACTTTAATATTGTATTGGGACACAGATCCAAAATTGAGGAGTTCAAAGCTCTGAGACTTCTGCCATGAGAGCTTATAGCTCTGGGCAAGTCTTTTAACATCTCTCCATCAGTTTATCTGTAAAATGGATATAAATGCTCACTTAGCTCACCTAGTTGTTAAGAAAATTAATGTGTCTTGGTAAAGCTTTGAGATCCACAGATAAGCATTTGTATAGAGAGCAAGGCATCCCTGGAGATGGTTGCCTCCATCATTGTCTTTTCATAAATGCCCAGTGACCTTAGGGAACACTAATTCTGTGAAAATGCTTTATGACTTTAACAAGATCATTTGTGGCTTCATGGAGGAAATCATCATGCTCCAGAGTCTAGGAATATTAAATCCAAAGTGGGAGCAGAACGTGTGTGTTATTGCCATGATCTGATCTCAGTTTTAGGAAAATGACTGGCTACTCAGTGGAGGATGGACAGGAGTGAGGACACCCAAGGCAGGCAACCCACCCAATAGGTTGTTGGAATAATGGAGACACAAGGTGATTAGAATCAGACTCAGGATGATGATGGTTGTTAAAGGAGAGAAGAAAGAATATGCAAGAATCCTTATGAATATAAAATTGACAGATTGGATGGGGAGGAGCAGTAAGCGGGAGACTGAGGAGTCAAGGACGATACCTAGGTTATACAAACCTGGGAATCTGGAAAGAAGATGGGGGCCCTTAAAAGTTATAGGCAAGTTAGGAAGCAGGGTGGCTTTCAGGAGAAATAATGAGTTCCTTTTTGAACATCTGGAGTTTAAGAGGTCTGTAGGATACCCAGCTGCAATAAAAGTTCGAGATAAGAGATCGGAGGTCAAAAGGGATTAGGGCTGGATAGAACAATTTGGGAATCATCAGCATAGAAATGGTCATTGAATCCACGTGATAAGATCACCAAATAAATGGTGTTAAGGGAGAAGAGAAGGGGGCCCAAGACAGAGACTTGTGGGGATACCCCTTGTGGAGAGTGTACCTGGACCAAGAATTAGGGGACACTGTTGATTTCTTTATCTTATTTCTTCATCTTCTGCCAGGGATGTTTGCCCATTGACTACATGGGCAAGAGAAAGGACAATTGGACTGGAAATTCTATAATCAAAGACTGGGTCTGTCACTGACTTTATGACCTTGGACAAGTCACTTAATCCCCTGGGCTTCAGATTCCAAATTTATGAAATACAGTAGGATGGACTCAGTGATACTTGCTCCCAATCTCTGCTTCTCCCAGGTCTTTACTCTGGTGAAATTTAATATGTTACACTCCCTTCTTCTTTGTGAAAGTTCTGGGTTCAGCTCCCCCACCCCACACTCACTGGTTGTGTGACCACAGACTCTAACACTGAGTTTTTATCCCCTCAAATGTAAAAATCTATAGCCTCTACCTTGTAAGGTTTAAATCAGAAAATAGATCCCAAAGCACTTAGCAGACTAAAGTCCCATGAAAATGTTCATTGATCCTGCTGTTGTTGAATAGAAGTGAGTCCAGTCAGACGAGTGTTGGGCAATTCCCCTTCCAGCTCTTCTGCCTAAATTCTGGGTATGAAATATTCTCTCTGCCAAGGACTTTGAGAACCTCCAGTTTTGAGAAAGCTAAGACTCCCAGAGGGTCACTGACTCACTCAAGGTCACAAAACTAGCATGTGAATTGAAGAATGCTCAGTTAGGGGGCTTTTCTTCATCGTTCTGATGCGCTTTGCTCAGCCCACAATGGAAACATCTTCATCTACCTAAAACTTAGATTTCATTGGTGGGTCAGAATGAGACCGGGGAGGCCCACCTAGGCAGCTAACCTTGCTGTGGACAAGTGTGAAACAAGAAGGATTAGGTAACACATTTTCTGGAAGGGATCACTCAGTCCTGGAAGGAGTCAGAATGACTTTTTGATAGAGTAAGCAAGTAACAGATTATTGTGTAGTGTTGAATCTAGGACATGGGGTTAGAGGAGAGTGAGGAACTCATCGAGGGTACAGATGCCAGGGATAGAATCACGCCCTGGAAATCAAGAAGACTACTGAAGAGCTAGCTCCTGGTGAAGAAGGAGAGCTGAAGTGGAGAGGAAGAGGAAGAAGAGGAAGAGGGAATTTAGAGGAAGGGAAGGTTTTCAGAACAAGACCACAGTTGCTACAGGCAGAAATGATTGGGGAGGAGTTCATCAGGAATGGGGTAGCTAAGGGAAGATGCACATCCCCAGTGGTGTTTTATACATTCCAGTACCCTGAGCCAAGGTCCCAACTGCTCTGCCCCAGTTACAACTCTGGCTACCAGAATAGATTTCTCTCAGTATCAAATAATGAAGGGATATCAATATGACTGGATGTGATTAACTTCCTCATCTATTTTTAAGACTGGCTTCCAGGGGCTTATGCAAGGGCACTTAAGTGGTACAGGGGAGAAAGTGCTGAGTACAATCAGAAAGACTCATCTTCCTGAGTTCAAATGTGGTCTCAGACACCTATTAGTTGTGTGATCTTGGGCAAGTCACTTAATCCTGTTTGCCTCAGTTTCCTCATCTATTAAAAAATGAAGAAGGAAATAGCAAACTAATACAGTATCTTTGCCAAGAAAATCACAAATGGGTCACAAATGACAACAGCCACAACACAAATCCTTCCAGACTTCAGAGAGAATCAATATGACTTGTGGCTGAAACCTTTTATCTCTATCTTCTCTCCCTTTAGAGTATTAGCTCCTTGGGAACCTAGACTGTCTTACTTTTCTCTACTTCCCTAGCATTTTATCCTTAATTATTAAATAATGATGCTTTTTTTCATTCATTCTTTCAAAAAGAAAAGCATCACCTAGCCTCTCTCTGATCCTGACTGGAGAAGCCTGTGGATGACTGACATTTAGTTGGTCTTTGGGTTCTAGCTCAACTGGACCTTTTCCACTGTGGAAGGAGCTTCTAGCACCCTCCCTCTCCTTGACTTCACCAATATGACGGCCTTCACACCACTAAGTGACATCCGTGGAGGACACTTTAAGCCTTAACAAATAAAAGTTCTTTTCTGTGACTGACCTTGAGTCATTTTGGTAGCAACACTGAGATGATGATGATAATTATTGATCTTCGTTCTCAAAGAAGACTATGATTTCAAGGAGGTGATGCCATGACAAGCACAGGAATTGGATTGGAGTGAGGGGGGCTGTGCTAAGTCACCTGGCTCACTTTCTCCTACAGAGTCATCTGGGTCCAGTGCCAGATATGAATCCGGACCACTGGCAGTGGCCCAGGATGCGAGGCAATCAAGATTAAGTGACTTACCCAAGGCCACACAGCTGGTAACAGTCAAGTGTCTGAGACTGGATTTAAACTCAGGTCTTTCTAACTCCAGAGCTGGTGCTCTGTTCACTGAGATAGTTTAAAAGGAAATATCCGGACTCTGTGATTTGTGATTTGTAGCTCTTCCTGGGTGTAGGACTAACTGGAAATCATGAATCATCCTACCCTAAAGGTCTGTGGTTGATGATTTGACTTATAGTGTTTCATATAATGGGCATATTTCAGGAGTAAGATGGAATAATTATCTAGTGGAAAGAGTAGTGGACTTAGATTCACCGTTTGCATCTCAAGTCCCTTAGACAACTCATGTCAACTATAGGTGCCTCTAGTTACTCTCTGTAAGACAGGACTCCTTAGCATTCCTTCACTACCCACCTCCCTAGATCAGTGAAAGAAGAGAGGATTGTACATAAGTTACAGAAGTGGCTGCCATGTTTCCGGCACTGTCTGGGAAGGCAGAGATAATCACTGCCTTGGCTTTCTCTCTGCTCCCTCATTCAAACCTCACGGCTCTATTAAAGCTCTCTATCCAGTTTCAAAAATTTCCATAAGGCTGAACTAGCTCCTCCTTTTGTATGAATTTTTTCCAGTGTGGCCAAGGTCCTCCTCCAATCAGGAGAAACTGCCTGCTGCCCCCAGCTGAAATGGCTTTGATTCAAGAAGATATGGTCAAACCTGGTCAAACGTAGTGACCATCTGGATATCTTCTCCCCGATAAATCTATCTGGGCTTAGCATCTTGAGTCTGACTTCAATCAGACTGGTTAGATTGCTTCAGAGAGTCAATCTCTACCCTCACACTCTGCCAGATTCATTTCCCTGAAGCATAAGTCTAAGCATGTGAATAGAAGCTCTTCCTCAATTCTGACCTTCTCTCCCTTTGCGGACTGGGCTTTTTAACCTGGGGTTAACTCCAAAAAGATTTCTAGAAAAAACTTTAGGTGGTCTATCATTTTGGATGAAGAAAAATTGCCTTTTTGTTTTCACTTCTCTCTAGGTGAAATTTCTCATTTCTGTAGAATTATTTTAAAATATTATTTTGAGAAGAGGTACAGAGATTTGCCAGATTATCAAAAGGATCTCTCTCTCTCTCTCTC
The DNA here is from genome assembly GCF_037893015.1 of Macrotis lagotis. Classification (NCBI taxonomy): domain Eukaryota; kingdom Metazoa; phylum Chordata; class Mammalia; order Peramelemorphia; family Peramelidae; genus Macrotis; species Macrotis lagotis. The sequence goes on along the minus strand of NC_133663.1, from coordinate 7,313,194 downwards.
CCCCCTCCCTCCCTCCCACTCTGTCACACACACACACACACACACACACACACACACACACACACACTGCTAATAACAACTGCTCTGGGTCAAAACAAATTCATTTATTTCATTTTCAAGCCCACTCAGGCCACATTTCTCTTGGACCTACCGCTCCCTTCCGTATCCAACCAGTATGGCCTTCTCTTAAATTATAAAAAAAAAAAAGTCACTCCATGTCTTGTCCTTGGAGCTGACCATCTCCCATGACATGTTGACATGAGTTGTCCAAGGGACTTGAGATGCAAACGGTGAGTCTAAGTCCACTACTCTTTCCACTAGGTCTAGAGGTCTTCTCTTCTTTTAAGATGCAGCTCAAAAAACCATTGGCAGGAAACCTCCCCTGGACTTTCCCGCCTCCCATACTCTCCAAATTCGCAGAACACTAGGTCTGAAGGCAGGAAGAACTAAGACTAAATTCCTCCTTATTTAATGTCTGCCTCAGTTTCCACAACTATGCAATGGAGATAACAAGAGTATGTGCCTCCCAGGACTCTTGTCCTGGGAGATTAGATGAAATACTAGTTGTGAACAGCAATTATAGCATCTTCATACATTTATTATGTTGACATAGCTGGTTTGTATAGTTTTTCTACTTATGCCGCACTCCTCTTTTTCCTCCATTGGGAATTCCTTGAGATCAGAGCGTTTCATTCTGTATTCTTGGTTCTCTAGTGCCTAGCACAGGGCTTCCTAGGGTCTAACAGACACTTAATAAATGCTTTTGGATTGATTGATAGAAGTGTGCACAAGACATCTACCCCACAAAAATAAAACGAAAACACCTAAACAGTACTTTGGGGAAGGAGACACTGGCAGTTGGAGTGTGACCAACACAGGCCTCCTGCCAGAGGTGTGTGAGCTGTCTCAAGAGAAACTAATGATTCTAAAGGGTGGGAAAGAGAAGCAAAACTATTCTAGGTCTGGGGACCAATGGTGCATGGCAAAGACTAGAAGGTGGGAGGTGGAATAGTGTTTGTAAGAGCAGCTAGATACCAAAGTCATAGAATGGCAAGAGTTCTGGTCTAGGCTACAGAAGAACCCTTTGTCAAGATTCTGTTTTGGCCACAGTCTTACAGGGGTGTCATTTCTATCTCACTTGAAGACCCTTGACATACATTATCAGATTATCCCTATTGGACAGAAAAGGAATTGAAGGCTCCCAGGGAAACAGGGTGATAAGTCTATTTCCACACACTTGATAAACACTGGAGGCTGAATTCCAACCCAGGTAGTTCCCAGTTAAACCACCAAGTTAGAAGATTGACTTGGTGACTGAGGCTGACTTTCATGTGTTTTCTGTGTGGCCTTGAGCAAGTCACCCTCCCTGCCTGACCTTCTCTGCTTAGAAGGCATCCTCTCCTTCCTCATACCTCTTAGAGACCCAAGTGTTCTCCAAAAGTAACACAGTGATCACTGGACATCATGTTCTTGTTCAGTCTCCACCCCTTCCCTACTAGGACCTCCTCCTCTAGGCTTTGGAGGTTCTCTGTATGGTGTGTGTATGTTTTTGATAGTGTCTACCTCACCCTAGCCCCAGTTACTGGAGGAGTGGGACTACTACTCTTCTACTTTGGCATCTGATGTGCCCAGCAACAAAACTCAATGATTATCTGGTGCCAGATAGGTTCCCCTTGATTGATCTTCACTGGGGCAGCTTCTTATTCTCAGTTTTCTTTTCTCAAGAATGGAATCCTGTTCCCAGAATTTATTATCTCACCTAGTTGCCTAGGATGGTGAATATGATATCGAATGTATTTGATCAACCCTGGAGCAAAAATGTCAGCTCTCTGTTATTGAGGGCAATTCTTTCAGATTCTAATTTTGGAATCCTTTTAGTTATATTTTTCATATGTGGATTGGGGTAATATGCATTTGACCTGGATACATTAAATCCCTGGGGAGGATCTGAAGCCTCATCTAAAATCCATAATCTTACCTGACCAAAGGGCAATTCCAGAGATCCTGAGAAATTTTTTGGATAATTAGGAGCATTCTTACAAATTAGAAAATAAATTGTACCAACAAAATAAAGAGACTTTCTGCATAATTAAAGAGATCTGGAATTTTAGGTCTGGGTTCAAATCCTACCTCGGCTTCCTGTTTAGCTTTAGACAAGTTTGCTCATCCATTAATTCAAAGTCACTGGGGTACCTGCCCAATTGCCACAAGGTCTTCTGCAGGAGGAATTGGACAGATGAAAAAAATGGAAGCCAAGGAAAGGCAAGTCTAGGATTATGGCCATAGGTTCAGGTGTACAGGGAGACCTGGACGGACAGCTTCCTGTCAGTGTCTTCCGGTCTGCCTTGCCTCCCCAGTGGGTTGGGGAAAGCATTTGAATGATCCAGAACACTAGACCAGACTTCCAAGAAGCACCATGTGGATTTCCTCCAAGCATGGACAGATAGGGTGCCTATGACCATGTAACATGGTGGCAGTGAGGGGGCCAGGGGAGAAAGTGGAGACAGAGATAGAAATCTAAGAGAATTACATGAAACACTTCGAGATAATGGAAAGAATTTAATGAAACTCAGGGGGAAGTTGGTCATCGGTTACTCAACTGAAACCCCAGGGCCAGATTCCATGGTAATATCCTTGTGTTCCTGTGGAAGCGTAGGACAGGACAAAAGCCAGCAAACCCTTACCTTGGAGGACCCAGCCTTCCTACTCATCTTTTCAATCTTGTTTGTGTCTCCCTCGGCACAAACAAGCACATTGGGATGGCTGACCCCAGGGCAGAGAATGCTTTCCACTGGGGCAGAGAAACATTATGAAAACCCGGATTTGGAATCCCAGAGGGAAGGGCTGGTCAAAGAAATTGTTGAGTCCACTTTGGGGCTTCTGTTGGGTGACTCCCAGACCTGGAGAGGGAACAGATCAATCCCAACTCAGAATCATTGTTTCATCAGCTGCTTTCTTGGCTTGCTCTGAGCTTGTCTGATCAGTTGGAGGTAATGGGCTTCAGGCTTCTGCTTTGGGATGACCACAACCCCAGTTCTTCAGATCGCCTAGGATGGAGCAGCAGCCATAGCAATCAAGGACTGGGTATTTCAGAAGCTGAGAAATTGTAGGACAAATGTCTCCCCAAACCCTGAAAACCAGGCAGCTGTCCAAAGTGCAGGGTGGCTGGAGTCTGATGTTGCAGCCAGTCAGGAAATCTTCTTTTTCCTTTGTTTCAAGGGAAAAAAAAAACCTGTGTGTGGCTATTTCCTTCAAAACTTCACTTCACAGATACCTGTGTTCCCCCCCCACTCCCCTCATTTTTCTTCTTAGTTTACTCTCTTTAATTGTCCTAACTTTCAGAAATTCCTTATATTAATTTTTGGATTAATGGTGTGTCTCCTTCCTCCCATCATTTCTCTCTTCCTCCCTTCCCTTCCTCCTCTCTTCTTTCCTCCCTTCCTTGCTTGCTTCTTTCTTTCCTTCTGTTTCTTTCTTCCTTCATCCATCCATCCTTCCTTTCTTCCTTTTTTGCTTCTTCCTCTCTGTGTGTCTCTTTCTCTCTCTCTCTCTCCCTCTCTTTCTTTCCTTTCCTTCCTTCCTCTCTTCTGCCTAACTTCTTTCTTTTTTCTCTCTCTCTCCTCTCTCTCCCTCTCTCTCTAACTAGAGAAAGTTATACGGATCTTGCTCTCTCTCTCTCCTTGTTGCTTTTTTTTTCCTTTTGGAAGATTGGTGATAAGGAATTCTAACCACTTAATGAGATGGGAGAGGCCTCACTCCATTGGAGTGAAGGAGTCCAGGTGGAAGTTTGATGGATTGGACAGGTAAAGTGAACGGCCCCGCCCCTTCATGCCTATAGTTGGGTATATATAAGGAAACCGTAAATTATGCAGGGAAAGAGAGAGCAAGCCTTGAGTCCTGTTATCTTCCTAGGAGAATCCTGCATCGAGGGTCTTAGAGGGGGTGGGGGGGTTGCCAAAATCCTGGAGCCAGAAGAGCGGACAGCGGCGCTGATCAACCTCCCTGCTAACATGCTGTACCTGGAGAACAATCCTCAGACTCAGTACAGCGAGGTAAGGGGCTGCTGGGGACTTTGACATACAACCTAGAGATGCTCTTTTAGTTGACTACATAGGTGAGCTTAGATATAGATATGGATATAGATATAGATATGCAATCTATGGAATGCGAATAGACTTGGCTAGATAGAGAGACAGCATTCAAGACTCTTGGTCACCCAAGTCAAAACTGTACAAAATTGCATTTGGAAATTCAATTTGGGGAAGGCTCCATGTGGCAAATGAAAACTTTTTCAGTCTGGGAAGTTTATAATTCGATCCGCATATATGGAGAAGCATGTTGTTGTTGCCATTTTCCTGGGGTGAATTTTGCTATATACGCACCTAGTTAAATTTCTGAGAATGGGCTGACCAGTCAGAATTTCTTGGGCCCGAGCTTCACAAAAGGCCAGACTCAGCAACTGTTACACCAATTCCCTGAATGGTGTGATTGATAAGCAGGATACTGGAGTCCTGTGAAAGCAGCAAGGTTTGAGATTGATATCTGGTATAAACTAGTGAAAGCCTTAAAGCTGATCTCATCTCTTCTCACTGATTCTGAAGAAGGGACTAGCACCTATGTTACCTGGAGGCAGCTGGGGAATTCCACAGGACAATGATAATCTGGAAGGATGCGTGCATATTGATTGAAATCAAAAGTGAGATTCTTGTTCATGGCATGATAAAGAAAGCTCTCCTTGTGTCTACATTCTAGCCAAGCCCTTGTAACATCCATTAAATAGACTGGGCTTTAAGGTGATTGGGAGGGAGGGCTTTGAGGATCCCCCCCCCCCAATTCAAGGACTTGGAGGAAGTCTCCTGGGGTTGAGGGAGGTCTCACAAAAAGATTAGTTTACATTCCACAGAATAGAGCAGCTGTGTTGACATTAATCAGATTTTTTTTTGGTGGGGGGGGTAGGCTGGAGAAAGAGTTCAGGGTTTCAGACAAAAATGCTAAATGCTCTTTGGTGGCAGACAGACAGGCCGGGCCACTTCCATCAAAATAAAACATTCTGGGGCAGTTTGAGGGGAGGGAGGAAGCCAAAGTTGGCACAGCCGGTCAGGGAAGGCTCATTGTTTGGGCTGCAGCCGGGACACCTGAGTTCCAGAAATATGATCTGGGAAAAGGTGAGTGAGCAAGAGACAGACTAGGGAGCTCTGATTATCCTTCTGAATATGTCCTCAAGTATTTGAGATTCCTCTTTTTCTTTCCAGGGAGGAACAGAATTACTAGTTTGCTCAAAATGTTGAAACTCTGATAAATGATGATTTTTTTCTAAATGATTTAGGCTCCCCATGTCAAACTACATCTGGTGATGAAATGGCCCCTATGCCCTATTGATTGAAGTATATTCACTGGGGAAAAATGAGGCCAAAGTTGTCCATTGTATCTTTTCTGAGACTGTCTGACCCTCAGCAAGATATCATCATGTTACTGTTCATGCATGGTCACACATGCAGTATTTATAACCCCCAAACCCACAGATTTGGCTTTTTTAGGTTGAATATATATGAGTCGGAGAGGAGGAAAGGGAATGATTGGATATAGATCTTTAAGAAAATAAAAAGTGTGTTTGGGAATGCTAGGACAGTTTCCATCATTATCATTGTTGAGGCTTATGTAGCATTGGAAGAAATCAAGATCAGATCACTGAGAAGTTAAATATTAAATTCATGGGAGAGAGAAATCAGCTAAATCCATCAGCATAGTGAGCAAAGGGGATCAAGAGGCATTATTACCTCCTTCCACGGAGTGAGCATGGTCAGAACATCAAGAGACATTAGAGCTGGGACTTCTTGATATTTTGCTTGTCAAAATGCCATGAAACTGGATTGATTTCATGGGAGCAGAGAAGAAAGGGGAGCCCCCTATCAGCCTTGGGTAAGATGGGCATCATTCACCCAAGCTGCTGTTAGAATGAACTTTATCTACAGACTTACTATTTTTAAGGGTATTTGAAAAAGAATGTTGGGTATCCCAATCCAAAAATCAGGACTTTCTTAAAGACATTTCTTGAAGAAATATGCTGAATGCCTATGTATGAGGCATATCACCAATTTTACCTGGGAGTTATCAGTGTCTCTAGAATATTTAGCCTAAAACTAAGAGGGCCAGTTATGAAATTCCCTGGGAAAGTGAATAAATTCGTCCCCTGACACATCTTGAGGTCATGGATGATGTTGGGAAGTACCTACCCAAATTTCTGGATAAACTGGCCTTACCATCAGGAGGTAGCCTGAGAAATAGACCAAACACTGGGCGTATAGACCAAAGACTTAGATTTGAGGTAACTCTGCGCCCTAAATACTCCAATGAAGCAACCTAAGTAACTGCTAGTCATTTATCATTTTAGAGACTCAAATTCCCCATTTGTTAAATGTACGGAATAAAGCACATTCTTGATACATCACAAGTGTGTTATGAAGAAAGTATTTTGTAAGTTCTGAAGGCTTAAGTGAAGGTAATTAAAAATATTGTAGTATCTTTCATTTCTTTTAGTATGTCTTCAGGAGATGAGTTTGTAGTTTCATATTTTTCTTCAGTTAAAACACATTATTCAGTCATTTCAATCACTTATGAAATAATCACTAGAACATTACATATATATATATATATATACATATATATTTAACATATTTATATATAATAACATCAGGATAGTGACTTGTCCTAGAATGTTTTCATCATAACTCCATTGAAAACTCTTGAAAGATTAAGATGATGGGAATGCTAATTAAGGAGATTGTAGAAAGTGTGGAAGGCAGACAAAAGTCAAGGAAGGTAAAAGGAATCCTTAAAAATCATTATGCAGGGCTATCTTGAAACATCTTCTTTCAGACTATTGATATTGTGAGGAGGGCTCCCTAGTCCAGTGGTCATTGCCTACTCCCTCTCCACCCAAACTCCTGACCCCACCCCACCCCGAAACACACTGGAAGTTAAGGGAAATCCAGGGAATGATCAACAGAACAAGAAGACATTTCTCCAGACATGGGGGAAAGGAAGACAAAAGCACAGGATTTGCAAGAATCCTGTGGTTAGGTCATAAATAAGCAGAATCCCCTGCATTTGGTGCTAGAGCTGGGGGAGTAATGATTTTTTTTTTTTTTTTTGCTTGGTTTGTAAGGGGAGGGAAAAGGAATGTGAGAAGAGAAGGCGCCATGTTAGTTAAAGATTTTAGCTTCTAAATGTCTGTAGGAAAGACTTGCTTGGAATTCAGAGACATTCCCAAACTCCCAATTAAAGCCTTCTTCTCACCCTGAGGTGATGGGGGGAGAAAAACAAGGCTTTGTTGGCAAATTGTACTGATCCTAGAACTGCTAGGGACTTTTGCGATCTTCTGGCTACACCCTTTATTTTACTGGGGAGCTGATGATTTTTCTCTCTTGAGTTGAGGTGTCTATATGTGTGTCTATTTAATATTGTATTAAATATGTATATTCAATATGCCTAAACAGATATAACATAATACAATATAATAGCTAGAATTTATGTAGAAAACTTCAAATCTTAAGAACTGTATACTCATTGTTAATCAATCCAAGTCAAGGCAGGTCTACAAACCTCTAAGATATGTCTTCCAAATATTCTCATTTGTGTTTTACAAATGAACAAAATGAGGTTCAGAGACAATGAGTATTAAGAGGGGGATTGGATTCTGGGTCTCTCCTCAATCTAATTCCAGTGACTCAGATTCATGTTCTTCCCTCTCCTCTCCTCTCCTCTCCTTCTGTTCTTCTCCCCTTTTTCTTTCTTTAATCTTTAATCTTTCATGTGTTTGTTCATCTAAAAATTAATGTCACGGTTCTAAAGTTGAAAGGAGGACCTCAGGCTATCCAACACAGTCCCTTAATTGTAGAAGAAAATGAATCCCAGAGAGCTTAAATGACTAGGAGAAATTGGAATACAGATCATTAACCCTAGAGCTTTTTCCTACAATAAGAAATTTGCATCCAGCTTGTATTATGTCCAGGTAACTCATTTCTACGTGATGACAGGGAATGGCACAATGCAGGATCTAATGATGACCAATCTGGGAAATCTCTTCAGTCTTGGATCAGGTCAAACCATAGACATTTAATAGAGCTGCCAGTCACTTTAGGTCCAAAAAAGTGTTGCTTTCTGTAAGATCCTTGAGTAAAGGGTTGATCTAAATGAGGTCTTCTGCCTTTTAAAATGTCATTAGTTTTCTCCTGCAAATTAAACAAAAAGATAACTTTCTACATAGAGGAGGGATAATTTGCACTTAGGAGTTAGATAAAATCATATGACTGGAAAAAGAGAAGGGCAAGCATGAGAAAACAAATGAACAGTCCAAGTGAGCTATCCCACAAATCCTTTGTATATTTGACTATATATATATATATATATATTATATGGTATATTTTATATACATATATATATATAATATACATATATGTTTGCATCTTGAATAGGTTTTCCATAGAATAAGGTTAAAAAAATGAAGAATTCCATGAGATTACAATTGGTCTGGGAGTTAAGATCTATACTAATGAAAAGAGAATATACATGTTAATTAAACCATGGATTCATGAAAGAAATAAAAATATCTTGTTGTCACTTTTGTGCAGGCAAATAGCAAACATATGTGGGGAAACTGGAGTATTAATATGGCCACTGCAGTAAGTTGAATTCCCATGTAGAATAGTGGCTTTTATACTGTGCTCTGATCTAAGATGATAGGGTAGTGCAAAGGGAATAAGTATTTATTAAACTCTTGCTCTGTGCCAGACACCCCCGATGACATATCTTAACCAAGGGGAAGGGTAGAAGGAATGCAAATAGTTCAACATCCTTCTGCTCCACTTTTGGAATAGCTACTCCTATGTATCATGTATCCATGATAGGTTAGGAACAGTTATTTTGCATTTTTTTAAAGGTATGTCTTCTTTTAGGGAATTTTTTTTGCTTAGTTTTTCATATCACAGTATAGTATGGAAAGACAAAGTAAGTTTGAGTCAAAGTAACTGAAATTCATTGAAATTCTGCCCCCTATTAACTTGTCTGACTTAGGTTCATACCAGTTAGCTTCTCTTCTCATTGAACCTTTCCTTTCCTCCAAAAAAAAATAATTTTTTAATAAATTTAAAAATCATCAACAATTTGAAACATTTCAGTATAAGACCAAGAGTCATGTTCAAGAAAACACGCTCCCCAGAAATTAACAGCCCATGTTAAGCAGAATTCGACTTGATTCGTTCTCTCTTCATGTACGATGAGCTTCCCTCACCCCCAAACAATAACAACGATGTTGACAATGCTTTCTTTGGGTCTTCAATCAGGGTTTCTTCTTTACCTTTGAAATAAATATTACCTCCCAATTTCTTTGAAGGAAGGCAGAATGTGATTGAGGAATGGTGCATATACTTTCAGATAAAGTGCCAGTTGATTTGAATGAACTTTGGTTGGTTGGATTTTTTTTTTTTGACTTGGTTTGGTTTTTTTCCTTTCTTAATTTAGATTTTGTTGCAAGTGGTCTGGGGAGGTCATAGGGATATATCGGAAATTAGCATGATGTAAAACCAAAAGGTGTCAGTATAAGTTATTAAAAAGAAAAAACAACATGGGGTATAGAGGAGGAAAGGTGTCCACACAGCCCATTGGATTGCACTGATGGTCAATTTGGGAGTTGCAAGTGAGCAACTGTGTTTTTAGGAAGGGAATGGATAACTTAAACCCCGTCTTTTCCGAATACCATAACCAAATGACCTGCTCTCTGGAAAATATCATGGCTCTCTGAGTTTCTCTGTCTTGATCATGAGGAAAATATAAACAGAAAATCCCAAAGAAATCTTACTGAATCCTGAAAGCTGTGGTGCTAAAGAGGCAGGTCAAGGACTAGCCTCAATCCTCTGGCATCGTCTGCATGTGCTGAACCACCTGGTCAGGCCCTTGGTAGTTCTTGACTTAGTATAGGGAAGGATAGTTGGTAAAAGGGCTTGTTCTGTAGAATTAAAACCAAAATGACTCACAAGATTCCTTCTGTATAGTCTGGCCCAGAAGCAAAATTGGGCAATGTGACTCCAGAAGCAGACTTTCCTTCCTGCTTTGGACAATAGGAATTTAGGGATTTGAAAAGGGAGGGCCTTGAATATGGGGATCAGAAAACCTTAGGTGGAAGCCTGGTTCCCCTGCTTATCTGCAGGTGGTTCCCCCTAATTTGTAACACTCTCACATGTAATGTGAGAAAGATGGACTAGATCAGATGTCAAACTTGCTTGTTGACCAGCAGTTACCACTAACTAACAGAATTTCTAAAGTCATTCCAAGCTGAAATACTCACATGCTAGAGGTTCCCTGTCAATTCAGTAAGTCATTAGCCATTCTAATACCTCCACTTTCCAGTTACTCAATAAACCCTTTGTTAAGAAGCTATTACCTTGAGGATCCTGGATAGATTGAAGTGTGAAGCTCATTCTTTTATTGATGAGGAAACCAAAGCCCAGAAACCACCGGTAGATATCTGCCCCCAACATCACATAGTTAAGAAGTTTAGGGCAGAACTTGTGTGCAAAATCCAGTATTTTGCCTTAAGATTCAATCTTCTTTCTATTCCTTCCTTCCTTCCTTCCTTCCTTCCTTCCTTCCTTCCTTCCTTCCTTCCTTCCTTCCTTCCTTCCTTCCTTCCTTCCTTCCTTCCTCTCTTTCTCTCTTTCTCTCTTTCTCTCTTTCTCCTTTCTCTTTCTGTTTTTGAAGGGCAATGGGGTTAAATGACTTGCCCAAGGTCACACAACTAGGTAATTATTAAGTGTTTGAAGCTGGATTTGAACTCAGGTCCTCTTGACTCAAGGGCCAGTGCTCTGTCCACTGCACCATCTAGCTGTCGCTTCAATCTTCTTTCTAATATGCCACACTATTATTTAGTTACTATGGATCAGATGCTGTACTAGGATTTAGATGTTCCAATAGTGAGACATCAAGGTCACTCAGTGGAGACAGGGCTGAGTCTGGGGTTGAGAAAATGTGAGTTTGGATCAGTCTCAGAAGTAGCTTTGGGAAAATCACTTAACCCCATGTTTATCTCAGTTTCCTCATTTACAAAATAGGAAGAATAATGCCACCTGACCTCCCATGGTGGTTATGAAAATCAAATAAGATAATATTTAGAAACAGTGCCTGGCACATTTATAAATGGTAGTTACCCTGTTATTGTTATTATAAAATCACAATCAATAACTACTCATCCTCAAGGGAGAAATTGATAGCAAGCAAGCATAAACATACTAAGGAGAAAAGCTTTGAGATGGAAGATAGCACTTAAACTTGCTGTGGGGGTCCAGGGAAATCAGAGAAGAGATAATGGAGATGGTATCACATGGTGGGGAATGACCCTTGAAGGATGTAAGAGAAGATGAAAATGAAGAAGAATTTTCCAGGTGAATCTAGTCATGGTGTATTTAATGGTGCATTAAGTCTGAGATAGAGCAAGTGGACCTGTCTTGCAAGTCGTTTGCTTTCTTTACTCGATTTCTCTCATCAGTACATTTGATAAGGATGTCTTGTGTTCTTTGAAGTTATCAATTAAAAAAAATCTATTGAATGAAACAGGGTTTCTGTCAAAGACCGATGACAGAGAAAGGGGAGGGAGTCAGCCTTCATTAGCCACTTACTCTGATGTGCCAGATGCTCAGTTAAGCATTTTACAAAGATTTCAACCTCATTTTACAGATGAAGAAATTAAAGCAAAGCAAGGGGAAGTAATTTGCCCAGGATCACAAAGTTAGGTCCTGAGGTCCAATCTGAACTTAGGTCTTCCTGACTCCAGGTCCAACACTATCTACTGCATCATCCAGATGACCCAATCTCCTTTTGACTGACCCCCATTAATCCATTAATCAATTTCCATTAAGTATAGTCATTCAACAAGCTACAAGGCAATGGACCAGTACGACTTTGCCTATTTTGAATTGGTTCTTATTTGGCAGGGTATTCCTAATGTCTTGCACAATTTCTGCTTCAAACTCTAATTCCAAAGCATTTCCTAAGTGTTTGTAGAATTGAACTACTGAAGTTTGTCTACAAACATTCCATGAGAGATTTGATAGGTAGAAATAAAAATGAAAGGAGTCCAATGAGGAAGGCTGAGTTCAGAAATGGAAAATGGAAAATGACCTTGGCTGAGATTGGGTGATATGCTAGCTCAATTTTAGAGGCAACTATCTGACCTATGGGAGTATGTATCAGTAATATACTGACCCCTATCATAGACCCAAAATGAACTGAATGTTTATTTTATCTTCTTGGACCCTCCAAAAGTAGCAATGCTATTATAGTAAACCATAGATTTGACAATCAATGGTGAGTCATGATTTTGGCCTGATCAATTTGAATTGCGTGTCTGAGAAAGTGTCCTATGCTCAGAATTGAGAGGAAGAAATCTATTTATTTCTTTTTGCCTTAAGCTTACGGTCATTTACTTGGAGAGAAAGAGAGCCATGGTTAGACTATCTCTCTAGGATTGGAAAAAGGAATCAGACATTGGGGGGGTGGGGAGAAAGGGAAGTAAGGGAAGTACTTTTCTTTTAGGTAGAGTTATTTATTGATATGTTGATGAGAAGTCCTTGTGTAGAAATGGAAATGTGGTAATTGGTAGTTTGTTTGCTTTAACACAGGCTTCATTTAACCAATGGATAGTGATAAATTTCATGATTAACAGAATAAAAAATGCTAAGCCATGCTTCCTTGGTCCAGAGTATTAGCTGACCACCTACCAGAGGAATAACTTTGCTTAGAAAGCAGAGTATTTGCTTAGCACATGACAGGTGAGGACTGATGCCTAAATTTGCAAGACCTTCACAGCTCCCAATGCCTGACCTTGCCTAGAAAGTAACCATTGCTTCTTTCCAAATGTACAATTAGTAGATGTTCAGACTTCTAATTAACCCTGCTATCCTCTTTAAAATGTCTCTCTGATTGAATGATTGTCATGAGGAGGAACTCAGTTCCTTGGAAGCTAGTCCAGTCCATTTGTGACTACTCGTATTGCTAGAAAAATCTAGAACTCTGTAACCTAACTTCATTACCATCACCTTGTCCCAAAAGTCTCATTCTGCCTTCCACTGCTACATAGAATAAGTCTTACCTCTCCTTTAGGGAATCACTTTCCAAATATTTAAAGACAGGGTCTTTGTCTCTTGCCCCCACCCCTACCCCACCAGTTGTGTCTTGTGTTCCCCAAGCTAAAAGGCCCAGGCTCTTCTATTACTCCTTATCAGACCTGGTTTCAAGTTCCCTCTTGGACTCCATCTCTTCCTTTGAAATTTTCTGTAGTTTATAAATGTCACTCAAAGTGTAGTGTCCATATCTTAGCACAGACCTCTAGGAAAGGGAAAGGGGGAAGGGAATAAGCATTTCTAGGGTTCCTATCAGCTGCCAGACAAATTGATAATTGTTTTTTTTACAAAAAAAACATCTTATTTGATTCTTCCATCAATCTTGCAAAGTAGATGTGATTATTTTATCTCTGTTTTTACACTTTGAGAAACTGAGGCAAACAGAGTTGAACACATAGTGTGTGAGGTTGGATTTGAACTCACTTCTTCCTGTCTATAGGCTTAGCATTCTGTCCACTGTACCATTACCTGCTTCTAAATGGAATCTCACCTGCCTGGTATCATTCTCTAATGAAATATGATCTTTTTTTTTCATAGTAGAGACTGTGAAATGGAGACTCATGTTAGACCTGGAGTCCATTAAAACCCCACTTTCTCCCCCCGTCCCCATGAACTCCTATCTCACCATATCTCTGTTGTGTTCTACTTGTGCACTGGATTTTTATTTTTTTTTCTCACATAAGTGCATAGCCCTATTAGGTTTCACCATCTTGGGCTTATCCTACAGTCTTCACCTGTCAAAGTGATTCTGACGCTGTCTTCCAAAGTATTTGCTATCCCTCCCAGCTTTCCATCATCTGCAGACCTGATACGAATACGCTCTTTGTCTTCACCAAAGTTGTTGGTGAAAATATTGAAAAGAACTGGGGCCCTTCTCTTTCTAGGTTGCCAGCAATCTATTAATCAGAGCATTTTGAGTATGAGTTTTCAGACAGAAATCCATTGGGAGGAAAATATTTCTATATTTTTTGTGGTCTTTAGCATTCCTCTTCTCTACCAATATGATACACTTTAGGCTTGTCTTAAATAAACATATCTCTTCTTGCTGATCTCATTGTGGCCCCAAAGGAAAGGACTGGAGATGTTTGGCCTAGAAGAGTCAAGATTCCATCAGAAAAAGAGAGAACATAGCTATCTTTGAATTGTTTTAAAGTTCATCATGTGCAAAGGTTTAGAGACTATTTCTGCTTGGTCCCAGAAGGCAAAATATGGGGTAGAGGCTGGAAATTGCAAAAGAACAGATTTAAACTTGAAATAAAGGAGAAAAACAAGAATCCAAAGAAAACCAAACAGTCACACAAAGAATAAAACTTATTAATAGATACCTCCAAAGTGAAATGAAATGTTAGGAGGTAGTGGCTTTCCCCCCCAGTAGACATTTGGGTGATCACCCAACAGGCTGGAAATCTTTTGGGAGGGGCTTCTCCTACAGGGAGATCAGATGACTTTTGGAAGGTTCCTTCTGATTGTGATATTTTCTGATTTTCTCCCTTCCAACTCCATATATGTGATAGTCTGTTCTCTCATATTCTCATAGTCCTGCTCTGTGTCTCTTCTCACCAAGTCTTGGTATAATATTTAACTTTTCCTATGCTGATTTCTGTTGAGATGGCAAGGTCATTTTTCTAATTGCCTTTAACCTGCACAATGGTCCTGAATCACACAGCCATGGAATGGGCAGCCATCAGCTTTGTTCTGGGAATGCTTCCCAGTTTCTTTTTCCTTATAACTTCCTGACCATCTCATTTCCTGTGCATCCCACCAGTCCTTTTCCTGATCTTCAATAGGATTCCATGATTTTATCACTTCATTTGGCTCCTTCTTCAATTTTTAGCATAAAAATTTTGTAGCAGTTTGTCAAATGGCCTCTTACCATCCACATGCTTTTCCATTCCTCATAAAGTGACCTGCATGTTTACTGGGCAGGAAAACCAGTCAATCCAATTCATTTGGTAATATCTATTCTGTGTTGGATTCTATGCTGAAAAATTATTTTGAATAAATTCATAAATAGAAGGTACAGAAAGTAAATTATTTTTCCTTCAATATTTGGTAAAATGTCAGTCAGTTATATTTTTTTTTAGGGTTTTTTTTTTTTTTTTTTTGCAAGGCAAATGGGGTTAAGTGGCTTGCCCCAGGCCACACAGCTAGGTAATTATTAAGTGTCTGAGACCAGATTTGAACCCAGGTACTCCTGACTCCAAGGCTGGTGCTTTATCTACTATGCCACCTAGCCGGCCCGAGTCAGTTATATTTAAGAAAAGTTAACTTTTGCTTTTTTTCAATTTTAGAAAGGAGAATAGAAAAACCATTACCCCCAGTTCATTGAGAATGGTGAATGTAACTAGGAATTCAAGAGACAATGAATAGAAAATCCTAGTCTGGGCACAGTTACTGAATACACGATGGTTCTGATTCTACCAACTGAGTAGATTCATTATGATCTCAAATGGAAAAATATTCACCTATAAAATTTTGTACCATTGAGATGTTTTTCACGTGAAATATTTAAATGATCCTTTGGGGTTTGAAGTAGGCAAGAAGACTCTCCTCCCCAACACCTTTCAGAATTCCAGTATTACTAAAGAAAATTAATGTAACTGTTAATGAGGTTACAATTCTAAGAGAGTGTTCTTAGCAGGAGAGGGGAAAGATCCTACAACTTAAGAAGCTAATCCAAAGGCAAGGAAGATTAACAGGGAAATCAGAAAGGAGAAAGTCAGCCTAAACTGTGATCTCCCATCTTTCTGCCCTTTGCTCTTCTACTCACCATTTAGAAGCACTAAAAATTGGTCAGGGAAAAATTAGTTCTATTCTGGTCTAGCTACATGTCAGCCTCATTTTGCATTCAAGTATTTTGCATTCAATGTATTTTTCCCATGAGTACCTGAGGGCTTTGCTCTAACCTGATTCCCTTTGGTTTTTTTTTAATATTAATATATTGAGTCCCATCTTCTCTTCAGTTTACGAGAGTATTCACTCTCACTCTTTGCCTTCACCTTTGCCCAAGTTGATTCATTTGGTCTTTTCCAAGGATAAAATAATCTTTGGTTGGATTTAGCTCTGTACTATGACTATTTGTTTCTCACGAGATTATAAGTGACCCAGTGGACAGAACACTGGGCTTGGAATCAGGAAGACTCATCTTTCTCAATTCAAATCCACTCTCAGACACTTAATAGCTATGTGATCCTAGGCAAATCACTTAACTCAGTTTCCCCTCAGTTTCTCATCTGTAAAATGAGCTAGAGAAGGAAACAGTCAACCACTCCAGTCTTTCTGCCCAGAAAACCCTGTATGGGGTCATGAAGAGACAGGAATGGCTGAAGCAACTTGAACAAGAACAAAAACATCAAATTCAGAGCCTTAGCAGAGAATAATGACAGAAATTGCAGGTGGAGGGGGTAGCTAGGTGGAGCAGTGCATAGAACAGTGACCCTGGAGTCCAGAGGACCAGAGTTCAAATCCGACCTCCGGCACTTAATAATTGTCTAGCTGTGTGGCATTGGGCAAGTCACTTAATCCCATTGCTTTGCAAAAAGAAAAAGAAAAAGAAAAATTTCAGGTATAGGGGATAGTGGTAAGTGGCAGAAATCTAGCCATGGAACATTTCTGATCAGGGGCATGAGGTCAGTTTTGAATCATCAGAATTATATCTTGACTTGATGTCTTGAATAATCATAAAGATTTCCTCATAAAAGCCCAAAGGAGGGAATTTTGATTCAAGTGGTCTCATGGTGCCAGAGGGGGAAACTTATAATACATTCCCAACAGCTCCTCTAGAACACTATCAAGAAAAGCTTTCTACCTCCTGACTGGCTCAAAAGCTGCTAATAGAAGGTGTTGACATGCCCCAAAGCTGACCAGAGTTCTCCATAAAAAAACTTTTCTTTCTTTCTTTTTTCTTTCCTTCTGTTTCCTTTCTTCTTTCTTCCTTCATTTCTTCCTCCCTTGCCCTTATTCTTTCTTCCTTCCTTCCTTCCTTCCTTCCTTCCTTCCTTCTTTCTTTCTTTCTCTTTCTTCCTTTCTTCTTTCTTCCTTTCTTTCTTTCTTTCTTTCTTTCTTTCTTTCTTTCTTTCTTTCTTTCTTTCTTTCTTTCTTTCTTTCTTTCTTTCTTTCTTTTCTTTCCCTTTCCTTTTTCTTTCTTCTTTCTTCTTTCTTCTTTCTTCTTTCTTCTTTCTTCCTTCCTTTTCTTTCCTTCTCTCTTTCTCTTTCATTTGGAACTTATGTAAATTCTAGAAGGAAGCATTCTCAAGGTCTTCCTTTCTCAGCTCCCAGAAACAAAGGTGACTAGGCCTTGTCAAGTCAAATCAGCCTAATATACTGCTGTGTCATTGAAGCCATCCAGTGGAATGAAAAAGGATTCTCATTCTTCTCAGGTGTGCAGCCAATGCCTTGGAAGGGAACTGATTAATTTTAAAAGCTCTCCAGGGTGACCTTGGATCACCCTAATGCTGATGAGCCTTCACATGAATGAGGTGGAAGGAGATAAAGTCAAGAGTTCAGTGTTGGGCCTTTGGTCTCTAAAATTCCTGAGGAGACTGAGAGCAGCTGGGAAGCCCTTGGGATCAGTGTCAGTAAGACTTGCAATGAAAGTCTCCTAAGGGATTTTGTATTTCTGTCTTTGTCTCTTTTTCTCTCTGTCTCTTACACCCTGTTTCTCACTCTGGCTCTCACTGTCTTCTCCTATCCCTCTCTCTTCTCATGATCTTTGAAGAATAAGAATCTATTTTTTTTTTTTGCAGTGACCAGATAGTTCCCTTTTTCTCTTGTAGAAATTTGATATTTTACACTTTTGAAAGGCAATGTGGTATTGTCAATAGAGGGAAAGACTTGGAGTCTGTAAGAGAAGGTTGAATCTTCCATCAGGTAGTGAACTTTCTTATCCCAGATAAGTCACTCCTCAAGTCCATCTGAGAAACAAGCTTATTGCTACTCAGAACTCTCCACCTTTAGTGATCTTGTCACCGGAGTCTAAGGTTAGCCCTGGAGGAGCTTTTGACCTGAATTCTAACAATGAGATTCCCTAAGTAGAAGTAACTTCCCCAAGGTCAAATGACCCCTCAGTAGCAGAAAAGGGATGAGAAGCTAGCTTTAGGTGCCCCTTGTAGAATTCCCTAGGTAAAGGAATCGTATCAGTCTCCCCCGTTCTTTGGATATCCAGGTTAAAAACAAAACAAGAACCAAAAATTAAACTGGAAAATGCCTTCTTTTCAAAAATTCTTCATTTGGAAAATACATTTTCAAATCTCTTCAAAAAATACAGCTATAGAAACAAGTTGCCCCAAACATGTTTAGAAAAATTCGATTTAAATAGGCCCCCTGACATGTCAGATATCACACCAGGTACTGAGCAAGAGTGATGCTCCTTTGACTATGCACCATGTCCTGAAAGTCTTAGTGCAGGTTAGTAGACAAAACTCAAACCTGCCTTAAGACTTTTGGGACACCCTGCTTGAGATCAGAGTCCAGTAGGGGCAACTCTGGTTTATAAATGTTAACCAGTTTGGGGGTTCACAAGGTCCTATTTCTTTGGTCTTCTGCTATATAGACTGTCCTCTTGAGAACTTCACTTAGCTCTGTTCCTCTCCTCAGCTCATAGATGTGATTAGGTTGCACTGGGTAAGGAAACGTGTGCTTTATATACATTTTCCTTTTAGCATATTATTATTTTGCTAGTATTATTTCCAAGAAATCTTTAAACTTCGTTCTAACCAGATGAAATGTTAAGTTTGTGCTGGCAATTGCAGACTGGAGATATGGTTTGGGGTGGGGTGGGGGGGCGAGGTGGTGGCAGCTACCAGAACAGACTAGTCTAGTTCTGGAGGCTGCCTTGCCTTTGGCTGAACCTGGAGTCATTCATTTGGACTTGTGGCCAAAAGTGACAGTTTCAGGAAAGCGCCATCCTGTCTAATGACACCGCAGAGTAAATCAGCAAAAAATGGCAAATTGTCAATTAGGTCAGGAAGCCTGGCAATTTAGGAAGAAGGCCACAGAAGCAAATTAGCCCTCGAACCTGAACTGCCAGTCAGAGTGTGATTGGGAAAGAGAGAGATTCTACTAAAGGAAGAGTTTTGGTCTGATTTTTCAGGACTCAATTTTCCAGGTAGAATATGGGCACGGGCATCTTGCTCACTGAACTAATTAAGAGAATTTATGACAGAGGGAAGCAGGGAATTCTCACTCTTTAAAAGAGAAGAATCTATTTGTTGCTGCATCAAAAAAATTCTCGTGATTAGTGCTTGGTGTTCTGTTCTGGCTAATTTGGCAGAAGGTCAAATACATTAGACAGAAAGAACCCTACTTATACCTCTCCCATGAACATGTGTCTTAGGATATAACTGTTTCCTGGTGTACACCTCCTTTTTGTTATTGTCGTTAAGAAGAACCCCCAATCAAAAATGAATCATTACATGACCACAAAGACTTGTGTCTTTTTGCTGTCCCAGAGCGGGTTAGACACAAAATCTGGTGTATTAGATAAAAGCAAGGCTTTGGCAGATGAATATGTGTTTGTGTTTGTTTTAAGGAAGTTAATAAACCTCCCAGCTAGGTGTGAGCTACAAGGGATTACTCACTTCTAGGAGAATGACAGGGCTGGTTGGTTTTCGATCTGTTCCCATAGAATTCAG
Source organism: Macrotis lagotis (assembly GCF_037893015.1). NCBI lineage: Eukaryota > Metazoa > Chordata > Mammalia > Peramelemorphia > Peramelidae > Macrotis > Macrotis lagotis. The sequence goes on along the minus strand of NC_133663.1, from coordinate 7,293,390 downwards.
CAGCTGAGATCACAATTCCCACAGAACAGAAGCAACCAACACAAAGGCTGAGGGTAAAAACCACATTTCCACATTTGAGCTGGGGGAATGTGGACCAAGGAAAACCCATTGGGAAGGAAGGCACATGTGTCTCTGGAGGGAAGCTCTTTCTGATTTGTCAACACCCTTGATTTCTGAAATGACTACTTCTTTACAAATGTTGGATGTTAGAACTGGAAGTGACAATAGAGGAAAACCAACTCTGGAAATGGAGACCCTGGCCTTAAATGCCTTCTCAGGCCCTGAGAGTCTGTGTATCCTTGAACAAGTCACTCATCTAATGCAGTTTTCACAGCTGTAAAATCTGATTACACTAGATGATCACTAAGGTCAATCTCAACTCTCAATCTGGGAACCTATGACATTCACATTTGTAATGTGTGCCCTTCACTTTCCAAAGAAGACCATGACATCAAGGAAGGGATGCCATGACAAGCACTTGAATTGGATTTGAGTGAGGAGGTGCTATACTAAGTCAACCACCTCACTTTCTCTCCTGGAGTCATCTGGGTCCAGTGGTCAGATAAGAATCAGGACAACTGGAATAAGCCCTGGATTTGAGGCAATAAAGGTTAAGTGACTTGTCCAAGGTCACATCACTAGTAAGCATCAAGTGTCTGAGACTGGATTTGAACCCCTGTCCTCCTGACTCCAAGGCTAGTGCTCTATCCCTTGAACCACCTAGCTACCCTAACATTTGTAAATCCTTGGAGAATCCATGTCCATTGGAATAGCATTACTGATTTTCTGTTTTCAATAGAATCTCTGTGTTGGAAGGAACCTAATCCATTAATGTCAGATCCAACTAGAAACGGGACCATTAAATCCTATATAAGGATCCCTTTGATGGTATATTGACTTAAATATATTGACATAGATTCAGATTTGACTTAGCAAACCACATGTTAACATTGTATGTGTCCTATTGTATTTTTATTTATTTTGCTAATATTTTCCAATTATATCTTATTCTGGTTCGGGCTACATTAGAGTGTTGGGGGAATACAATGCTGCCCAGTGGGGTATATGGTGATAACTCTGATCTAGTCCTAAGAAGTCCAGGATCATGATCCAAGTAAGAATTCATTCTCTAAATGGTCCTATGTTGCTTCACTTCTCCAGTGACAGGAAGCTATGGCAACTACCTAAGAAATGAATCTAGATTGGGTAGCTATAACTTCTCCTTCTAGTCCTTGAGTGTAGACTATAATTGATTGGCCTCAGTTCTGAGTTTTCTCTAGGGACAGAATTTTGTCCTGCTTAGTGAATGGCTTGCAATTTCGAAGAGCTGAACTCCTTTCCACAGGCAATATTTTCTCCCTGTATTAATCCTTCTCAATATTGATTTTAGTAGCTAACAACATCAGTTGCCATTCTTCAGTTGCCATTGTGTTTTTTAAAATTCATTTTCTGGTCAAGCTTCTATATGTTCTAAGATATTAATGAAATGATTACTTAAATGATGAACTCATTGCAATGGCTATACTGTATTAGGTCTGGTTGCCTGAATGGGCTTATTGTGGTTCCTGAACCTTGCTACCAGAATATCCAGTTTGTATGTTTAATTGTGACATATTCCCTTTCTGGAAAGATGGCTAGCTAGCCCTGTGGCCATGACCAAGTATGAACTTTCCTCTCCCAAGGTCATCTTCCTTCTTTTTATCTGATTTCTATTTGATACAAAGAGTATAATTAGCCTCATTGCTTATTTAGCCACGTTTTCATTGATAAAGGAAAGTTTAATGAGGAAACTCATTATCAATACAAAGGGGGACTGTCTTTACAGCTTAGTGCCAAAAAGTCATAACTAGATTGTTTTGTTTTCTCAGCTCTTAATTATTTGTTAATCTTTCCACAGTGTCCTGTTTGTTCTCCTAAAACAAATTGGGAACCTCACCATCTCCTCTTTGATTGACCTTGAGAATTTGGAATTCCTAGGTTGGCCTCTTGTTTCCCAAACTGGGCCAGGAAAAATGCCAGCATTCAAAGGGTCCCTCCTACTGGAGACCATTCCAGAAACTCCCAATTAGGAGCCCTCTTCCTTCTTGAAATGACTTTGTTTTCTTTTGATTATATTTTGAACATACACATATATAGATATATAGATATATATGTAACATAGTAGGCATATAATGAATATGTGTTTGTGTGAATTGAATGGAATGATAATCATAAATGGCTATCCACTTAATTGGGAAGTTTCAAAGTTTATTATATTTTCTTTTAGTAGTTTTATAATGATAGCCCTCATTTGAAATAACTTCCTAGAATGACAGTATATGGTTTGAGAGGGAATGCAATCTGTGTTTGTGCGTGTGCGTGTGTGTGTGTGTGTGTGTGTGTATCTTTTTGGCTCTCTGTTTTTATCTTTTCTCCTTTTCTCTTTTGCTCTCTCTGTCTTTTTTCTTTTCTTTCCCCTTTTCTCTTTTGTTCTCTGTCTCTGTCTCTCCCTTTTGCTCTGTCTCTTTCACTTTTCTCTCTTCTTTTCTCTTTTGTGCTTTCTCTCCCTTTTGCTCTGTCTCTGCCTCTTTCTATCTCTCTTTTTCTCTTCTTTTTTCCCTCTCTTTCTCTTTCTTTTTTTCTCTTTTGCTCTCTCTCCATCTCTGTTTTTCTCTCTCTTCTTCCCTCCTTCCTTTTTTCTTTTCTTGCTCCCTTCCTTACTCTCAAAAAAAAAAAAAATAAATGCCTGCAATTGATTTCAGTTATGTTTGGGATCTGGTTTTAACCTCAGTACATCTCCTGCTTCCTGGCCTTTCAAATACTTTGTCTTCTATTTGTTGACACTGTTGTCCACCTGGTAATTGGAGCCCGCTGCATGCCAGCCAGCTTTATATTTATTTGTCTCGTCTGAAGTCTGATGCCATTGAGGCTTTTAGTCCCCCCCTTCCAAAGTTATGGAACCTGATACCCCAGAGACTTAAACACTTTGTGTCAGAAAGCAGCCGGCCGACTGAGTAGCCTTTCAGCCTCCAACCTCCAACCTCCAGCCTCCAGCCTCCTTAAACTTATGGACACTTAGACACTAAAAACTTTTAATATTGTACATCAGAGAAAGTTTATTGTTTCTTCTCACAAATACCTATTTAGAGTTCACTTCGGAGATCAAAAGTGAACTCATTAATTGAAAGACATGGGTTAATGGGCTAAAAGAAGGGAAAAAAAAGAAAAAAAAAATTAAGTGAGGCCAAAGTCAGAGGCTAATTTAGGGACTCCTGGATCTTAGGGAGAAAACATATCTGTTTCCTAATCTTGTTAGAGGAGGTCCCTTGCTTCTATGTCCCAATATGCAGATGTATTTTCTAGACCTGAAGAGTCCTTTATAGTCATTTGACTCTTTGTATGTGTGTGTGTGTGTGTGTGTGTGTGTGTGTACAGACACCCTGCTAGAATACAAACCAAACCACCATTCCTTAATGCAAGGCAGGTGGTGTAAGACCAAAAAATGACAAGTATGTTTCCCTCAGGCAGTGCTTGATGAGGACTTACTATCCTGTGGGGGTGGGGAGGGGGCTGGGTGGTGCTCCCCAGAATAAGGACATTGCTAAGGTGGTTCACAAAGTATGGGGGGAGGAGGAGATCCTGCTTCTACATGGAGATTGTGAACACAACTGAGGCAACAACAGAGGTTACTTGGAAGTTTCCAGATGCCCTAGCAAAGGAAATCATTGTCTATCTGGGGGAGAAAAAATCCTCATCCTTTCAGACGGTTCTCTCCTTCTCAGCAATAGTTCACAGGACATTCAATAGGAAACAATCATCCCAAGAGAGCTGCTTGGCCCAGAGAATGAGATTACTATTTTTATTAATATTCTCATAAAAATATTATATCATTTAAATAAGGTAGCCAAATTAATTCTATTGATAGTTCTTAGGTTCAAAATTGTTAAGGGTAATAATTGTTGATGTGTAATGAATATAGAGAGTGAATATTCATTTTCCCCAAGAATGCCTTGTTCACGATGACTTCTTTATCACTTCAACTAATAAAAACAGGAATTCTCTTGGGATCAATGAATCAATAGAGGATTCAGAATCTGCCTTCTAAATATTTTTGATGTGGTAGTATATAGCATTTAAAATCCTGAAGCAAAATGAAAAACCTCCTGGAAAATAAAAACAAAAGGAATAGAGAGTGAGTCTGTATGCTAATACTTTTATTCTCTTATAAAAAAAAGAGTTACCATATCAAGGTGAGCAAGACTACAGAACAAATAATGAATGAAATAGCTAATATTTACAGAATGTTTTAAAGTTTGCTGAGCACTTAACAAATATTATCTCATTTGATGCTTACAACAACCCTGAGAAGAGGTACTATGGTCATCCACATTTTACAGAGAAAGAAACTGAAGCAAATGGAGATTAAATGACTTTCCCAGGGTCACTTAGCTTGGAAGAATCTCAAGTCCAATTTGAACTTGGGTCTTCCTCACTTTAAGTCCAGGATTCTGTCTATGGACAACCGGAATAGTCTTTTAAATATAAAGGAATAATGGTAATCTCAGGACCACATTGGGAAAAAAAAATACAATGACCAAACTAATAATGCAGCCATGGCCAGAGTGCTTTAGGGTGGAGAAACATTTTTAATACAGGATCTTAGCTGATCCTCCCCAAAACCTGTGCCATAAGATCCTGGTGTACCATTTTAAATAGTTTGCTTACTGAACATTGACCTAGAATTCTAAAGAGGAAAGAACTTTAGGCTGGGTGATCCAACTTCCTCATTTACAGAAAAAGAAAACTGAGACATAGAGTAGAAATAACATCCTATTGCTTGTACAGGGAGTCAAAACTGAAACTTGAACTGAAGCTTTAGTACTCTACAGTCTTTCCACTGTTCCTCCTCACCTAACCAGAGACCCTAAGCAAGACAGCAGGGACCTGGGGAAATCTGACTTCAGTTGCTGTCTCTCCATCAGAACCTAAGGGTGACTTGAAGCCTTGCTTCTAGAGAAAGTTTTTTTGGGGAAGTGACAACTTCCTGAGACAAGGAGTCAGTCTGATTGTTAAAGCACATTTTAAAAGATTAAGCTTAAGCCTGTCCTCTCTCCCCACCCCATTTTAACCCTGCTTATCCTTCGGTGAAGGGCTAGGTCAGGCTTCTAAAAAAAACAAACAAACCCCTAGACTTGGTTATCAGCCCACAGGCAATGGGGGACTGGGATAATGGCAAAGGGAACTTCAAACGGTCCATTATCTCTCTGGGAGGCAGGAGAGAGGAGGGGCAGCTTCTCTGCTCCTGAAGGAGCAGCTACTAAGTGGGGTAAAGGGCCTGCAGGCTGCCCACAGATACCCCCGTCTTCCCCAACCTTGGAGGACCAGCTCAAGAATACCTGAAGAAAGCAGCCAAGCCACAAGAGCAAAAGTACATGGCCTGCCCCTCAGGACTGCATAGGGCTCCCCAAAGACTGGAGGAAAGGCAATTCTTCAGAAAAATCCAATTCTTCTTTTACTAGCTCTTAAACAGAAGGGTTTTTGTAAAGTCAACAAACCTATTTTAAGGCTCAAACTTGCTCTATTCTTTAAGGGAATATTTTTGTGGGGAGCAACCTTGATAGAACCGAGCAGGAAAAATGTTGGTCTGAGCCTCTGATGGACTGAGTAAGAGTGACCTGCAACAACTCTCCTCATCTCTCTTGATCTTGAGGTTTCCGGCATTCAAAATGATAGAAATGGAAGGGATCAGATTCTTACCTTGGAAATAGACAGTCATATTGATGGATGGATGGATGGATAGATATATGGATAGGACGGATAGATGGAGAGAGAGACAGAGACATAAAAATAGAAACAGAGTCAGAGAGACACATAGATACATAGACTGATAAACAGATACAATGTCAATAGAATTGATTTTCTTAGAAATATCCTACCTTTGAAATTATGCAGTTAAAAACTATGATTATGAGAAGAGATTCTTGGACTTCATCAGACTGGCTTTCCTGAGGGTCCAAGGCACACACATAAAGGCAAAGAACCTCTTCATTTGAGGTTCTCTCAGGTTCTCCCATATCTGATTCTGATTGTCTCTGGCTCCCATCTGCTGGGTTTTGTTTATCAATCAGCTGATCATCAAATATTTATTAATCATTGACTATGTGATGACCACTGTGAGAGACAACAGAGATGTAAATAAGGATAATATAGATCATAACATACAATTTTTTTAGGTTTTTTTTTTTTTTGCAAGGCAAACAGGGTTAAGTGGCTTGCCCAAGGCCACAGAACTGTAATTATTAAGTGTCTGAGACCAGATTTGAACCCAGGTACTCCTCACTCCAGGGCAGGTGCTCTATCCATTGCACCACCTAGCCACCTGTAACATACAATTTTAATGAAAATGTCTTAATAACCATTGACACTGAGATTGCATTTTGGGGTTTACAAAGGACTTTCCTTAGAATGATCCTATTTTTCAGGCATAGGTGAAATGACTTGCTTAAGATGATACCACTATAGAAAGGGAGGGGCACCTTTGAGTTCTGGGAAGGATCAGGGGAAGAAGCACAGTCACCAAATTACAGAGCTGAAGGTCTGCCTCTGGTCCTATTCTTACCTGAGTGAAACTGTTGTCTTCACCACACTGGGCAGATGGCCATTCAGACTTGCTTGAGAAGACACTCCCTCCCTTCCTCCTGAGAGAGTCCATCTGACTTTTGTCTACCTCTACTTGGTAGGAAATATTTCATTTCCTAAAGCTTAAATTTACCTCTTTTTCCAGACCACCAATTTGTCTTACTTCTGTTTTCTGGGGCCAAGAAAATGTCTCTTCTCTCTTCTACCAGGCAGACCTTCAAATACTTGAAAATAATTAACATTCTTTCCTTCTCCTCCTCCCTCAAGTCAGTGAGTCTCAGGTTTATAGGCAGGCTCATAATTTTATTCTTAAAGGCTTATGATTTAATGATGAAAATATAAGCCAAAAAAAATCACAGAATTTGAGATGTGGAACAGGTATGAGATGCTCCCTTTCCTATAAACAAAAGGAATTGCCATTCTAATTTACTTGACAAATTTGATATTTGCTGAAATAAGGATGAGCCCCCATCATTGACAACGAAAATAATACTGATGATATTGAGTGGGGAAGATGGTGCTCAGTCCTCCTAGGTAGGCAGGAAAGACAAATAGATGTTGATATTTGTCGACTTTCTGTTTCTAAGGGATTGAGTCTTGTTATGCCCAGACTTTTTCCAGTAATAGTGACTCGAAAGTGGAAATTCCCCTCAGACTCTCCAGACCTTTGCTCAAAGCTATGATTTTGAGCTTTCCCTGTCTTCTATTATGGTATAATTTTGAGTCACTGTTGGTTATTCATCGGGATCCATTGGCAAGTTAAGTCCACATGACTGAGAAGGCTGTGCATTTTCTTATCTCCCTTAGGTTTCAGATCTGGACCTACTAACTCCTCCATGTGTGACTTTAGACAAGTCCCTTGAAATCTTGGGAACTCAATTTCCTCTGGCTTCCATGAACTCAGAGGACCTTCCAGTTCTAAATCCTCTAATCCTACCAACCCTCAGTTTAGGCTATTCAATCTCCCTTCTTTTTGTTTCTGGTTGATTCTTCTTTTGGTCTGAAATTACAGAATATCAAACTGCTATTGAAAATGCAGAAGAAAGAAACCTATGGCAATTCTGTGCTGGCAACGCTCTTGGTGCTATTAAGTTAGAAGAATCACTGGGGTCAATTTGGACTTTTCAGAGAGAAAGTATATCCTTCTTCCCAAAAGAGTGATGTTCTTGAGAATATCTTCAATAGCAGCCCACTAGGTTTTCACCTCCATTTGACAATGCCATCAATATAAGCAGACTATGGAGGTGATGAGACATCTACCTCATGGAATCTTAGACTTAAAGATCATTTAACCCAAGTCCTCTGTTCCAAAGAGAAGAGCGCTGGGATGCAGAAAAGATATGACTTACTCCATTCAAAAGAGCTGGGAGCCAAGTCCAGGGCTTTTTACTCCAAATTCTCCATCTCTTCACAGAGATTGGAAGTTATGAAGAACCTTCAAAGACATCTTGTCCAGTCCCCTGCTTTTATAGATGAGCTTACTGAATCGCAGAGACCGGAAAGGACTTGGCCAAGAGCTCATCTGTAGCAAACCTAGATTCAAGGCAGGATTTGAAGCTGGATTATCTGATTCCATAGCCAATCATTAGATAAGAAAGGTCATTTAGAGATAGAATCTAGAATTCTAAAATAATAAAACTCTAGATTATGTTGCTTGTAGGAGGAACCTCAGAAGTCATAGATGCCAAACCCTAAGGGAAATTAGAAGTCACATCCATACCCTCCATTTTAGAAATGAGGAAAGTGGAACACAGAAGTGGTGACTTCCTTCAAACACTTAAGAAGGAAGCTTTGAATTCGGCTCCCACATTGGAGCTGAGTGAGAGAGGTGCCTGGGAAGGTGAAGGTGGGCAAGAAGGGTGCTGCTGCCTTCACACTCACCATTCACTTCCACTCAAAGGAAGCCTTTCTCTACACCCCCCCCCAAATGGAACCATAGCTCAGCACCAGGGGTGCCCCATGCCAGTTATGGAGAGCCCTCTGTAGGGTGAACAGGTTGGGAAGAGCTACCTAGGAGGAGGATGTACTGAGCCTCTGGGCTGCCCTCTCACCCACCACCAGCTCTCTCTGGAGTGTCATGGGGAGGTCCAGGCAGGTGTGGCCAGCCTCAGGCCTTTCTAAGGTAGCACTTCTGGCCCTCTTGGCCAGTTCGCCCTGGCCTTTGTCCTGTTATCTGGCTCTGTCAACACTGCCTATCTCCCTTTAAATCAAAGACATGGGCAGAGTAGGAAGCCTTGCCTTTTACACACATAGTTTGTGGCCATTCACTTCTAAAATGTCATTTCCTGCAGCTGCTGGATGACACCCCCCTCCCCTCCACACACTTTAAACTAGAACCCTCCAAGCTGAATTTTCTTGCAGACCTTTTGAAGTCTCTGGTGTCAAAGAATCTACTTCCATTTGGCCTTCTTTGGCTCCCATGTTGGTCTTGTTGGCAAATCCCTATCTCACAATAGCACCTCCTGCTGGGACACCCCACCCACCACCCTTACTTGGAATTGGTCTGGATTTATGTCACTGCTTTTGTTTCCTGGTAGCTCCCCCAAAGTAGGAACTATCATTGTTAGTTGCCTTTGTATTTCTCCCCAGTACATATAGTAGGTGCATAAAAATAGGGTAGCTGAATGAATTTGAGAGTGAAGTCAACTATGTTTTTTGCTCTCTAAAGGGTCATCTCCTTTGATTTCATTTTCCTCTATTTTTTTCCCTAAACTCCCATTTAGAAGGAGGGAATTGAAGAAATTGAAGTTCCCATTCCTCCTATATCCTCCTTTGTTCATCCTCATTTTGCCAAATATTAAGGGAAAAAAATCACAGTGTTGAAGTGTCTTCAGAAACGTCCCCTAGAAACCCCCCAAAGAGTCTGGCATGCAGTCAACACTTAAGTAGTCTGCTAAGTGATACAGTGGATAGATGAACTTGGAATGAGAAAGAGCTGAGTGCAAATCCTACCAAATCCTAAGATACTTGCTGGCTGTGTTAACCCGTGCCTCAGTTTCCTCATCTGCAAAAGAAAGATAATAGCAGCTCCCTCTCAGGACTGCTGGGAAAACCACTTTGTAGAAGTTTAATGTGTTATATAACTGTTAGGTATCATTGTTTTTGACATTCTACTCTTGCTGACTGATTTTTTAGAGTAGTGATGGCCATAGTTATATGAATGACTAGAAGGTGCCAAAAAGCCTCATTCCCAAGCAGTACGACTATCTGACTTAAAGTCCATCCGCACCTCTAAGTTTCCGTTTTTAACTGCCTTTCCACAATATTAGGGACTCACCTTTGGGCTTGGGAGATTCCTTTAGAAGAACTAAATTCTAAAGAATGAAGCCCATTTTTCTCTGTCTTTAGGGTTTTTTGTTGATTTGTTTGTTTGAAGGGGGGGGTGAATGGACATGGATTCCTAAACTTGAGTCTCTTTCTTTCTCCATTATAATCTCTTGGGGAGGGCAAGGAAACTTTAAGACCAGTTTCCCTTTGATCTGCCCATCCTGGGGAGGGGAGGGAGTCTCTGGGAGAAGGTTTGGACTCCAGGGAGGGGGGGACCCTTTGTCCTCTTTGGCAGGGCTCATTGGTTCCCTAATTGCTCTGGTGTGGTGAGTGGAGCACGTGTCTGCCCTGAGCCTCTGGGGAGGGGCGGCCTCTACCCCTCACCTTGAGCCCAAATCACATCCTCCTCCAACTGCTGCTCCTGGGGGCCCCAGGCCTAGGGGGGAGGGAGGGGATAGGGGAAGGGGGGAGGAAGAAAGGAGGCGGGAGGCCCAGGAAGGGAAGAGGCGGGATGCCTGGGGCAGGAGGCATGGGCCTCCCTGCCTTACCTGGCAGGGCTGGGGGGTGGGGGGCAGGGAGGGAGGAGAGGAGGTGAGGGCCACAGCTGCTCTTGTCAGCAAGACGAGAAGTGTCAAGAGATTAATGGTTATTTAAAGAGCAATTGGGGACATGGCATGCCGCAGTGGAATGCCAGGGTATAAATGGAAAGGAATGGGCATGGCCATTGCTGACGGGCAGCCCTGGGTGGGGGGAGGGCCTAGGACTGAATGGAATGAAAAGAGCCTCCCCTAACACACACACACACACACACACGCACACATTCTTAGTCAGACTTCCATGCTCACACACAGACACACTCTCATTCACACATACTCACATACTTACATTCACTCTCACACAGACACACACTCACATACAGACACACATACAGAAACACACAAACACACATTCTCAGACACACTCTCACATACTCTCTCAATCTCTCTCTCTCTCTCTCTCACACACACACACACACACACACACACACACACACACACACACACACACACTTTATGGAAATTTAAAGTTGAACAAATTCCTTTTTACAACAATCTCCTTTAAGCTGCCCAGGGCTGAGGGCCATTTTGGGAGTCAAAGATTTGGGTTTGAATCTTGCCTCTGACCCTTTTCCACTCAAGTGGAAGGGACTGGCCCCCATGGCCTCTGAGTCTGCTATCTTTCTCCGACTTGAGGTCACACTCAGTAGAGAAAAGAAGGGGTCAGCAGAGACCCGGGCTCCCCAGGTCTGGTGCTGGTATTTCCTGGCTCCAGATCCTTAGGGAGTCCTCTAACTGCGGGAAGCCTCAGCTTCCTCATTTGGATAAAGGGGATGACACCAGTTGCATTACCTACTTCAAAGAGTTATTACAAAGAAAAGGGGCTTCCAAGCTCTCTCTAGAAGTTCATATTTCTGGACATTGAGGTTTGCCAAGTTTCCTTGGTGAGTTCAGCTTTTTACCCAAACCCTCTGAAGTTGGTGCTGCTCTCATTCCCACTTTACAGATGAAACCATTGAGGCTTCAAAGTTCTGGCTCCCGCCTGGGAGGGTCAGAGCCAGGGCTCCCCTCTTCCCACATCCAACACCCCTATTAGATAGTCCTTCACTAGAGAGCCTTCTAAAGGCCAGATTGGGGGGAGAAAGCACAGTCCCTGGAGAAGGGGGTAGGGAGAGAACAGTGACTGGGACCCAGCAAGTTCTTAATAAAGGTAGATTGAGTTCATGTCAGAGTGAATAAGAGTCATAGACATGGGGTGAGGAAGACCCGAGTTCAAATCCTTTCTCTGAGAGTTCCAGATCCATGAACAGGAACTCTGGCCATTAGACATAGGAAATTTTCAGATGAAATTGGGAAGATGCTTTGTAACCCTTAAATCTCTGCCTAAACAAATGGAAGCAGTCCAATCCTGACAAATAGAGTCAAGAAAACCTAGATTGCAATTGTTGCGATTGTCTTTGCATGGAGTTGGAAAAATAAATACATTTATTAAAAAAAAAGAAAAAATAAAGAAGGCTTTGATCGAAATCTTACCACTGATGCTGTATGGCCTTGGTCTAGTCATTGCACTTTTCTAAGACCTGATTTCTCATCCATACAATGGGGATGATGTTACCTGGATAGCTTTCATCATAGGTTTTTTTTTTGCTTTCAGAGTCAAAGCATCTATATAAATAACTGAGTGAGAAGGTATATGGAAAGGGTTGTATAGGCTTGAGTGTTATGTCAGTTGATGATGATCCCACACACCTTCAGCCTCTCTGGCTGACATCATCCGTGCCTCTGATGACTGACTTTCTCTAGGCCGGCAGCACCCCAGGCCTGGCTCTCCTTGGCAGTTGGCTAACGTCCAGGTCTCTCTTGTCTCTCCTGCAGCCGCAGTACACAAACCTGGGGCTCCTGAACAGTATGGACCAGCAGATGCCAAATGGCTCCTCATCCACCAGCCCCTATAACACGGATCATGCGCAGAACAGCGTCACAGCCCCCTCGCCCTATGCCCAGCCCAGCTCCACCTTTGACGCCCTGTCTCCCTCTCCTGCCATCCCCTCCAATACAGACTACCCAGGACCCCACAGCTTTGATGTCTCCTTTCAGCAGTCCAGTACTGCCAAGTCAGCCACATGGACGGTAAGTCAATGGTTTCTCCCTTTTGGCTTTGCCTTCTCACCTGCCTTCTAGAAACTTCTGGGAAGGACCCTGCAGTTGCAGAAGGAACCTTGGGGTGAAAACAAGAGCCTTGCCCAATAGATCTGGTTTGAGCAGAGGGGATTCTGGGCCAGAAGCCAGCCAGCTCTTATTACTAGAGGGCAGAGTTGACTTTGCTTTTGAGTTTCTTTTCCCTTATCCCAGGCTGTGGCACTCTGCCTAACATCTGGTCATCTTTTAAATACTTTTTCATTCATTGAGTAACTATCATATTAGCAGTCTATACTGAGTCTGGCACTCCTTTAGGCACTGAAAATTTTTAAAAAGCAAAATCAAAGCAAAACAAAACAAACAAAAAACTGAAAGCCATTCCTGCCCACATGGTGATTTCCTATTCTGTATAAGGTGTATATAAACAGTGATGCTGACTTATGGATCAGGAATGTCTACTCCTAAACCACTTTCCAATTGCTAGGGTACCTTTTGCCTAGCTGCTGTGTTAGGTCGATTACACTAATTTCTGGAAATTTTACAGATAAGGCAATAACTAGTCTTCAGATAAGTCAATAAAATAGATTTGCTTATGGGTAGACGATGGCAAGTGGGAGTGCCAACACTTCAATCCAAATCTCTTCTTTGTCCTGTACCATGTGTCCCATATACACACATAAGGAAATGACCTGTGATTTCCACAGTAATCCATCACAAAGGTTTCAAATCATCTTTGCCATAGCAAATAGGGAATTCATTGTGTCTTAGACGTTACATCTGGAAGAGACTTAGAGGCCTCCCTTTACAAATGAGGAAACTGAGGTCCATAAAGGTGAGATTTTATACAAGTTCACAAGCTAGCCAGTGTCCAAATAGAGATTTTACTACATGCTTTCCATGACTATATCTGATATTTGAAAAAATAAAAACCCCCACCTTTTAAAATTCACCCTTTGTTTGAACTAGCAATGGGCCAATGTTCACAAAATTGAATCATTTTGGCAGTATTTTTTTTCCCTGAATACTTGAAAGAATCTTCCCAATTGGCAGAGATCCTTTGGCTGTCCCCCAGAAGGTTACTATCTATCAATGACTTCTGTCTCCTACGGTGTCAGTCTTTGTTCTGTGTGTTTGCAAACCTCTCAGTCATAGAGGGGAACTCCAAATACATAAGAGAATGATGAGCAATGCCTACCCTTCAGAGACCAGATGGGGCCCAAGATCCTGTGGCCTCTCTTTCCATCCTAGGTTTGTCCCTACAAAACACACACATAAAAAGTACAACAATACATGTGGATAAATGAGGCTTATGGTAAACACCAAAGTCCCAAGTTCAAATCCAGCCCCTGACTCTGGCTGCATACCTCTGGGCGAGTCATTTGACCTTTGTCTGCCTCCTGAAAAGAATAACACCTCCTTCTCATATTCATGAGGATCAAATGAAATAATATTTGTAAAGTGCTTATCACCGTCTGGCTCATATTAGGGGCTTAAAAATTGCTCTACCCTCTCTCTCTAATTATTATAATAATAGTAATAGCAATAATCATTAGCATTTTTGTGGTTTGCTAATGTGCTTTACACATCATTATATCATTTTGAGGCCTCCAATAGCCTTGGAGGTAGGTGTCATCATTAGCTAAGAGAAGTCAAATGGTGATTTAGGGTCAAGTTTAGGGTCAAGTGGGCATCTAAAATGGGATTTGAACCCAGTTTGCTGATATGTCAACTCTAGTGCTATCTTCTCTATGACCTAGATGCAAAAACCAGGGGTAACTGCATCCCTCCTTAAGCATCCCCACCTTCCCTGGTCAGGTGAGTGGATGAGGAACCTAAATGAATCAGAGTAATGATTTCACCTATACACAGGTCATGAGAATGAAGTCTAAATGGTATGATCCAGCTGTCAGGGCCAGAATTTTCCATCCATTGGCTGCTTAATTGGTGAATGAAAAGTCCTCTTTTATATGACTCTAAAAGTGTCTCATGGCAGATCTGAGAGGCAAGGAAATAGACATTCATCTGAGTTACTGCTGGAATTTCCCCATATTCAGGGAATCAGATTTGCTAACATCATCATGGCCAGGCTGGCTTGGATGTATGCTTTCAAGGTACTCCTTGAAAATCTGCAAAAATAATGACTTTTTGTTCAATCTCCTCAACATTTGTCTATACCAAAGTGGTTTGTTGGAAACATCTACACTTCTCAGGTTGAGGGATGTGCAGTTCAAAGAGACTTCTTTCCTTTTGTGGTTTAAATAATTATTTTGATTTAGTTTCTAGCTCAATGGAGAGGCAGCATTTCATCCCAACTACTGCCATGGGAATTGCATAATTGCTCTAAAGTAATTACGGTTCTGCACAGTACTTTATTTTGCCTCATGGTTCAATTTGGAGGCCTAGATTTCTGCCTTTTTAAGTGCCATAACATTTATCTAAACCAAGGACTTAAGAAAAAATTCCTGATCCCTTTTCTTCCCTCTTCCCCTCTCTACTACTCTTTTCTCTCCCCTTCTTCTCATCCTCATCTTTTTTTCTCTCTTTTCCTTCTTCTTCCCTTCATCTCTCCTTTTTCCTTCTTCCTTCCTCATTTTTCTGTCATCTTTTTCCTGTCTTCTATTACCCCTCACTTTCTTCTCACTTCTCTCCTGCCATCTTTTTTTTTTTTTTTTTAGTTTTTGCAAGGCAACGGGGTTAAGTGGCTTGCCCAAGGCCACACAGCTAGATAATTATTAAGTGTCTGTGTCCAGATTTGAACTCAGGTACTTCTCACTCCAGGGCTGGTGCTCTATCCACTGTACCACCTAGCTGCCCCTCCTTCCATCTTCTTCTCTCCTTTAACCCTTTATCTATTCTCTTCCCTCCTCTCTTTTCCTCACTTTCCCTCCTTCCTTCTCTCTGGTTAACCTGTATTAAACTTGAGAGGGAGAAGTACAAAGACTTGTTTTTCAAAGATAAAGGCCTTGACCCTAGATCCTCCAGAGACCGCTAATGTCTATTATCCACATACAGAAATCGAGTGAAGAGATTATTTAAAAAAAATTCTTCAGAGTGGGGAGAAGACCTTAGAGAGACCATAAAGCTAGGTCCCAATAAAGTCCAAGAGGGAACATCCCCAATAACTTTTTCTCATCAGAAGCATCTCAGATTGAAAGCATGCAGAATCTGAAGGGGAAGGCACTGCAGTGGGTATCTAGTCCAAATTGTGCCTAAAGACGATTCCTGGGTCAGCAAGGTGGCACCTAGCTAATAGAGCAAGGGGTCACTGAGCCAAGGTCAGTGGAGAGGACAGTGCATTATAGGCAAGAAGGCAATTATCCCTGCTACTGCCACCACTTCTGCACCTTCCCCACCTCCATGTTTGTTGTTGGTGCCCTTCCTGATAAGAGTCTTGAGATCATTGTTCTTGACTGGGCTTTGATTTTGTTCTTTGGGGTCTGTGGCCACTCACAAGAGCAAGTGAGAAGGACTGTGAAGCTCCAGTCATGGGAGCAGACCCTTCTGTGAGGTGTTCCGTTGATCCCCTGGTGGGTCCAGTCCATGCCCCTTGGCCTCCTTTGGCCCTGGCAGTCAGGAGCTGAGCCTGGTTCCTCTCTCCTCAGGATACCTGAGATGTAAGGCAGCAGGGGCACCTGACAGAGACCCTGAAATCTGATACCAATGCTTCCCTTTCTGCCAATCTGATGGGGTCATCAACCCTAGCTCCATCCCAAAGGTGTGCAGGAAGGGCTTTCCAAGAGAAACTTATAACAGCACATTTTCCTGAGGCAGTCTGGGAAATGCCATTCACATGGGACTCAATGCATGCATCTAACCTCTCATGCAATGATTCAGGTCACCTGAGTCCTCTGTGATGGTGTGGAGCCCAAACCTATTGTTTGAAGGAATCTATTGTTCAGTAGAGCGCTGGGAGTCAATCATAGCCCTAGCCCTAGCGACAGGTCTTTGTGGGTAGAGCCAAAGTAAGGTCCTCCTCATTGTTCTAATGCTTCTTCAGGTCTCAGTTCCTAGTAGAATTGAAGATGAAGGCAAATTGATGATAAAGTGAGCTCCCCAAGGTCAGGGGCCAGTTTTAACTTTGGCCAAGAAGTTGCTCCCTGTTTGGTGAACAATGGGTTGGAGTGCTGAGAAGTCCTCAAAGGGAAAACTCCCAGTTAAATTGAACTGTAGCATCCTAGCTCATGGTACTTCTCTAATGTTGACTGCTAGTTCAGTTCCTCCACAAATTGTCTTTCACCATTCATATTTATGCCCATCTTTAGAGAAGTTCATTTTATCTCTGTTCCCCACTGACATGTACAGTCCCTGAGGCAGGGGCTGTTTTGCTTTTGAATTCCCAATGCTTCTCAAATCCCATGTCACATAGATTCCAAATCTCTTTCCATTAAGTCATATGATCTCATCTACATTGGCAAAATGAGGGGAATGAACTCATCCCTAGAATCCCCATGGTCCTGCCCTATGGTCAAAATGAGGTGACAATTTGTATTGGAGAGAATGTAGTATTTCCACACTGGGGGCCCTGCTGATGACATCAGAGGACCAGACCAAAACTCAGCAGAATAGCAACTATGAAAGGAGATAAAAGAAGCACAAACCTTTGAGTGAGATTCCAATTGGCAGTGTGTTGGGAGATCCATCGTCAGGATGAAGGGAAGGATCATTCACACTTCAGAACTTTCCCAGAAACCTGAAAGGAGGCTCAAAAGCATACCTAAGAGCATCATTACTAGGTTGTCAATTAGGGAATTAGTCTGTCCTCTTTTATTAATCTTAGAGATTTATCTTTCACAGTATTAACCAAAGCTTGGCGTTTAAATAAAGCAAAGCTACCTATAAATGGATTTTCTTGTTCATTTTCTTCCACTAAATTACTTCCTTAACTTTTAATGGTTATAAAATATAATTTCCATTAAATTAAAAAAAAACTCTTCAACCTACAACTTTAGTTCCTTCCCAGGAAGGTAGATGGGTTAGAAGGATGAGAGAGGGATCTTAGTCATTAGATATTTTACAGAGACAGAGTGCCCTAACATCTGGCCCACAACAATCAGAAAAGAGCAAACAGACTTGGAGAAATTGAGATCTGTTTTCTCAGTTCCCTCACTGATAGTTTATTTTTACTTGACTTGTGTATATAGAATAGAGGGGAAAACTTGTAAGGAAACTGAGGCATAAATATATCACAAATGTCTTAATTATTTTTAATGATCCAAAGAAAATAGAGTATATCATTAAACAGAGCAGAGCTCAATTAAAATTAAAATGAATTGGTAACCATTACTGAATTCATGTATTTATTTATCAGGAATTGTGGGATAAATTCTTGCAATGAATTCCCATCTGTGAGAATCACATCCTCTTCTGACTGACTTTGAAAGAATAGTCAGGTCAGATTTTGGGGTTGTTTTCCACATCTGGCTCCAATGACAAAGATTTAGCCTTCAGTATAGCAAAGTAATACCCATCCACCCAGACCATCCTCCATGATGGAAGTAATAATTAGAAAAGGTTTTATAACAAGTATATTCATTTGACATGGATGGAAATGAGACTTGAGAGCAAAAGCAATTTGGAAGGTAAAGAATTAGAAGGTCATCAGAGATTGGGGTGAGATTTCTACAGTAGGTAGAAACAGTTAGAGGCACCTAAGGAGAGCCAGATACTGAGCTAGATCCCATGGTAGATGCTCTTCATTAGATCCCAGATACCTAAGGATCTGGGTGTCCAATGGAACGATTGGACAATTAAGTGAGCCAAGAGGAAGAGCAAACACGAATTTATCACTTGGAAAACACATGGCCTCTCAAACTGCTCTGGAATGAACTCCCTTGCTTGGTATAAACTTAGAACCCCTAGTCAGGTTGGACTTCAGAATCATGGGACCCAAGTTTGAATCTATCATTCACTACTTGCCAGCTATTCACAGTCATGAGACATTGGATACTAAATTTCATTTCTTTGAGTCTTCATTTCCTCACCTCTAAAATGAGAGGTTTGGAATTGATGAACTCTAATATCCCTTTATGATTGATGATCGATTGACCATCTGAAAGATACAGAAACCTACCTCCGCTTGAAGAAATTCTCAGACCTCTTGGGAGAGTCATTCAGCCAACTTGGGATTATTTCAGAGAGCTATTTTTCCAGGGGGGGGGGGGGGAATCTGTTTCTTGCTCATTAAAAAAAAGTGTTTAAAGTAATTTGAGCTAGAAGAAACCACACATTTAGTCCCAACCAATCCTTTTGCAAATGAGGAAACTGAGTCATTTTGCCTTTATGAAGTTATTTGTCCAAGGTCATACTAGATGGGATCATTTCAGTTGGAATGGACACTAGACACCATGCATCTTAATTTTGCAGCTAAGGACACTGAATTTTATAAAAGTTAAGTGATTTTCCTAAGGCTATACAATTAATAAGCAACAAAATCAGCTCCTCTGACTCTGTCTGATTGTCATTCATCTATTGCACACTACCCTCTCCAAGAAACAAGGACAGCTGAGGGAACAGGGTGGGTAGAGCCCTGGAAGAGGAGTCAGGAAAGCCAGAATTGGAATTCTGATTTGGACACTTTCCTTGTTCAATAACTCTATCCAAGTCCCTTAACCTATATAGGCCCAAGTTTCCCCATGTGCAAAATGGAAATAAAAATGGCACCTACCTCCCAGGACTGTTGTGAGCTTTAAATGAGATAATATTTGTAAAGTGCTATATAAACCTTCTAGTACTCTAATATCATATATTGTGCTTTTATGTAACTCCTACTGCATGCTAGACACTGTACCAAACATTGGGTTTATGAAAAGAGGCAAAAGAGAGTCCCTGCCCTCAGGGAGCTTGTAATCTAATGGACAAATATCTATAATAACTGTGGTTGTTGGGACTATTCCCTATTTGATCTGGTATTAATGTGCTTTTATACTTTTTTTTAAAGATTTGGATCACCTTCATGATATGAAGATAATTTGGTTTAATAGTCACGTAGGCCATTTCTTTAGTGTTTCAATATTTGTCAAATATTTCACATGATTAACTCAGTGGAGAAACTTCCTTCCAATTCTGTAATGAATGGTTATGGATTGATTATGTGACCTTGGGCATCGTGGGGTTGGAGGTTGTCCTTAAAGAGCCCCCTTCAGCTCTCACCCTATGATTCTCAGCTAGCCTCAGAACCAGCACCCTCTCTGCTAGTCAGGTGAGAAGCACAATTAATTAAAAGGTCGGTTTCAAAGGGCTTCTGTAGTTTGGGTTCTGTTTATTTGTTTTCTTGTGGTGGTTTCCATGTGGTGATAATTATAAAGAATGATGATTGTTAGACCTTGCGGGTCCTCCTCTCTGCTGGAGAAAGACATCTGACAGTCTCCTTCAGTGTGTCTATTTAATTAGAGTAAAGGCTTGTGGAGGACTCCTGGGTCCTGGGGCAAGTCACTGTCTCTCTGCCAATCTGTTAAATGGGTGTGATAATACCTCCCTGGCAGGGCTGCCATAAGGTTTAATTAAAACTTGTGAAGTGTGGTGAAGGGGTGATCTACCAGAGAAGGAAAGGCAAAGATATATTATTATCTCAGCCTTCTTTATTGTTTTCTTCTTCCCTGCCTAAAAAACATGTTACAGTCAAAGCAAAAACCTTTCATCAACAGGATGGATGCAAAAAATGGCTTTCCAAAATCTACCCTCTCCCTCAAATGTGGACTTTGAGTTCCTCAACAAAATGCTTTCACTTGGGTCTTGTCAAACCTTATCAGGTTTTTTTTCTGGTTTGTTTTGAGATTTTTGTTTTTGTTTTTATTTTTGGTTTGTTTTTGATACTATCTAGGTAGTTGTATTGGCAGAAAAAAATCTTTAATTATGATTGGTGGCAAGACATGATAAAAAGAAAAAAGAAAAAACTCACCTTAGAACCGTAGTAGTTACGAAGAACTTTCCTCAGCACAACCCTGGGAGGCAAGTATCTCTGTTACCTATATGAAGAAACTGAGTTTGAGAGGTTGGTGACTTGGCCAAAGTCACACTGTTTAGTCTGGTTGACTAGTAAGGTCCAAGCAGTAGATAGTAATGGTTTGGTCTCAAGAGGTTTACAATGGAGGACCTCAAGAATGTGCGCTTGGGGGCAGCTAGTGGAGAGAACACTGGTCCTGGAGTCAGGAGGACCCGAGTTCAAATTTGACCTCAGACACTTCATAATTGCCTAGCTCTGTGACCTTGGGCAAGCCACTTAACTTCATTGCCTAGCAAACCCCACCCCCTCCAAAAAAAAAAAGAATGTATGCTTGGCTCTGGGCTATTTAGTTAATGACATAGGTTATTTGCTTCTCAATTATTCAGTGAACTGAAAGTTGGGAAGGAAAGTTGAGGAGCAACCTGGTGCTGTGCGAGGAAACCCCACGTAAAATCACTGCTCAGACCAGATGAGTGATCAGGAATAAGATAATGAACTTAGCAGAATCTCAGTTTCCCCATCTGCAAAATGATGGTAATGCATAACTCCCTAACCTCAGAAGCCTTTGGTGTTCGCTGTTGTTCAGAGTATCAGAGCTGACTGAGACCTGGGTTTTCTAACTGGGTCTACCACCCTTTCCATTCTACCACTCTCACCCACTACTGTTTTCTTTCAATGAGGCAGGCCAGAGCAACTCAGTGTTGAACTGGGAAGTAAGCAGACCTGGCTAGCCTTGTGACCCTGCCCTAGTCACTTAGCGTGCCTTGTCAGATGAGGGCAGTAATGACTGAGGACCTCATTTAATGTGAGCATTAAATGAAATAATATTCTTCAAATATTGGCAAACCCAAGCTTAAAATGTTATGTCTATGATTACTATTAGCATTATTATTTGAAGAAAAAGCTCAGATTGAGGGAATAGTGTTTGTACATTTAAATGGAAGTATCAAGTGAAAGTGAGGGGAGAGACTTTTATAAATAACTGTAGCCCTAGGGTAATGTCCAAAGGCTATATTTCCAGGAACTCTCACCTAGAAGGAGAGAGAGAAACAGAGACAGACAGACAGACAGACAGACAGACACACACACACACACACACACAAACACACACAGATTTCCTCAATTTTGATTTAGTTTAGGGTTAAACAAATAAACTTCCCTTTCATATTTAGAAACAAGGAGACCAGTAGCTAAAGAATTCAAACTTTTCTTTCTTTTTTTAAATCTCTATGGTCCTGGAGGAGAAAGAATAACTTTATCATCTTAACAATGGAATTTTCCCAAAGAACCAGAGAGAGATTTAGAGGGTGGAGTTCCTGCTCTCATCCAGAACTTGGATTTGAAAAGGGGAAGACAAGGTGATTATCACCTAGTCTTTGTTTCCTGGATACAATTTCCCCACTAGGGAATGGAAGCTCAGTGGAGCTCTTTATCTCAAGGTATTCAATATCCCTTCAGGAATCCATAGTCATTCCTCCCTCTACCAGTGTCCTGAGCTTGAGACTCTACCACAAAAGCCCCTGAATGAGACATTTAGGGAATGCCGAAGAAAAGTGTGACCTTAACTGCTATTATAAGTTAGAAATGAGTAGAGAGTTGAGGTACTGATAAATTTTCTTCTTGTTTTGGACAGCCCAGGGCTTTCATTTTCCCACCAGATTCTTGGAAAAACAATTTTGTTCCTTGACAGGAGGGAGGTGATGATGATGATGATGATGATGATGATGAAGATATTGGCAAATAACATTTACATACTGATTTAAGATTTGCTCAGTGCTTTACATAAATAATATCATTTGATTCTCACAAAAACCTTATGAAGCAGTGACTTTGATCCAAGTTTTACAAATGGAGAAACTGAAGCTGAGAGGTTAAGTGATTTTTCCAGGGTCACACAGCTAGCAAGCCCTTGAGACAAGATTTGGACTTCCAAATGTGGCAGTCTATCCACTATAAAAAGGAATCACTTCATAAAGTCACCACTTTCCCTCTTCCCAAATCCCAGCTTGAGCTTTTTCCTTTATAGACTTAAATTGTATCTTTCTAGATGACTTCCTTCAAACTTCAGGTCAAGTACCCCTACTTATGAAAGCCTTTCCTGAACCCCAGCTGCTATTCACCATCTCTTTCCTTCTTAAGCAAAGTATCACTGATGCAGTCACCTTTACTTAGATGGAAAGAGTAATGAATTTGGAGTTAGAGGAAGGAAGGGTTTGGGATGGATTACCTCCTCTGATAGGTGTTCATAGCATCAGGCCCTGAAGCAATTGTTCACACTTACTGGATCTCAGTTTCTTTAACTGTAAAATAAAGGGGTTAGAACATACAGGCTATGGAGTCCTTTTTGGAGAGCTGGTTTGTGTGAGTTGGTGCAATGGAACTTTTTAAAAAATATTCTTCAAGGAATCCATAGGACTCCCCTTTCAGATAAGTTTAGAAATATTTGACCATTTCTTAATATGGTCTAGAAACCGGTCTTTTAAAAAGAAGGCCACATTCAGCTTCCAAAAGGGCTATGAGATCTAGTTCTTGGAGACTCCTGTTCTTTATCTTCTGATGATCCCAGGTAATGGAGAAGATGAGTTCTTCATGCTACTAATGTTCAAGATGGGAAAGACTTATGCCCTTCATTTTACACCTGAGGAAATTGAGGTCCAGATCACAGTAGGTTGCCCAGGGTCAGATGGTTCCCCCCCCCCACCCCAGATCCTCTAGCTCCAGATTCAGGATGCTTTTCATTAGACTTTGACTTCAACATATAGGAAAGACCATTGAAAAAAGTGAGTCAATGGGACTATGTGCTGAGCCCTCCCTTCCTCTGGTTAGTTACTCAGTCAGCACTGGCTACTGGGGTGGATTGTTTCTTGGGATACAGGACTATGCCAAGCCCCATCTATGCTCTAGGAAGTGTAAAGAGCTTAGAATTCCTGGCCTGGAAGGTTCCCTTGTTCTGAGATGAGATGGTCATGGTCTTGTGCTCAGGTTCACAAAGCCCTCTTTTCACCAAAGTCCA
Source organism: Macrotis lagotis (assembly GCF_037893015.1). Taxonomy (NCBI): domain Eukaryota; kingdom Metazoa; phylum Chordata; class Mammalia; order Peramelemorphia; family Peramelidae; genus Macrotis; species Macrotis lagotis. Next base: position 7,269,875 of record NC_133663.1, on the reverse strand, counting down.
AACAAACCTCTGAAATAAGAGATTCAGGTAACCAGAGAGGAGCAGTATGACCTGGTGGGTTCTTGGAGTCAGCAGAAATCTGGGATCTGATACCTCCTGTTCACTTGTCTGAATTATGTGGATAAGAATACCCATAGTGGCCCGTCAGAGGTTTATTGGGAGATACAAGTGTTGCTAAGTATAATGATAGTGATCATTTTGGATTTATTCTTGATTTTCAATTTTGCAGATGATGAAATAGACTCAGACAGTCAATGATCTTTAATTAGTGCTTCCTCTGGGTGAAGTGTGGGGTAATACTAAAAAAAAACCAAACAAACAAAAAAACCAAAGCAGCCAATGAGATTTAGACCATGTGTTGGTCATGGGGTAGAACAGGTTCTCATCTGGAGGACCTACTGTGTCTCTAGAAATTGGGGATTTGGGAGTGATTGTCCCAGAATTCTTCTAAATCTGCCCCAGATTAGATCCTTCAAAATGCTTATTCCCTTCCCCAATATATGATCATGGACAATAAATGACCAATGAGCAGTAGAGGAAACACATTCCTTGAACTTTTGCAAGAGAAAGGAAGCATTTCTTTGTTGATTGGTTAGGAAAATCTTCCTGGAGAGGTGGCATTGAAGATGGGCTTGGTAAGAAGGGATGGGATAGGAGATTTAGAAGAATTCTGGGAATTGTAGGCAGGGGAACAAAACAAGACAGAGAAGCAGTCAAGGGAGCATAGGAGGGGTTAGGGAAGGGAAGGGAAGGGGTGATTTAGAGTATCGCAGAATCCTTGGAACATAAAGAATTTAGCAACCAATCCAAAGGAAACCCCCATTGACACATGTGTCTAAAGGTTCATTGCCTAAAGAACCCACCACTGTCCTCCAGAGGAAGCCCATTTCACATCAGGGAAGCTCTCCTAATGGACCTTTAAGATTTCAGATTGTACCATGGGATGGTGTCAAACACTCTTCTATGGACCAAGGAATTCCAAGATAAAAATGGAACGATCTCTGATATAGAGTTTATCCTCACACAAATATTGTTATCCTCATTTTGCAAATAAAGAAACTGAGGTTCAGAATTTAGATGATTTGCCCATAGAGTCAGAAGCAAGATTCAAACTAGTGTCTCCCAGCATGAAACAAGCCAACATTATCTTAACTCTAAGTCTGGCTCCCTAGTCTCTGGAAGGCAAGCAATGACCCACTGAGGACAGATTGTGCAAAACTTTGAATGCAAATCTTAGGAAACTGGACTTTGGTAGTCAGTGCATGGCCCAATTGAGAGTATTTTCTTGATCAAACCAGTATTTAGAAAGATGAACCTAGTGGTGGGAGGAGACTAGAAGCAGAGAGACTAGTTAGACAAATTCATGTGTTCAAGTTTTATGTGCCAATGGTCTGATCTGGGGCAGTGGCCATGGTCCTGTCATTGGGAGAAGTTAGTGAGTGATTAGCTCCAGAGAGAGCTATACAGTTTATACAGAAGGTTCCCTGGTGGTCACATACTGAAATGGCTTTAAAATGTAATGTCCTCTGTGTTTGGATGTATTTTGATTTCTTTTGTTAAAATTTTCCTAATTACATTTTAATCTGGTTTGGACCATAGTCAGGAGCTTGTGAGCCTTATGTGGGCAGATAGTTGACAAAATCTCCCCTCCAACACTGATAAACAAATTGGCTCAAGACTAGGGATCTCATATCTTTGAATCTTCCATTCTTCATCTCTATAAAATGGAAGTGATGCCACCACAAGACAGGGTTGCTAGCATTCAGTGCAGTCATACAGATAATGGCAGTTGGCAAATCTTAAAGTCTCAGAGAAATGTTAGTTTCTATTATTTTGAGAAATGAGGAGCCATAGCTAGCAAATAGTTCAGTGTCTTAGGCTTGAATAGGAAAGGTTTTGTGTTTGAGGGTGGGGAAGAGAGAGAGAACGAGAGGAAGAAGGGGAGAGAGGAGCATTCTAAGACACTAGAATGATTAAATAGGATCATAAATTTATACCCAAAAGTAGGTGGAAGGATCCTAAAAGCAAAGAGGGAGGGAGCTTTATTCCCAAGAAAGCAAAATGATTTGTTCAAGGTCACATATGGACTAAGTGAAAGGGCTCTGATTTGACTCTAGATCTCTCACATCTAGTCCTCTTCTCCAGATACATTTGTTCTCCAGAATTTTAAAATATTCCTTGCCCTTATATCTCTCATCTCATTCTTGAAAGTAGGTGCTAAATAGTGGGTAACCGGGAAAGACTTCACCAAACTCATCTTCCCTCTTGTTATAAGACTTGCTGAAATCATCCCATTCACCTCATGGAGTGGCAATAATTTGATTTTGGAGAGAACTTATTGACAAGACTCTTGGAGCAGTCTCCCAACCAACAAAGGCATTCTCTTGGTTCCAAGGGGGACTACCATCACATTGCCCAGCCTGAGATGGCCTGCCCTCCCCTGCCCATCGGGTCTCTGGAGGTTCTCTTCCTCTTTATGACCATCTAAGCCCCCTCTCCCCCTGGAAATACTGGCGAGAGGCTGTGGTCAGCATTCTCCCCACTGAATCATGTCCATGAGCTAATGTCTCTAATGGGATGAGTCAGTGCTGGCCCAGGAAGGGTGTCCCATAGGGAAGGTGGGAAATCTCAAGACCAACACAGTTTGGCTTCCCCACCTGTTGTTGTTAAGAGTTGGTGGCCGGAAAACAATCCAGGCAAACACTAAAGAAGGGGTCTGTGGAGCTCAACTGGCCACTTGGACTTGGCTGCCTGTAAAAACATCAAAGGTTCCTGCCTCTCCCTCAGTTCAGTTGAGTTTTAAGAGTTAATAGAAAAACCAGCCTGTGATTTTTTTTTTCTTCCTTCACTGTGCTTCAGGCTAAGTAGGTGAAATGATGTGTTTGGGAGATGAATGTTCTTGCAAAAGGCAAGATGGAGCTTGCAGGAGAACATCTGCAACCAACCCATTCTGCAGGAGATGGGGCCAAGGCTTGTTTGTGTCTTTGCGCCTGTTGGAACATGCCAATGAGCCCGGAGATATTCTAACTGAGGTGGGGAGACCGCTAAAAACTAAGATTTCTTAATAAATTGTGTACATGCATTCCTAAGGTAGGAGGCCGAGTCTTCTACGGGGTCTCTCTTGGAGAGATCTGGGGAGCCCCTTTTCCTGCCTCCCCACCCTCCCACCCCTTCAGTCTGCTGGAGGAAAATAAGAAACTTAACTCCTCTGCTCTGAGGCTGAGAGAAATGTGTGTGAGCATCTAAATGAAATTCCTGCCCAGGTGAGAGGCTTCCCCAGGAGGGAGGTCAAGTCCTATGGGGCCAGTCTGTACAGAACATTCTGTGAAGGATAAGCCTGGACCAGGAGGTATGCTGCAGCCCTGGTCAAATGGAGCATGGCTTGCTTGGTGATGTTTGCCTGACTTTTAAAGACCCTCTGAGGGGAAAAAAAAACCCACCAGGATCACCTAGAGTCTCCTTTTCCTCCTGAGTCTGTCCATAGATTTTCTTTGTTGGGACATGACTCTGGAGGGCAGGGAGCCACCTCCCTAGCATGCCTCTTATCAGGAAAGGGGTTAGAGGAGGGTGTGGATGCTGCCACTTCTGCCAGTCATGAGTAAAATGAAAAATTGGCTCCCCTTTCTCACTCACACCCTTTTCTAATTTGCCTAGAAGTGAATGAGAGATAACAGCTGAAATCCTGAGAGAAATAAAAATGGGGAAGGTCTCCTATGAAGGAACCTGCTCCGTTCAGTGCTCTTGTAAATGAGAAAATGAAAGTTCCTGAAAAGGAAATGACTTGCTCAGGGTCACACAGCATGTTAAGTGGCATCAGGAAGGTTGGTGTTCCAATGATGACCTAGTCACTGAACTAGGGAACTGAAACTCCAGGAATTTCCATTTTTCTCATTTGTAAAAGACAGAGGGTTGGACTTCATGGTATCTGAGCTCTCAATTTTTCTTATTTTGAGGGATTATTATTGAACTCATTCCCCCTGATGGGATCTCAGTTTCTCCATCTATTAAATAAGGAGACTGGCAAAGATGAACTCTGGGCTCTTTTGAAGACTTTTCTCCATGCCCCCCCCCCAGGTACTCTGACTTGTATCCCTTCCATAGACATTATGTACCCACCCACAAACACACACATATGTGCATGCATTTGTTTACATGTCTGTGTATGTACAAATGAGTGTATGTTGGCTCCCTTGAGCAAAGGCAAGCTAACAAACTTACAGGTAAGACAGGCATTATTACTCCCATTTTAGAGATGATGAAATTGAGGCTCACAGTGGTTGGGTGACTTGCCCAGAATACCCAGTTAGTCAATGCCAGAGGCAAGACTCTAGTCCATTCTTTGGAGTCTCCTCCTATAACAGTCTTCCCACCATACTCTGCTACCTTTTGTCTCAGGAGTATGAGCCTCATTCATCCTCATGAGTTTCTTGCCTCAATCATCTCTGCCATCTCCCCAGTGCCCACTCCTGTGGCACTCACTCCAAGTTTGAGGCATTGAATTTACAGGGTTTTTATTCAAAGGCCAGAAATATAGTTTTCCTCTTCGGAATACAAAGATCCCTGTAGGAAGGAACTTGGCAAAGTTTGAAACCAGGTGGCCGGCCTAATCACAGGGAATTTCTAAGAAACCTGAGAGAGGTACTAGGGGCGAATAGCTCAGAGAAGACTGAGCGTGACATCCACCAGTGTGGAGATGAAGAAGAAGGGGGATGAAATCTTCATCTCCTAGAATTTCCCAGGGGCCCAATAGAACAGGAGGAAAGTATGTCTCTGTTTTTGGAGGCAGAGACCCGGAGCTCTGACACCTGTTACCTAGGTGACTGAAGGCAAGTCACTGTACTTCACTGATCCTCAGTTTTGTCATCTGTAAAATGACAGACCTGGACACGGTGACCCCTCAGTTCCTTCTAGGCTCTCTAAGGACCTGCCGAACCACGTTCTCTTCCAGAGCAATATGGACTAAAATGCTGCATCGATGTGAGCTACTACATTGAATTCACTCCAACTCATGGTTTGCTCTCACTTCCATATTCTTGCATAGACACGCACACCTTTGCCCGGGCCCGCATCAATGTGGCACTACCTCTGGTGTTCTGGGCTGCCATCTTTGGGCCCAGTTACCTCTGTGGTTCATTGAGCAACAACCCCTGTCTCGCCTGGGTGGATTCAGCCAGAGTTCTAAAAACATGGGCAATGTGGGCTTGTTTGCTTTGGATCTATGTCAACCCAGTGTGACTTGAGGAAGCAGGCCAGATGCCGTTCACTTCTCTGTACTTCCAAGAGGTGGTTCTGCCAATGCTCCCTGGTGGGCTATTTTTCCCTCTAAGCTAAAAACAGTCCTTCAGGGTGCTGTAGAGAGAGGGGAAAATGACTGATTTTCACATTAGACAGACCTGGGTTCTGTTACTTACAAGATGAATGACCTTGGATCAGTCACTCCATAACTCTAAGCATCTGTTTCCTCACCTGTAGGATGGATGGAAATAACAAGTAAAATGTGTAGGTTGAGTTGAATGATCTTTGAGCTTCCCTCCAGCCACAAATCTCTGATCTTGTAATCCACATAGAAAAAACTGATTCTCATTGTTTGGGGTCTGATCTTTTGCTCAGGGGGAGGAATTTGTAAAGGGTTTTGGAGAGACTTGATGCCTGTACAGTAGAGACATAGAGTGAAGAAGAGACACTGAGAAATTGAGGTCTTTTCGACTGTGAAAATATTGGCCTTGGCAGCAGATGCAGTGACGTCCCAAGGTTGGGGTGGTGTCTTCAGAGTTTCCTTTAAATCTGAGTACAGTAAAAATAGTTCCATTACACAGTGCTCTCTTCATGGAAGGGACAACTTTATGTCACCCTCATAACAGCCAATTACTTGGTATGAAAGGTTTATGAAGTACTTGCTGTCTATTATCTCATTAGAACCTCACAACAGTCTGTTTTGGGGAGTACAATGGTGTCATAGATGTGGAGACAGGGAGATCTCCACAGCAGTGGATTAGAGAGACCCTACCTAGCATGGCACCAGAAAGACTTGGGTCCATGGTCTTGCCTCTGAAAAAACTGTCACCAAGCTTCTGAGCCTGTTTCCTTATCTATATAAAATGGGGGTGGATGTTAAAAACTGGGTTTCTTTGGTCATGGGATTGTCATGAGAAGATCTTAGAACTCTTTGCAAATTTTAAATCCCAGGATGGGGGGTCCCAAAAGTCTTAAGGGCTATCTTATGTGATTCAAACTTAACTCTGTATAAATTGTTCTTCTTACAGCGAATAAGGGAGTTAGATGATACAGTGGATAGAGCACCAGCCCTGGAGTCAGGGGGATCTGAGTTCAAATCCAGCCTCAGACGCTTGACTCTTACTAGTTGTGTGACCTTGGACAAGTCACTTAACCCTGATTGACTTGCATCAAGGACCATCTCCAGTCTTCCTGATTCATATCTGGTTGCTGGACTCAGATGACTCCAGAGGAGAAAGTGAGACCAGCAGCTTATCACAGCTTCCCCTCACTCAAATCAAAGACACTCCTCGATGTCATGATCTGCTTGAAGAATAAGGATCAGCATCATCTTAGTTCCAATACTAGACAATGACTACTGGCTTGTAAGCACAGACCCGTCCTAGGCATGGCCAGCTCCCATCAGAACCCCTCCCCAATTTTTTCTTCATATTCATTAACTATTGACATAGACTGTTTGTAGCAAGGGCAATTCCAGTCTACAAACTGGTTCCTTTTCGGTAAACATTATAGTTTCCTCTACTTTCCAGTTACTCCTATGTGTATTCAGACCTGAATCTTGGATCAACGTTTCTTTTGGAAAGTAATGAGTTAATTCCCACCCAGGGCTCTCCAATCTTTTCCTGACTGTGTCCAAAAGCCACTCATCTCTGCGAAGAACCTCCTATCAGAGCTGGAGAGTCAAAGCAAATGAGACTTGATAGCAAAGCTAATATTTAATCATGAATTAATGTTTCTCTGGGGTGCTTGAGAGAAATCACTGCATATCAGATAGGCTGTGCCTCTGGGATGAGGGCAAATTTTGTCCAGAAAATTAGCTTTGCCTGGTTGAAATGTCATAGTTGCATTTTTGTTTGCTAATTAAAGGATTAAATAGGCAAAGATTTGAAAAAACTGTCAGAATGTCACAGAATCCCTGTAAGGGTTGAATCTAGCTAGAGGTGAAATGAACTGCATTTTTGGATTCTTCCAATTACTGTCTCGTTGTGCCTTGAAAATAATATATGTATTCTTGTCTCCTTTCTCTTTCCACAATACAAACATCCATGTCATGGGATCCAGTGGAGGGAAAGACGATGTGGTTACAGAAACACATTGGCCACATAATTCTTGGCAGCTTGCATTGTGCTATCCTTCACACTTACAGCTTGAAGCCCTGAATTACACTATATTTAATAGTCTATTAGAAGAGACCTTGGACAATATTTCTTAAGTTGTAGCACATGACGCAGGCCACTTGGGGTTCGTGGTAGGAATCGTTTTTTTAAGGTCATTGATCTAGGAATAGTCAAACTCTAGACATGAAAATAATCTCTGAGGACACATAGGCTTCGCATCTCCTTGTCCAGGATATAACTTTCCTCTATGACCTTCCCTGATTGTGTGTCTGACACAGAATAGTTTCTTCATAAATGATTATTGACTGAATAACTGATTCTCCACTCCCTCAATGACTGAGGGATCTCTTTGTTAGCAAAATGCATATTCTATTATAAAAACCAAATAATGCCGTATTTGGGAAGAGTTTTTAGTTCTTTGAGGGAAAAAGTCACTGCAATTTGTTGATATTAATAAATTCACTTTCTGGTGAAGGAAATAGCTCAAAGGACCATCAAAGCAGGACAAGCCTTTGACAAATAGGGGCAAATTAGCCATGATGTTTGTTGCTCCTTTCAGTCCAAATCACTAAGTTCTGATATGCAAGATTTTTTTAAAAAAATATTTCACAGTTAGATCAGCGAGTCATAGGGAAATGGAAAAACCCTGAAGGCTGGTGTATCAGCCTCCACCAGGAGCAGCTCATCAAAGGAGATGGGTCAGATTTACTTATTCTTTGGAACAAGTCCCCCCCCCCCACCATTGTTTTCACCCCCACTTCATTCAGATAATGTTGTTGCTTATTTCCAGTGAAATTAAATCATGCAATTGGGGTTTAAGAAACAAGCTGGTTGAGAATGGGGCCATGCTTTCTTGGATGAAGAAGAAAAGGGGGTGGAGTAGGGGGTGATGGTGTTAGTGAAGCGGGGGGAGACCTGAGTTCTGCTCCAGAGAAAATCAGGTCAAAAGCTCAAGATCTTCCATCATCCCTCTGGTCATTCAGAATTGCTGTTGACAAATCCCAATATTCCTCAGCTTTAAATTTCATTCATTGCAGAAGCTTCTTTGAGTGAGTAGACACAAAATCACAAGGCTAACCTGTGTCCCCCACCCCCACCACAGGACTCAGGACATTTTCAAAATACTGTTTTTTTTTTTATGGGAGAGAAGTTGTTCAAGGAATATTATATGTCTGTCTATTTGCTTGTGTGTGTGTGTGTATGTGTGCGCCCCTGCCCTCTGGTGCCCTAATCTATTTCTTGTGGGAATGCCATCATTGAGGGAGGAGGTATTTCAACTTGTAGCTAACAGTTTCTGCTCTACGATCCTCAGGAACATGGTAGACATTTAGGGTGAAGTCTAAATCTGGGATTCTGATTTACAAGGAAAGTTATGACCTGGTGGTCTTGGGGAATGAGGTGGTCTTCAGACAGAGCGTGAGGGTTTCCAAAAAATCCAATGTACTTAAAGACATGACCAAGTATACCCCCCCAAAAATAATCAAAATCAAGTGATTCTTGAATGATGAAGAAAATGGTTGATGAATTGACCACCAGTTAGAAGGTCACTTATACATTTATTATAAATGCTTTCAATATTTAGTGTCTATTGTACATAGAGTGACACAGTGACAAGTAACAGAAGAATAAATGAAGTAGTATTTAATAATTCTGGGTTACAATAGGAAAAAAAACATAAACAGACACCGCATAAAAAGAATTTCCAGTTACATTTCTTCTCTCTCTCTCTCTCTCCCTCTCCTCCCCCCTCCCACCTCTCTCCCTCTCTAACATAATGAAGTAGTCAGTATAGGAAAAAATACTATTGGCCTTAGTCCAATAAGTTTTGGGCTTCAGGTGATGTCCTGTATATTTACTAACTATAAGAAAGTCACTTGTCCTCCTTGAGCCTCAGTCTCTGCTATAAGATGGGCATAATGTCTTCCCTGTCCACCTCCCTAGTAGGGCAGCTGTGAGGAGCCAGGGAATGAATGCTTTCTAGCTGGGAACCGTTCCACAGACAGAAGAAGATGGACCTCTCTGAACTACCAGATTTCTCTAGATATTGATGTCCAAAGCACAGCACAACTTGCCCATGGACCCCCCATTTTCCCATTTGGGAGGTCAAAATCGTCATTAGGGGCTCCAAATCTACTGCAGCATTCACAGTGCTTTGTGATTTTCTGTCCTTCCTGTCTCCACTCCATGACAGTAGCAAAGAATTAACTGTTGATTGGGATTTCCAATATCCTTCATCATTTGAGGTCATATTCTGTATTTGGGTTCTGATAGAGGGGGAATGTAAAGGGGACCAAGATTGTCCCCTCAAACTCAGATAACAAACCACTACTCCTCCATAAGATGCTTCTCTTTATGACTTCCTAAGATAATGAGGATAACATCTGGACAGCCAAGTGATGAATGGACATGCTAGTCCACTAGAACATTAGCTATGTGCTGTGCTCCTCTCTCTCTCTCTCTCTCTCTCTCTCTCTCTCTCTCTCTCTCTCTCTCTCTCTCTCTCTCTCTCTCTCATACAAACACACACTCATTTAGTAAATTCATTAAGTGCCAACTGTATACCAGCTCCTACCAAGAAAATTCTTGAATGGTCCCTGTCTTCAAGTAGACTTGGAAATAAACTTGTACTCAGATAACTTATAAATATTTTTTTATTTCTTTAAGAGGAGAAGGAGATTTTGCTTTGTATCCCCAAAGCTTACTTAGTGTCTGAATTAGTATCTTTACTAAAAGCTTGGCACATCAGAACTATTTGACTGACAGTGAAGATGTGCTAATAATGGTGGAACAGTCCAGAAATGGGGGAGTTGAACCTCAACAGTGGGTTGAGATTTGCAGAGGTGGAGATAAGAAAAGAGAAACAGTCTCTACAAAAACATGGAAGAGAGAGGTAGGAAGCCCAGTTCCAGGGTAGAGCAAGTTGGCAGTTTAGCTGTAACTCTGAGTATACCAAGAGAAGTTCTAGGAAATCAAATCATTCTACTAGGAACAAGTCTAGATCCATGGAAACAGTTCCTTTTCCTGTTCTCCTTTTTTTAAAAAAGAAAGCTGATAGAGGAGGTCATAGGAAAAAATGGTGAAGGCCAGAAAGTAAGTAGGGTGAGTTGTCTTAGAAGCTGAAAATGGTGGACCTTTGGCTTGAGGCCTGCCTTACCAATTTAACAAGCTCAATTACTGTTATGTAAGGGCAAAGTCTTAATAACAGTCAGACACCTCATATCCAAAGAATGCAGAAAGGGCTGCAAACAACAGTCTCAAAATACCCTGGTGATGAACCTGTGGGTTTTTCTTTTTTTTAATACCCTATTTTATAGACTGGGAAACCAACCTAAGAATATTCCCTGATCTGTCCACCCAGACCAACCAGGTACTAAGGCTGCTGATTCCTGAGATTCCTAGGAAGGGAAAAGGGGGGAGCCTGAGTTCTCAGAGCCCACAAGGTGTTGTTCCTTTCCCCTTATATTGCATTTGGAGAAAAAGAAAACAGGAACACAGAAGTGAATTTGCATAAAAGTTATTCCTGAATCTGGGTCTTCAGGAGTGACAGTATCCAAGGAATAGGGCTGGGTCCCCTGGGTTCCCAGGAGGGGAATAAGAAAAGTCAGTCATTTGTTGTGCATTTCCAAACCAGCCTAACCCAACAGTCAACTTTCAGAGCTCTTTTGATACTTAGCCCAGAAGATAAGATATTATTACAAAAAATGCAGCCAGCTCCCCTTGAGAGTGTCCAAGGGAGTTCTGCTATTCTTCAGAGCACCCCAACCCCATGTCAAACGTCTCTTTTCTGACTGGCTCCCTTGAGATTGGCCATGGGAGCTCTACTGGCTTTGGAACCCCCCAGCCCCATGTCAAACGTCTCTTTTCTGAAAGATGCCAAGAGGAGAAAGGCATCATGGCTCCTCCAAAGCAGGTGTGTGCAAGATTGTTTTTCTCTCTTCAAATAAAAGTCCAAGAACAAGTGGGGTGTGTGAGAGTGCGTGTGTGCGTTCCAGATGAAACAGATTGGGGAGCCTCAGAGACATGACAATACTTGCCAGGTATGAGCAAGACAAGACCAGAGGCGCCGGCAAGCTGGGCTACTGTTGAGGCCCAGTTGAGACATGTCTGCACCCCACGGCCTGCGGCGGTGATGTAGAAATTGGGGACGCTGCTACTCGCTCCAAAGCCTGGCCTGATCAGACCTGCCCGGCTCTGAGTTGGGGGGGGGGGGGGGAGAGTGTTTGAAGTAAACAGGAAAATTACTCAGCTAATGATGTGTTTCACTGGCAGTGATGGGGCTTTGAGAAGCTGACAGATTTAACTTGGGGGTGTTGGGGGTCTGGCAGGAACTGGGAAGATTGAGGGGAAATGATTAATAGTGAATCTGGAAACTGCAGATTCCTAGGCGCACCTGAGTGGGGGCTGGGGGGCTGGGGGTGGGTGGAGGGAAGACAGTAAAAAGTCTAGGTATATATATATATATATATATATATATATATATATATATATATATATATATATATATATATATATAGAGAGAGAGAGAGAGAGAGAGAGAGAGAGATATTAGATATTAGATATATAAATATATTTTAAGTTCCAAACCAAGGGAAGCCCAGGAAATTTTCACCAGGATTTTCTCCTAGATAACAGTAAAATACAGGGCAAGGCCATTGTGTGTATGTGTGTCTTTATCCTCAAGCTGCCATTGCCTGCCATGTGGGCAGGTCAGGACACCCACCCTTTCACCCTAGGGTGTGTACTCCTGTACTCTTGGGTCCTATCTCCTGGGATGGCACCAGGATCTGACTTCACTAAGATGAGAATTGAAGTTGCCTTTCTTCATTCCCTTCACTGATCCATGGCATCTCCCACCTGCTCTGGCTCTTATTATTGATGTATCTTAGCATGCTACTCACTACAGAAGGGACCTGGGTCCCTGACTGGTTCCAGACTCAGAGTTTACAGAAGAAGATGGGCAGTGACTTGGCCAGGATCTCTCACACAAGAACTAGAAAGGCAAACAATCAGGATGAGGTGGCTCTGAGATCCCTTCTCTATGATCAATCTCCCCTTCCATGACTAGATGACTTCCAAAGTCTTTTCTGATTCTGAATCTGTCTCCCTGCCATATCTGTCTCCTTGGCCAGCAGTTTGTACCACCAGGATAAGAGAAAACTCTCTAAAAGTGTCTGACTCCCAAGCATTCCTCATGTCCAGGTGGCACCCCAGGAGGTTTTTATCTGCTTTGTGATTTAAGGGTTGAGATTGTTAGCTAGCCCTTTCTACCCACAGACCCTCAGGACCTCCTCCTCCTCTCCAAATAATTTTATGAGCAGGGAATTGCCATCCAAAGCAATTGTAGCTTCTCAAATTGGGCTCAGGGTTGTTTTCATTGCAACAAGGAGGGAGGATGGTAAAAGTGAACTTTAATGAGTATCATTTTCAAGTGGGAGGTAAGGAAAGCGCCCCCCCCCCCCGCAACAAGTGAATTATCCAGCAGAGATAGAAGGCATGAGCAACATTGGAATATTGTCTTGTCTTCTGTGTGGTGTGTGTGTGTGTGTGTGTGTGTGTGTGTGAGAGAGAGAGAGAGAGAGAGAGAGAGAGAGAGAGAGATTGAGATTGAGATTTGGGAGGTGAAGCCTTGTTCTTGCCACTGCCTAATTCTAAAGTCAATTTATTCATTGATTATTGAGGGAAGAATTATCTGGAAGGTGTGGCCTAGGCTGTCCTATCAGTGTCTGCCAATAGAATGGAAGATCCTTGAGGGCAGGATCTGTTTTGTTTTGTTTTCCCTTTACTAATATGCTCAGGATTTTGCACATTGCCTGGAAAGATGGAGGCACATGAGAAATAGTTTATTGACTACAAAGTCCTTTGGATACATTATTCCCTTGACCTTCATAAGGACCCTATGAGATAGATATTTCAGCCATTATTGTCCCCATTTTGATACTGAGGAAACTGAGTGTAGACATGGAGTGACTTGCCCATGGTCATCTCACTGATAACTTTCAGAGTTAGGATTTAAATTCAGGTCTTCCTAATTGCAAACCAGATAAAAACCTCCTGGGGTGCCACCTGGACATGAGGAATGCTTGGGAGTCAGACACTTTTAGAGAGTTTTCTCTTATCCTGGTGGTACAAACTGCTGGCCAAGGAGACAGATATGGCAGGGAGACAGATTCAGAATCAGAAAAGACTTTGGAAGTCATCTAGTCATGGAAGGGGAGATTGATCATAGAGAAGGGATCTCAGAGCCACCTCATCCTGATTGTTTGCCTTTCTAGTTCTTGTGTGAGAGATCCTGGCCAAGTCACTGCCCATCTTCTTCTGTAACCAGTGCTTTGCATACAGTAGGTGCTTAATTCTTCTGTAAACCAGTGCTTTGCATACAGTAGGTGCTTAATTCATACCTCATCTTCATTTTCTAGATTCAGGATTTGGTCTTATATTTTCAACCAAACAGAAAAAAGCAAATCACTCATACCCCAGGGGAATTCGTCCTCCCTGAGGAGCATTTGTGCAATGACCTTGGAAGGAGAGAAGTTGCTGGAGGATGGTGATCCACTCCCAGCCCGACCCCTATGACATGGTCTTGCCTCCACCCAGAGGTAGTGTGATCCTTTAACTCTTCACCATTCCCGGGTCACCTTCCCAGGCAAGATGACCAGTTTGCACAGCATCACCTTCCAGGATGATCCATCCTTTGCTTCTTCATCTTCCTAGCAACCTTCTAGCCTCATCTTCAAAACATCCCTACCCACTATCTTCCTCTTTTGTTGTTTGTTTGTTTTTGCTTTTACTTTTGCTTTTTTTCCTCGAGTGGCTCCTGAATCTGAAGGCATGGGCTAACTATTAGAATTAAGGTGCCCTGAATTTGGATATCACTCTTGAGGCACAGTTCATTTCCTGGGGCTGGTTAGAAGATGGCGCACCCAGCATGATGGGACATGCTTCAACATTTCCACCTTGAGTGAGTGAATTGTAAAACAGTAGGAAGCCACATCACCCCCTCCAGACAAGTATTTGAGAGGGACAGGGGAAGAAAAGACTTCTTAGGGGTTTTGTTTTCCTTTGCGGCAGGCCCATATAAACCCCTTGAGATCAAACCTGGAAATGGACCCCTCAGCATGACTTCATTTTTACCAGAGACCAGCTTTGGGGGAAGAAAAATACAATTAAGGCTGGATTAAAGGTATTGAAAAGCAAATCTGATCTAATTTATTAAGTTACACCTTTCCTCTACAGTTTTGCCTAAACAATACCCCAAGATCTCCGTTTTTCAGCCTATTGACTTCCTGGGCTTAAGGTGAAAAGAAAGAGCCTGGGCATCTTGCCTGTGGATGGGGTGGCCCCCTAAGGACCGCACATCCGGAACTGGAGGGGCTATAGGTTTGCTCTCTCAGGGGACATCTGGGCCAAACCCCAGGAAAATGGAACTGACCCCCTAAATGACACCTTGCTTCGGAGCTGGAGCCATTAACCTGGCCTCTGATCTCCTGTGAGACACCCTTGCCCAGCTTCTCTTTCTATCTGCAGGGCTCAGGTCTCCCTGGGAAGAAAGAATTACAAAGAAGATTAGGAATTCTCGCCAGGGATGGAGAGCTCCCTTGGGCCCAAAGATCTGATTGTCTTTGCTAATGCCTATATATGTGTCTTTGTGTATCTGAGTTTGTGTGTGTGTGTGTGTGTGTGCGCATGTGTGAGCCATCGCCTTCCCCATATGGAGAAGAGAGCTGGAGGACTACACAGGAGGAAAGGATGTCTGCATGGACATGTGCGAAATCCTCTAAGGACTAGACTAGAATACAGAAGTGGAAAGCTGTCCTTGCCTCTCTCCTCTTCCTCCTCTCCCTTCTCTCTCCTCTCTCTGCTTCCTCTCCATGATCCAACCTGGGAACACTTTCCTCTCCACATGTCACCTGAATGGATTCATTCCTTAGTCCAGTCTGTGCCTTGAAACTCATCTTCATCTCAGTTTCAAAGTGGCAGCGTCTGGGCAGTCCCTGGTCATCGACTGGGGAACATTTCTGCTTTAGTGAAAGAAGTGAAGCCTGACGCTGGGAGGAAGAGGAAAGGCCGCTGGGGGTCTTGTCCTTCAGTCTTTTCCACCTGAAGTCTTGGATCTTTGAGGAGACTTCTTGTTTGGGCTGTTGGATAGCTCTATCAATAGTGCCCAGAGGAGATGAAGTAGACCAGACTCTTGGTTTTCTTTCTCTCTTCCTTCCTCCCTTCTTTGCTCTTTGTTCTATTTCTTTCTTCCTTTCTTTTTTCTTTGTTCCCTTCCTTCCTTCCTCCCTCCCTTCTTTCCTTCCTTCCTTCCTTCCTCCCTCCCTCCCTCCCTCTCTCTCTTTCCTTCTTTCTCTCTCTAATATCTATCTCTGTCTTGATCTCTCCTCTTCTATTTTTCTGTTCTCTATATATTCATACACATATCATCTATATATATATATATATATATATACACACACACACACACACACACACACACACAGAGAGAGAGAGAGAGAGAGAGAGAGAGAGAGAGAGAGAGAGAGAGAGAGAGAGATGAGTAATTCATTCAGAAAGCCTTGAGTCTGTGTTTTCTGTTCCAAGCTCTGTAAAAGGACAAGCTAGGAGGGGCCGGGGGGGGGGAGCCCCTCTAGTCACCACAAGGGGATCTCATTAAGCTTCACCTCCAGAGCTGCTTCTTGGGCAGTCCTTCCTTTCTTTCCCTTCCTCTGTGCCTTGCATTCAGGCCGACTGACCCTTTGGGAGGCCCTGACGGGAGCCTGCTTTCCTGAGGGTGGGAGAAGACCCTTGGGGGCAGGGGGAGTACATAGGGCTCCCTGACTCAGTCTCTCCTAGGAAGATGGCTTTCGCTCTCAGTCAGCCAGAAGTAGTCATGATCTTCTGGAATGAGCAAAATGAGGTGCATCTCTGCCCTCTGGTCCCACAGTGGGAGGGTGGCTGCTTTCCCCTGATCCACAGGGCCCCAGTGCACCACCCAGAAAGTTCCCCAAAGTGCCCACCTTTTTATTTCTGTAGCTTTAGGCTATTAAAAGCTAGTGCAGGGAAAACCTTGGTAGCATCCCTTTGGCAAGAGAGCCCCAAAGTTCCCTTGAGCCCAGTTATGACGGAAAGAAAAATCCAGGGACTGAGATCAAGTCAGACCCTGGGAAGAAAGGTTGTACTGGGAGTCAAAGGGTCCCAGGTTCAAGTCCGGCCCTGGGAAGTGTTACTATCCAGCCATAGCTCGCTTTTCCCTCATCTGTGTAAGGGGGGTCTTGGGCCGGCCGGCCTCTGGGTCCCCTCTGTGAGTCTATGGTCACCAGCACAAGTGTCTCCTCTGGTCCCTGCAAGGGGTCCAAGGGGCAGGGGTGGAAACAAGTGAAACACAGAAAGGCAACTCTTGCCCACGGCCCGAGCCGCCTCATTTTGGGGAAAGGCGGACATGAGCCTTTGTGTCTGTGGGCATCGCCTTGGTGGAGTTGTCGACTTCTGGTTTCTTGTGGCGGTCGATAGGAGTTGGCACCTTGGCTCTGGCACTTATCCGGGTGACCTTGGATGAGTCACTTTCCTCTCTCTGAAGTGGTGGGGTTAGTGCGGGTGCCCTCTAGGGTCGTCATGCCTCTGACTGTCCCCTTGTTACGGCCCCCTCCCCACCACGCTCCAGCGCCCACACACTCCACCCATTTCGGAGACAGAAGTGTGCCAGGCTTAGCCTGGCCTGAGGAAGACAGGCCACATTCCTAGTGGGTAATGGGCCGCGCCCAGGGGGGCAGGCGCAGGGTGCCCCCCGGCCTCACTTCCAGCTGCCCCGCTGTCCTCCAAGGGTCACCTCTGAGTGGGGCGTCCCATGGCGCGATGGGGCGCGGGGCACAGCGAGGGGGTGCAGAGGGGGAGACAGAGGCAGCGGGTCCCACGGCCGGAACCCTGTTTTCAGTGAGTTTTCCCAAGGGCCAGAGGTGGGGGGCTGGGGAGGGCAGAGGGCAGGCCCAGCCAGGGTGTGCGGGCACGCCCTCCGGGGGCACCCTGGTCCAGGCCGTCCCCCAGCTCTGGTAGCCCCCCGGGCGGCTCCAGGAAGGTTCACTGGCTGTGGGGGGGCGGGGGGCCGGGGCCCCACTCTGAGCCTCACCAGGAAGCCCCGCCCTATTTTCCTCCTTTCAAAACTC